>NC_135573.1:24938214-25247857 GCF_965152235.1 Eretmochelys imbricata
ACTTGTGGCACCTTAGAGACTAACCAATTTATTTGAGCATGAGCTTTCGTGAGCTACAGCTCAAGCTGTAGCTCACGAAAGCTCATGCTCAAATAAATTGGTTAGTCTCTAAGGTGCCACAAGTTCTCCTTTTCTTTTTGCGAATACAGACTAACACGGCTGTTACTCTGAAACCTGTTAATAAAGGGAGAACCAGAACTCTGAAAGCAGTATTCCTCTCTTGTCACTAGAGATGTAATTCTCTTAATTGGTATAATGATAAAATATAGGACAAAACATGCAACTCTAATGGCTCTTGTTTAAACTGGAATCACAGCAACCTATACTATGTTCCTTCATACAGTATCCAGTTGGTAACTTGTCCTTTGTAGTCAGTGTAAAAGAAAAGTCAACCCTGATATGCACTTTAAATACAGCAGTTTACTGTCCTGAGAAATAAATTCAGTAGCTTGTTTTACGATAGCCTTAGATGTTAATCTTCTTTTATAGCAAGGTATAATCGAGTTTTTAGTAGACTTTGAGTCATAACACAGTAATGTAGTACATGAGTAGGGCCCTACCAAATTCACAGCCATGAAAAATGCGGCATAGACTATGAAATCTGGTCTTTTTTGTGCTTTTACTCTATGCTATACAGATTTCATGGGGGGAGACTAATGTTTCTCAAATTGGGGGTCCTGACCCAAAAGGGAGTTGCAGGGGGGTTGCAAGTTTATTTTAAAGGGGTCACAGTATTGCTACCCTTACTTCTGCGCAGCCTTCAGAGCTGGGCGGCCAGAGAGTGGTGGCTGTTGGCCTGGCACCCAACTCTGAAGGCAGTGCCCCGCCAGCAGCAGTGCAGAAGCAAGGGTGGTAATACCATACCATACCATGCCACCCTCACTTCTGTGCTGTTGCCTTCAGAGCTGGGTGGCCGGAGAGTGGAGGCTGCTGACTGAAGGCCCAGCTCTGCAGGCAGTAGCACAGAAGTAAGGGTGGTAATATCATACCACACCATCTTTACTTTTGCGCTGCTGCTGGCGGTGGATCTGTCTTCAGAGCTGGGCTCCCGGGTAGCAGCTGCCACTCTCCAGCTGCCCAGTTCTGAAGACAGCGCCGCCACCAGCAGCAGCACAAAAGTAAGGGTAGCAATACCGTAACACCCCCTACAGTATCTTTGTAACCCCCCTACAATGACAACATCATGAAATTTCAGATTAAATAGCTGAATTCATGAAATTTATGATTTTTAATATTCCTATGACCATGAAATTGACCAAAATGGACTGTGAATTTGGTAGGGCCCTACACATGAGATATAATCATAAAGAATTTTTTTTATAAAGATGCACATATAACTAGGTAAGTTAGTTATTGGAGAATGCATCCTTAGATGTAAAAGGGAGGTAAAGAAATCATATGTATTATCATATTTGTGTAAAAGAAATGATTGCTGTTGATGATAGTTAACCTCAACTGTAAGCTCTCAAAGTATTTATAGTCTTGTGCTTTAGAAATGCTTATAGCTAGATAATAGATACTGAAATACATTTCTGCATTCAACTCCATGTAAATTTATTAGAAAACTGCCTGTTAAAATATGCCTGATGATGAGTGATGAGCAAAGATAGGAAAGGGAGAAATAGTGTGTAACTTCCTTTTGTCCCAGGGCTAAACATTTTATTTGTCAATAAAGATAATGCTGGCACTGCAGCTGCCTTTGAATTAGGCCTAACCTCTTCCCAGCAGCATTGTTTTTACCCCATTGTCTCTGCACTCTATCTGCAAATCCCAACTTCAGGTAGCGACAAGCTAATGAGTTTCTGAAATCCCTTTGTTTTGAAAGGGATTTTTTTTTTTTAAGGTAAACGTTACAGAAGGAGCTGATTGGCATTAATGTTGCCTGAAGACAATCAAGGTAAAAAATTCATATAATTCAGTATTCAAAATATGTAAAATGAATTTTTCTTTCATTTTAGGTTTTCAACAAACTGTTGAGTCTGGCCAGCACTGCCTCGTCTCAAAAGTTCCAGTCTCACATGTGGAGTCAGATGCTGGTTTCCACATCTGGATTTTTGAAATCCATCTCTAATGTCTCTGGCAAAGACATCCAGCCTTTAATAAAGCAGTGGGTGTATCCTTTTCATTCTAGTTCTGGATTGTTAAAGTGGAGAAGAAATGTAGCTTTTTGTTGGCACTATTAAAGGAATGTGCAGGAAGATATGAAATGCCTAAATTTTTAAGAGTTAGAAACAAAGGGATTAATATTAAAAATAGGCACAAACGACTTATTCAGATTCCTTTCATTGTGACTTACAGCATGCTGGCTTTTTCTGGGTGCTCTTTGCTTTTCAAGACTGGAAGGAGTTGCAGTATTTGTCAGTTTTACCAGTAGTGAAATTACTATAAAGAAGTTCAAGCGCTCTCATGTAATTAAAGGTCAAACTATACTATAGGGATCCAGGGGCATTGCCATTAGAAATATGCTAAAGTCTAATGTGGAAAATGCTATAGTCTGGTGCATTTTCAGATGTGATTTCCAGTAAATCACTGTGGCATAAATAACCTGGGGTAGCAGATTGATAATAACAGTACATTTTTTAGATCAAAGTGAGCCCTAATACTAGCAGAAATTTAAAAATAATTTTTTATCTATTTTCATTGGTATTTTAAATGAATATTTTATGGCTGCAGCAAAATCAGAGAGACAAAGTAGTTGAGGTAATATCTTTATTAGACCAACTTCTGTTGGTGGAAGGGACAAAGTTTTAAGCTTCACAGAGCTCTTCTTCAGGTTTGGGGATGGTAACCAGAGTGTCTAATCTAAATACAAGTTGGGACAGATTGTTAAGTGTAAGGGGATCACACATGCCATATGGGTGTGAATAAAATAAAGCAATAGTTGTCATACAAACTAAAACTATTCACAGAAATGGTTAAACCAGTAGCTGCCTGAAATACAAAACTGGTGGAGATCACTATTCATACTCAATTTTACTGACGGTGACAAACCCAAGAACACTACCATAATGACCCAGATTGAAAAGCTTCTAGAAAATAGATGTTTTATGTGAAATCTGGGTAGAAAACAATAAACTATAATCTCTGGTCACATTTCTCTGAGTTTCACTTGGCCAAAACACACAAAAAATCAATCCTACTTACTGGTGGTGCTCAAATTGAGAGTCTGACCTTCCTGAAGAGAGACCCAGTACTGCTAGAGCAGTGGTCCCCAAACTTTTGAGGGTCACGCCCCCCTTTCCCCCTCTCCGTGTCCCCCCCTTTCCCCCGGGCTCGGGGGGTGGGGGGGAGTACGCGGCCGGGGCCAAAGCTTGGGGCAGGGGCGAGAGCAGAGCTGCAGCTGGGCTGCAATGGGGGCTGGCAGCTAGGCCTGTGGCCAGGTGCGGTTCCACTCCCAGCCTTGCCCCCAAGCTCGGCCCCAGGCGAGGAACAGAGCCGTGGCTAAGGCAAGGGGCTGGTGCTGGCCCAGGAGCGGAGCCGCACCAAGGCTGGGGACAGGGCCAGGCGAGAGGATGGGAGCTGGGGACACAGGGGCAGGGGCAGGACCAGAGCAGAGCTGGGGGTGGGAAGGGGCTGGGTGGTATTTCCTCCCCAGCCCCTGTGGGGGCTGGCTCGGGCCACTCTGTGCCCCCCGTGCATTCCTCCACGCCCCGCCAAGGGGGTGTGCCCCAGAGTTTGGGGATCTCTGTGCTAGAGGAAGTGCGCAAGGACACCTGTGGAAAATGGTATGAAATAATACGGCTTTTCATTATGACACTTCACAGTAGTAGGTATTCTGTCTACAGTTCTTTTTGTTGCTTTCTGTAATCTTGTTTTCTCTACCAGCATATAAAAATCTTCAATAAGACTATTTTAAAAAATATTCCTGAGGTCCTCCCTTTGCACATGGCTTTTATCTCCCAGTGATGGGACTGAAGGGAGCCCAAAATATTTTCCCCTCTCCACTTTTCTTTGAACCTTTTTATGCTGTGACAGTCAAATACAAATCTAGTGCAAAATGTGAGAATGTAAATCTTATAAAAGTTATTTTTATTTATAAACACTATCTGTTGTCCCTCAAGATTCCTATACAATTTATTAGGGATCAGAGTGGTGTGGTCAAATTTTATGGCAGTTTTGCGTTTAATAGAAAACGAAATGTATTGGAATTGGAAATAAAGCAAGACTACACTTCTCCTGGGACCCAGAAATATGTGGTAAGGTCCATTTTCCATAGTTTACAACACTGCTGATATGCATTTATCTCTGTACGCACATTTATAAACTTTAGGTTTATATTTATATTAGACAAATTCATTTTTATTACTCTTATAATTAAATTATCTTAATTTTCTTCAGGGTCCTCTTAAA
The DNA here is from genome assembly GCF_965152235.1 of Eretmochelys imbricata. Lineage (NCBI taxonomy): Eukaryota > Metazoa > Chordata > Testudines > Cheloniidae > Eretmochelys > Eretmochelys imbricata. Next base: position 24,942,565 of record NC_135573.1, read on the forward strand.
GTGACAGTCCAAGAACTTGATGGATCTTTCAACCATACGTTGCAGATAGAAGAAAACAGTCTTAAACATGATATACCTTGCCATTCCAAAAGCAGAAGGTAAGAATTAGAGCTACAGAATGCAGATGTTTATAGAATGTATGTATAATAATGTCCAGTACAATTAATGGGAAATGTGAAATCTAAATCTTTTAATACTTCTTTTTGTAAATGTTGATAATCTTACTGTATAATTTACCAATTTTGTGATAATAGAATCATAGGCCAGAAGGGACCACCAAATCATATAGTCTGACCATCTGTATATTACAGGTCACCTACAGCAACCAGCACCAATTAACTCAACAACCAAAATTAGTTAGACCAAAATATTACAGCCCACAGGAGACTATGCTGTTGTGTGCCACAGGCAGAGAGCAGGAAGGACCAAGGTGCAGTAAAGCCTGAGGCCTCCATAGTGGCAGGGAAATGATTAAGTGAGATATACCAAGATAATCCTGGCAAGTGACCTGCACCCACACACAGAAAGTGAAAAATCCCAAAGGTCATTGCCAGTCTATCCTGAGGGAAAGTTCCTTCCCAACCCCACATATGGTGATCAGTTAAACCCTGAGCATGTGAGCAAGAACCAGCTAGTTAGGCACCTGAGAGAGAGACTGCTCAGTGCCAGTTTAGAGCCCTAGCCTGCTCCATCCAATGTCCCATCTCCAGGCATGGCCATCACTGGTGCTTCAAAGGAAGAAAATTAAAAAAGAGCAATCCAGAGTATATTCTGGTGGGGGGACATCCCTTTCTGACCGCTGTAGGTGGCCAGCTGAAACCATGAAGCATGACGTTTAGGAACATAAGATGAAAACCAGAAGTGAGCCCTATGGCTGCCAAGCCCTGCCCCCTACCATCACAAGCAACCCCATCATATAATCACATTCATAAATTTGTCCAGCTCCCTCTTAAAAGTAATTAAGTTGTTTGCCACTACAACTCCTATTAGGAGGCTGTTCCAGAACCTCACCTCTGATGGTTAGGAACCTAATTTCAAGTCTGAATTTGTTCATGGCCAACTTATACCCATTTGTTCTTGTGCCAACGTTATTCTTTATCTTAAATAGCTCTGTGGTAAATACCCTACCTGGTATTTACTCTCCCTTTATAGAGAGCAATCATATCTTTTCTCAGCCACTTTTTTGTTAGACTAAACAAGCCAAGCTCTTCCAATCTCCTCTCATAAGATAGGCATTTCATTCCCCTGATCAGCTTAGTGGCTCTTCTCTGCACCTGTTCCAGTTTAAATTAATTACTCTTGAACATGTGTGACCAGAGTTGTACACAGTATGCTAAGAGGTCTCAGTGCTGTGTACAATGGCATTAATACTTCTCGGTCTCTACAGGAAATGCCTTGTCTGATGTAGCTTAGAATCATATTTTCCTTTTTCACAGCCATGTCACTTTGATGGCTCATAGTATCCTGTGATGAACCCACATACCCAGATCTCTTTTCTCCTCTGTCGCTTCCAACTTATGAGCCCCCAGCTTGTAGCAGAAATTCTTATTATTAGACCCTTAGTGCATGACCGTGAACTTTGTGCTATTGAATTTCATTTCATTTCTGTCACTCCAGTATTCAAGGTCATCCGTCTCTTCCTGTGTAATATTCAGCTCCTCTTTTTTATTGAGATTGCCTCCCAACTTTGTATCATCAGCAAAATTTCATTAGCACACTCCTACTTTTTGTGCCAAGCTCATTAATAAAAATATTGAATAAGATTGCTCCCAAGACCTATGTTTGAGTAACTCCACTAGTAACCTCCCTTGAATACAGTAATTCACCTTTCAGCACAATCATTTGCCTTTTTCCCTTTAGTCAGTACCTTATTCACTTGACAGTTCTAGTACCTGATCCTCATCTTCTCTAATTTTACTAATAATTTCCTATGTGGTACTGTATCAAATGCTTTACTGGAGTCCAAGTACATTAGATTTATCTAAAAAAATCTAAATCTAAATTTATCTAAAAAATCAGTTATTTTCTGAAAGTAGGTTAGTCTGGCATGGTAAACCCATGTTGCATTGCATCCCTTTACCTCCTTGAATTTAATTTTTTGTTCCTTCACAATTTGTTCTAATTGTTAAGGAAAGAATAATTGCATAGTACTGAGGTCAAACTAACAGGTCTGTAATTGCCTGGATCACCTTTTCCCCCTTTTTAAAATATAGGTACAACATTATCTTTCTCCAGGCATTGGTAGATGACTATTCTCCCAAATAGATAGATGTATTAAAATCCTTGCTACTGGACTAGCAATCTCATGTGCCAGTTCTTTAAGTATTCTGGTATGGAAATTACTCAGTGCCCCCAACTTGAGTGCATTAAGTTCTTTGAATTCTTCTTCCACGTCAGCTATGGTAATTTTCATTTCTAGAAGCTCATTTCTATCAGCCATACTGACTTCATGCACATGTTCCATATTATCATGCTTATTGAAAATGAAGGCAATAATAATATAATATAATTAGCAGACATATCTACAATGTGTCAAAGAGAGAAAATTCAGAGGAAAAAGCAGAACCCGTCATTAGCACTACATTCACAGGTAATCAGATACTAAGACTTGACAACAAATTTCCAGTTGTTCATCAAGTTCCTAGGCCTTGTAAAAATCTAAACAGAAACTTGTTTGTGTAATATGGAAGAGTTTTTAGTAAATTTTAATTTCTTTATGAATTGCTCAAAGAGAAATGGCTCTGAATGGGAAATCTCCCCAAGAAAGAAGACCAGAAACAACAAGAAATAACTCAAGTCAGACAACTGGATTAAAAAATATCATATTTTCCCCTTCCCTAAAATTATCAAGACTGTATTGATTAAACTGATGAATAAAACAAACCAAATACCTCCCTATTCAGATTGTCTCAGTCTCCTAAAAAGATTTTTTTAAAATCACTTCAGCCTCAACTTTGCAAAGATGTATGTGTGTACTTAATTTTAAGCATGTAAGTACTGTAGTCTTATTTAAAACAGTGGGTCTCCTCATGTGCTTCAAGTTATGTGAGTAAGGGTTTGCAGGATCTTAAATGAGTCAGAGTGGGAGAGAAGGGGAATTAAGTAACTAAAAACAGACCCTTCCCAAAAATCATTTATTTTGTAGTTTTACAAAAACTACGAACATGCATATGTACGCCATGATGTTACCCCACCTTCAGCAAAACATAAATAATCAAAATACACAATGAGAAATTTTAATAAACAAAGCTAAAATACCTCTTCATGGAAGTGGCATCACTGATGGGGTGTTGTCAGGACCACCGGCAGAGAGGACTTTAGAAAGACTGAAATATAAACCCATGACACAGTGCTTCTCAAACTATGAGTCGGGACCTCAAACTGTGAGTCGCAACCCCATTTTAATAGGGTTGCCAGGGCCAGCATTAGACTTGCTAGGATCCAGTGTTGAAGCCCGAGCTCCACCCCACACCCAGGGCAGTGGGGCTGGGGCTCCGGTCTCATCTTTCCCCACCCAACGTGGTGATGCTCGGGCTGTGCCCCTTTCTCCCCCTCCACCCAGGGCTGCAGGGCTCGGACTCTGCTCCTTCCCATCCCCTGGGTTCATGTATTAGTTGTGTTGTCAGAAGGTAGTTGTGGTGCAATGAAGTTTGAGAACCTCTGCTATAACATAATGGTGTTTTTAATAGGTACACGTACTTTATCTCAGTTTTCACAGTGATCACATATTACACTTAATCCTGATTTAAACATGTTATATGTTGTTATATATATAGAGAGAAAGAGTCAGTATAGTTATTCTTCATTTTTAAGGTATAGCTTAAATTGTATCACTTTTTTAAAACACAGAAATAAGAAAAAAAAGATTCCGTTAATGAATGGAGAAGAGGTGGACATGGATCTTTCTGCAATGGAGTAAGTTGGTTTGTTGAAGACAAAGGGACATTGTCTCCTCCATGCTTACATATAATTCCCTTATTAGTATTAATATATGCCCTAGGCATTTTTTAAGGTTTTGGGTGATAATATTTATCTTTCAGTTCATAATTGCTGTTTATTCCTGTAATCCGTATCATTTTTATATTTGTCATTGTTTTTCAATATCTGAGGTTTTATTTTCCTAGTTGGGGATAGATTAGGAAATTCTTATTATTCTGCTATAAATGGGTAGAGTAATATGAGCCATTTTTGTAGAAAGCTCAAACTGGGCATGATAATCTATTGGAATAAATGAAGATGTTCATTCCTGTGCATTTCTAATCATATCTCTAAACTTAGTTTAAAAATAAAATTTAAACAAGTATTTAATAAAGAAGTGTTAATTGCAATTTTAGTTTTGCAGTAGAATTTGTTGCCCTTGCATTAAACTTAGGGAAATATTTGATGGAGCTCAGTGAAGGCCATATGAGTACCTGGATGGATGGATCTATCTTAGATGAGTTCCTGAAATCTGGGATTCATTTATACTTAATCCATCTTGACTGCAAATTAATTATATACAAATGTTTTGTACTGAGACCTATATGCTAAAAGTATATTTATAAACTCTTGTATTAATTCACTTGGAACTATCTTGCTTCAGGGAAGCAGGGTCAGTTCTTGCTGTGAACAAATGCCCACTGTTTTCTCTGTGAGTTTGAACTGATGTTGTTCTCTGAACTACTGAAGGTGTTGGCAACTTTCATGTACTCCTGTGCTGATGAAGGCCAGTGGTCCATTATTGGTAAACACTGTCATCATCTCCATGAAGGAAGGCAGATTGCCTGTTACTCTTCAAGAGAATTAGGGGTAAAAGAATCTGATAAATTAAGCCTAGTTTTTGAACATGTGATCTAGTAATGTAAATTTATAGAGGACGTTTTCATTGGTGAATTTTTTAATGAATAATTTCTACATATTAAATACACAAAAATAATTTGACAAATAGTACAGGTATCATGTACAAAAGAAGAGATGATCAAAATTAACTGTAAATGGTTCTGATCATTTATGGTCATGTGGCTAGGGCACTGCACAGGGACTTGGGAGCCCTGAGTTCTGTTCCTGGATCTGCCAGGGTGTGTGCTTGGGCAAGCTACTTCACCTCTCGGTGCCACTGCTTTCCCTCCCCCCAGAAGTTATACAAGCTAATAAATATAAAGATGCTGTCAAGGTTCCTCCCCCACTCTGAACTCTAGGGTACAGATGTGGGGACCTGCATGAAAAACCTCCTAAGCTTATCTTTACCAGCTTAGGTCAAAACTTCCCCAAGGTACAAAGTATTCCACCTGTTGTCCTTGGAATGGCCGCTACCACCACCAAACTAATACTGGTTACTGGGGAAGAGCTGTTTGGACGCGTCTTTCCCCCCAAAATACTTCCCAAAACCCTGCACCCCACTTCCTGGACAAGGTTTGGTAAAAAGCCTCACCAATTTGCCTAGGTGACTACAGACCCAGACCCTTGGATCTTAAGAACAATGAACAATCCTCCCAACACTTGCACCCCCCCTTTCCTGGGAAATGTTGGATAAAAAGCCTCACCAATTTGCATAGGTGACCACAGACCCAAACCCTTGGATCTGAGAACAATGAAAAAACATTCAGTTTTTTACAAGAAGACTTTTAATAGAAAATAGAAGTAAATAGAAATGAAGAAATCCCCCCTGTAAAATCAGGATGGTAGATATCTTACAGGGTAATTAGATTAGAAAACATAGAGAACCCCTCTAGGCAAAACCTTAAGTTATAAAAAGATACACAGACAGAAATAGTTATTCTATTCAGCACAATTCTTTTCTCAGCCATTTAAAGAAATCATAATCTAACACATACCTAGCTAGATTACTTACTAAAAGTTCTAAGACTCCATTCCTGGTCTATCCCTGGCCAAGCACAGCATACAGACAGACACAGACCCTTTGTTTCTCTCCCTCCTCCCAGCTTTTGAAAGTATCTTGTCTCCTCATTGGTCATTTTGGTCAGGTGCCAGCGAGGTTACCTTTAGCTTCTTAACCCTTTACAGGTGAGAGGAGCTTTCCCCTGGCCAGGAGGGATTTCAAAGGGTTTACCCTTCCCTTTATATTTATGACAGATGCATACATTAAGAGCATGAGATATGCGTATGTTCATTATCGATAACTCTCATCCTCCTCCTGTGCTCTCTCCCTATCCTTTGTTTATTGCTGAGTGTCATCATCTTGCTGTGTTATTGACTTTTACATGATAAGCTTCTTGGAACAGAGGCCTTTACTGGCCTGTAAAGCATTATATATGGCTACAGTGCTATATAATATTGTATTGGAGGAAAACACCCTTTTGGAGGGCACCACTAAATAATTTAATTTGTGGAAATGAAATATGGTAAATGGAACCTTTTGATTCTGGGTCACTACTTTAAATCCTGTGTAGTAGTACTTATGACTTGGATCTTTTAATAGCTTTAGGTGTCTGTGAAATGAGCTGGTGATCCCTGTCAGTTTCCACCATGATAGTTCACCACTTGTTAAAAACCATCAGTGCCATTCTCTCTTATTGGCCATCTTGTGGGTAGTCTTAGCGTTGTTCAGCCATGCCAGATACAGTCTCTGAGGAAAGAGAATTAAACACATCAAGACTATTACCTATTTTGCTGTTACCTGTCATATGGCTAGCAGTTTAGCATGTTTAATAGTGGTTTAGCATTTTTATTTATTTTTTGTTAATTTACAATTAGCTGAGACATCATTTTTATGTACTATTGTAGGCTTACAATGTTTTAAGCTATGAATGTTTTGTGTGTCTTTTTTTAGTGCTGATTCTCCTTTACTCTGGATTAGAATAGATCCAGATATGTCTGTATTGAGGAAGGTAGAATTTGAACAAGCTGACTTCATGTGGCAATATCAGCTTCGGTATGAGAGAGATGTAGTTGCACAAGAAGAATCCATTTTGGCATTGGAAAAGTTCCCCACTCCAGCATCACGACTTGCCCTGACTGATATACTAGAACAAGAGCAATGTTTCTACCGAGTGAGAATGCTGGCCTGCTTCTGTCTTGCAAAGGTGAGATCACATAGCGTAGAAATAATGAGAGAAATCTGCTAGACATTGTAAACATTTGAAAATGAGTCAAAAATCATCATAGTTCTTAAATTGGCTTGATATCTGGCCTGTTTAAAGTGGTTTGCCAAGTATTTTTAACATGACTGATTTGAAAGGAAAGCTTTATTATTTTAATCTGTAAACGGAGACTGCAGAAAGCTTTCATAATAATTGTCAAAATTGAGATGTCAGACATTTAAACCACAAGGGATTTTTCCAGATTTCATTAAGTTGCAGAAATAAAAGAACTTTTGTTTAAAAATTTTTCAGAGAGCCAAAATTTATTTTATTTTGGTGGGAAAGTCCTTGGCCCTTCTTCTGAGAAATCTGGTGAAGTGGTGAATTTCACCTTTATAGCATGAGAGAGACTACTATGTGCATTCAGATTGTTGCAGTATATATCTTTAGGTTGAGTGATGAAAAAATAAATGTAATGTTAGTCTACATTTGAAAATTAAGAATCAAATTGTTGACTTAAAAAAGGCCGGGGAGACAGTTTGGTTACAAAACTAGTAAGTACTAAAGGAGTTCAAATAAAAAGCAAATTGGATATCACTGGAAACCTACAGGTAGAAATGTAAAAAGAGTGAAAATTAAAAAAAAATCTTAAGCATAATCAAGGAGTAGCTGAATGTTTTCTGGTGTGTAATGGATTAATTTCTCTGAACTTCCTTTCTATCATTACGAGAATGTATACAATGTATATCTGTTTGAAAATATGTTTAGAGTAACGTTATTTTCAAAATCAAAAGACTTGTGGCAACATATTTTAGCATCAAAAAATACTAACACAAAAAATAGAAGTACACTTTCTCCATTATGTACTGTCATTGATACAGTCAGTTTCTGACTCAACAGTGACATGCATATTTATTGGAGTGCTCTGAATGAATTCATTATGAAAAACTCAGTATGTCTCTTGCTTAAAAGTGAAAAGCAGAGTAAATTCTGCTGAGTGTAGCTATATGAACAAGTTGATGTCCATGCAAGTGGTAGGTGTTTCACAGAAAAGACAGATCCCAGCCCCCAGAGAGATTATAATCTAAATGATTTGACAGACAAGTGAGGCTATAACATAAACCAGACCGGAGCATGGAAGAATATGATTATGGATATTTGGTTATACAGTTACTGCACACATCTTGATTTGTTTGTGTATATACACTCACACATATATACATATAAATATGCATATCGTCATAATTTTTAGGGGATGTGGCAGAAGAGGTTTTTTCATGAGTTATTTGAGTTAGGCCAGGGTGAAGGTTTGACGTGTAGATTTTGAAAGGATATTCTAAGTATAAAAAGACAAAATGGAAGAAGGTACAGATGTGTGAGGCACTTTGAGTTTGGCATCCTTGATAGTGGAAAAGGCAAAAGGAGACCAGATCAGAGGTGTGTAGGGACTTAAAAACTAGGGAAAGAAATTTGAAGGTCCTCTGCAGCATAATGAGAAGTCAGTCAAATGGAATATCGAGAGAGAAGACATGGCTGAAGCAATGGTTGAGAGAGATTTTGGCTTGAATATTTTTCATTGAGCGATTGGTGACGGTGAAGATAATTGTTTATTAGTATTCAAAATAATTATGTTGCAGGAGTGCCCAGGGTATTCCATTGTGCTAGGTGCTATTCAAAGACAAAGGTAGCCATGGTCCCTATTAGTCCAGAGAAGATTACTGTCTAGTAAAGGGCCAAATTTTATATGAAGGGAGAGGAGGTGATTACTGTAGTTAAGGAAGAAATATGCTTAGGGATTGACAGCAGGAACAGAAAGGTCAATTCTTGTTAAAAGTTGTAAGGAAAAATATATTGTTGGTTGAATATGATGTGAACAGTATAAGTTAGATGGGAACATTGAAGCTGTCCTAGAGCTTTTATATATTCCCTGAAAGTAGAAATAACTGGAGACAAGCTTCTTACCTTGTGGTTTGGAAAACTTGGTCATTCATTTAATTCATGCATGCATGGAAGATTTCCACCAAAGGCCACATGCAAACTATAGCATGTAAATAGAACAGAGAAACAGAAAAAGTGGCTAAGTCAGTGACTGAGAAGGTAAGAAATTAATGTGACTAAGTAAAAAAAAAAATATAAAAAGATACTAAAGATACTGCTGTTGGCTCAATTTAATATAGATGATCTTGGTCCTATAGATCGGGGTGGCCAAACTTACTGACCCTCCAAGCCACACACAACAATGTTCAGAAGTTTGAGGGCCGGAGGCAACTGCCGGAGCTTGGGACTTCAGCCCTGCTCCTGCTGAAGTCATGAGCCCTGGAAGGCATGTCCCATGGGGCTGAAGCCCCAAGAACCCCTCCCCGCTGGGCAGAAGCCAGAGGAGACAGAGAGGGTCATGTGTCCCTCCAGATTTTTGCTAGGGTTTGCTGGCCCCGCTCAGTCACAGGGTGCTGCCAAGCCCTCTCCCTGCATGGCAGCTGCTGGAGACAGCAGCAAATAGCTGGGAGCTGCAGGGAGAGCAGATGCTTTTGCTGCTGCCTCTCCTTGTGAAGCTAAAGCATTGTCCCCTCCCTGAAGCTCCCAGCTGTTTGCCGCTGCCTCTCCACGCAGAGCTAACACCTGAGAGCTTCAGGGAGGGGCTACTGAGGGTAAGAGGGTGGGCATGCCGGTGGTGGTGGTGGGGAGACTCAAGCTATGGGGGGAGGGGTGAATCTTTAAATTGTGTCCCCCAACTCTCAGCAGGCACCAGTCATCTCTGGCAGAAGCCCCTATTCCCACCACCCTACCACAAGATTTGCCTGACTGCAGTCTGCTCATAGTCCATGACTACAGCTAGACAGGAGCCTGAATTGCCTTTTACTCTTGGGGTGGTCCTTTACTCTTGGGGTGGTTGACGCGTGGTTGAAATCTAGGTTGAGGTTATTGGCAGGGTAAATTTGGGAAGTTGTTATTGCAAATGTCTCGTCCATAATTGGCTTCTGTAGAGACAGAAAATTTGGCTTAATGAACAGAAAATATTTGTCTAAAATATAAAAGGAGGAAACAATTAAAAACAGAAATTGATCGTGCAATGGTAATTAGTTGCAGACTTCCTATAAGTAAAATGAGTTCCACACGTTTTAGTTCCAGTGCATAGAAGGTATGTTGGAGATGATATTATATTGATAAAAATATGTTTCTGTTGAAAAGAGTATGCAAGCATATGGAAGAATGCTGTTCATTCTGTCCAATTATTGTATTTTTTTTAATTATTGGAAACAAATATGTGTGTTTTTGTTCAGCCTATGATAAACTTGCAGAGGTGGTGGTAATGTGCCTTCCCTTCCCCCTAATTATATAGATTGCAAATTCCATGGTAAGTACATGGACAGGACCACCAGCCATGAAGTCACTCTTTACCCGAATGTTTTGTTGTAAAAGTTGTCCAAACATTGTGAAGACCAACAACTTCATGAACTTTCAAAGCTACTTTCTGCAAAAGGTAAAATATGTTTTCTCATTGTACTTTTTAAAGATATGTCAAAGGAAGAAGTTTTTTTCTACAAGTGACAAATTCCACAATATAAATAGTAAAAACACTGTCTGAGCCACAAGCCAAAATCACTGGTTCTCTCCACAATCTCAGTCTGACTGTATCTAACTTTGTTATGCTGTGTCTGTTTGTTCCATTCTTGTCAGCAAACAGTAATTTGAAAGTTATAACAGTTCTTCTTTCTGAATAGCTAATAGAGAGCAGGAATCTTTTAAATTTAAAATATATTTCACTATTCAGAACCAAGTATATGGGCATAATAGAGGAAAATATTTTGTGAGTATGTGCAAACGTAATCTTACACAGAACTTATGTTTTTAGTTACCATTGTTAAACAATTTTTGTTCCTCTTACCTAAAGTTAAATATTCATATTATTTGTCAGCTGTTTTTTTAATTAATTGATGTCCAAGAATCTCTTATGACAAATACTATTCAAAAGTCATTATTATGGAATCTGAAGTTGTGCACTAGTTAGCCTGCAGAACAGAATAATCTTTTCACTGTTGCCATTTGTTTTCCCCTCTCCATCCTATGGTTTGTCAAACCCACTTGTTGCATCTAAATTTAGATTCTAAACTTCTCAAGTCAAGGACTGTCTTTTATACTGTATGTGTACAGTGCCTAGCATAAAGGTGCCCCAATCTTTTGAGGCCCCTCCTTGCTATTGTGATAAAAATAACAACAATTGAAATGATTGACAATGATTTCCTGTCAAGCTCTGTTTTTAAAAGAATTGTGGGTTATTGAGTTCTGTTCCATAGGCCTTTTACCTCCTAACTTTAGTTTTAATCACACTTCTTCCACATCCTTCTCCCACCCCTCCCCTCCAAAAATACTCACCCTTTTTCACCATCTCTCTCTCTCTCTCTCTCATCCCAGCCTTCTTTCCTATTCTTGCAGTCTCAAATGCTTTTGGTCTTTGTTTATTCTCTCCTGCTACCTTTAGTGTTGTTTCTCTTAACCCTCCGCTTCCTAAATATTAGATTCTGCTTCTCATGATGTTTCATTTGCCATGTTTAGCCTTATTTGCCTGGCATCAACTTCCTCTCCTGCATACTCAGAGCCATTTCCAGTCTCCATCAGAGCTAACTGTTTTTACAAAATAACTTCACAGTACTTTCAACTAAAAATTGTGCAACCCTTTGTATATAAGGCATGAAGTCTGACTTTCAAAAGCCATCTAAAAATTGCTTTTCGAAATGTAAAACTGTTCATTGCTCATTGTTTGATTTAATATTTAATGTTTTTGGTTTTTGTGCTAATATAATAAAAATTTTATTTTAATCTTCACACAGACTATGCCTGTTGCCATGGCCTTGCTGAGGGATGTTCATAACCTCTGTCCTAAAGAGGTTTTAACATTTATTTTAGACCTAATCAAGTACAATGACAACAGGAAAAATAAGGTAAGGAACCTGTCTGAAAATGTTTGATGATCTATTTTAATGACTCTCTCTTCTTATATGCAGTATATAGAGCAATAGTCTTTTCTGTACAATGCCCTGTGCTACTAACTTATATGTATGTGAACATATAATGTGTGAATATACACACTGATTCAGCAAAACTGGTAATAGATAACTTGGCCTCCATCATTCCTTCCGTGGATCTAGGAGACTGGTACGCTGTCATTGACCTGAAAGATGCTTACTTTCGCATATCGATGTTTCATGGACACAGACTGTTCCTACATTTCGAAGTTGGGACAGTTCACTTCCAATTCACAGTGCTCCCTTTTGGCCTAGCAACGGCACCAAGGATGTTTACGAAATGCATGTCCGTGGTGGCAGCCTACCTGAGACATTGGGGTATTCAGATTTACTCGTACCTTGATGACTAGCTCATCAAGGGCCTCTCCAGGGTCCAGGTCCAGTACAGCATCGAGATGTTGCAAGCCACTTGTCAAGCTCTGGGCCTGTTGAGAAACAAACAAACAAAAATCAACATTGATTCTGGTCCAACGGATAAGAGTTTATCGGAGCGGTGCTAGACTTTACCCGAGCCAGAGCATTCCTGCTAGAGGCCATGTTCAGGCAATATCAGATCTGATTGCCAGTATCACTGCCCATCCACTCACCACTGGCTGGGTCAGTCTCAGACTAGTGGGGCACATGACAGCATGCATCTACGTTTTCCAACATGCGAGACTCAGGCTGCATCCCCACCAGATGTGGCTGGCGTTGGTCTACTCCCCAGCCAGACATCACCTAGACAAGGTCATCGCAATCCCTCCGCGGGTACTTACCTCTCTGCAGTGGTGGTTCGACCTGATTCTGGTGCTGGAAGGTGTGCTGTTTGCGAGCCTGTGACCTGTCTCCCTGATTTCGGATGCATTTGACCTTGATTAGGGAGCACATCTTGGTACACTGCTGACTCAAGGGTTATGGTCTCGAAAGGAGCGTGCATTGCATATAAACATGAGTAAGCTCTGAGCCATCTGCCTGGCTTGCTGTGTCTTCCTTCCCCAACTGTCGGGCTGGGCAGTGCAGATGTTGATGGACAACATGGCCTCCATGTTCTATGTCAACAGGCGGGGGGAGCTTGACTGTTGGCTCTGTGCCAGGACGCCTTCTGTCTATGGGACTTGTGCATCCAGCATGCAATCCACCTGGAAGCCTTGTACCTCTCTGGCATCTGGTACATGCTGGAGGATTGCCTCAGCAGGTCCTTCTTTCACCACGAATGGTCCCTTCACTCACAGGTCATCAGAATGCTCTTCCAGAAGTGGGGAGCTCCCCGAGTGGACTTGTTCGCCACCAGACAGAACAGAAAGTGTCATCAGTTTTGTTCTCTCCAAGGCCTCAGCAGAGGCTCACTGTCTGATGCCTTTCTCCTGTCTTGGTCAGGAGACCTGATGTACACCTTCTCGCCAATTCTGCTCATCAGCAAAGTCCTCTCAAAAATCAAGAGGAACAAGGCATGGGTCATTATGTTCGTCCCAGTGTGCCATCACCAGCATTTGTTCGGCATTGGTTCATGGACCTGGCCGTTGCAGCCCTGTGGCCACTTCCCAGCTGCACTCTGGCAGGATCACTGTCGACTCCTGTACTCGAACCTCGCCCCTCTCCACCTCACAGCTTGGATGCTGCGTGGCTGAATCCAGAGGAACAAGCCTGCTCTAGTCAGGTACAGCATGTTCTCTTGGAGAGCAGAAAGCCCTCCACCAGAGCAACTTACCTGGCAAAGTGGAAGTATTTCTCCTACTGGGCGTTGGAGCGGAATATCTCCCCAACCGAGTTGTCTCTGCAGTCCATCCTGGATTACCTGCTTCACTTAAAGCACCAAGGTCTCGCCTTCTCTTTGATCAAGGTGCACCTGGCAGCCATATTGGCCTTCCATCCTTGCATACATGGTGGTCTCGCATGAGATGTCGATCAGGTTCTTCAAAGGCCTAGAAAGACTCTTTCTGCCAATCCGGGACCTGGTTCCCCAATGGGACTTCAACCTGGTCCTCTTCAGGCTCATGGGTCCATCCTTTGAGCGTATGGCTTCTTGTTCCCTTTCCTGCTTTTCGTGGAAGGTTACATTCCTTGTAACTTTTGCCTCGGCGAGACATGTTTCCAAAATTAAAGCCCTCACTTTGGAGCCCCCGTACATGGTATTCTACAAGGACAAAGTCCAGCTGTGGCCCCATCCGGCCTTCCAGCCAAAGGTGGTATTGCACTTCCGTGTCAACAAAGATCTCTTCCTCCCGGTGTTCTGTCCAAAGCCTCAAATGACCAATGAGGAGACACGGCTGCACGCTCTAGTTGTAAGGCGTTCTACCTGGAGCGCACCAAGTCCTTCCGCAGATCAACCTATCTCTTTATCATGATAACTGACAGGATGAAGGGCCTTCTGGTGTCCTCTCAGAGGGTTTCCAATTGGATCACCACCTGCATCCGTACTTGTAACAAGTTGGCGCAGGCAGTGCCTCCACCAGTAGTGAAGGCTCACTCGACTAGGGCTCAGGCATCTTTGGCGGGCTTCCTGGCGCTTGTCACTATCCAGGACATCTGCAGGGCCACGACGTGGTCTTTGGTACACATGTTTACGATGCATTATACCGTCACCCAGCAAACCAGAGATGATGCTGGATTTGGCAGAGCTGTGTTGCAGTCAACACATCCATGAACTCTTACCCGCCTCCAATGGTACTGCTTGGGAGTCACCTACAGTGGAATGGACATGAGCAAACACTCAAAGAAGAAAAGACTGTTACTTTTCGTAACAGTTGTTCTTTGAGATGTGTTGTTCATGTCCATTCCATGACCCAGCCTCCTTCCCCTCTGTCGGAGTGCCGTCACAAAGTAACTGAGGCAGGGGGAGCCGGCGGCACCCCTTATACCAGTGCATGTAAACACAGCTCCAGAAGGTGTCAGAGCCTGTCCCCTATGGATACCACTGAGGAAAAAACTTCCGGCACCAGTGCATGTGGTGAGCACACACACCTACGATAGAACGTACATGAGCAACACATCTCAAAGAACAACAGTTACAAAAGGTAACCATCTTTTCATGCCCCACTCACCAAGAGAACACTTCAGGAAAATGTTGTCCTTATTTAAATTAAGCAAAATAAGCACAGTTAGGAAACAAAATTTCAAACCAGGGTGTATCGAGGAAGAGGAATGATCTTGTGTTTAAGGCATTGGATTGGATCTCTGAAGGCCAATTCTCACCTGTGCCACAGACCTGTGTCCCAAATCCTTACATGCAAAATTAGGATGATGCTTCCCTACTTCACAAGGATGTTACAAATGTACTACATTGTTGAGGACCTTAGAAGCACTGAGGGGGAGAGAGCTGAACGTGGAAATCCATATGTATCCACCTTAATAAAAAGTGTCCTGATTTTTAGAGGTGCTACAGCACCCATTAACACCAATAGGATTTTGAGTTTTTGCTACCTCTGAAAATTTAGACATCTAAATGTGAATTGAAGTGCCTAATGTAATATACGCATGTTTGAAAGTGTTGGGCCTTATTTCAGATCTAATAAATGAGAAAAACATTCCATTCACAGATTGGGGGGGGCGGGGTCAGAGTGTGACTATTAACAGAATATTCATAGATTTTTATTATATTCTTCCTGCTATGTTAAGTTCAAAAGTATGTGCACTAGCAACTAAATCGTTCAGTTTAATAGTCAGTGTTTTATTTTTTGATGCAGTAGGTGACTCTTTAGACTGCTATTAGCTAAACATTTAGTACAGGAGTAAACAGAACTAAGTGCTTTATCATTGTTTGTTTTATTGTAAAAAAATAAATGATGCAATGTGCTCTGCCTCTCTTTGTTCAATTGATGGTCCTTTGATTCAGTTTTCAGACAACTATTATCGTGCTGAACTGATTGATGCACTAGCCAACTCTGTAACTCCTGCAGTCAGTGTGAACAATGAAGTTCGAACTCTGGATAATTTAAATCCTGATGTTCGACTCATACTTGAGGAGATTACCAGGTTCTTAAATATGGAAAAGCTTCTGCCCAGTTACAGACATACCATTACAGTCAGGTATGATTTAATAATTTCTAAAACTTATGCAAATATAAAGAGAGAATAGACCTAGTCATGTTTAATGTTTTGTTTTGCTTTTAATTTCCTACATCCTGCTGTTAACACTGATGTAATCACATTGAGCTTACTTTCCCTAGTCTTAAATGATGTGTTCTCTTTATTTTAAATAACAAAAAAGGACATTAACAAAATGCAGGAAAATATTTTTTGGCCGGGGGACACTAAAAGGCATGCAAAAAACATTCTTTCATTTAAAAAATATTTCAAGGTATGTAAGATATTTTTAAAACCATAGAATTAAGAAAACTTGAAAATAGGAAGAAAATTAAAACCTCACAGAACAAATAAATGCAAAAACTAGTGTTAATGAAACTTTAATGTTGAAAAATTAAGCACTCAAATCATCAAAATCTAAAAATCTGCATTTTTAATGGCAATATTAAATTATCACGTTATGTATCCCATATTTATTATTCACAGTAAATTTATGAAGATTATGCAAGAGAAACAATTGGGACAATATATAGAATACAAAACTTAATGGGCCAAATTTTCTGCCGGTGTATATTGGAGCAACTCCATGAAGCCAAGAGGAGTGAAATTGCCCCGGTAGGGAATTTGGTCCAGTGTTTCTGTCTACTCTGTAAACTCATCTTTTATTAATTTTGTGTGCCTACAGCCCTGACAACTATAAAAACCCATGGTGGCATAGTAAGTTGGATAGTTTTATCCTAGAAAATTTGCAGTGAAGTTTACAAATTAATATCATAATATTGAGGAAAATAGCTTTTTTCACGGAGATTGATATTCCAGAAATTTACTGTAGATTGTCCTCCTGTTCACCCCCACCCTCATCTAGCTGTCTGAAAGCCATTCGTGTACTTCAGAAGAATGGACATGTCCCCAGTGATCCTGCTCTCTTTAAAACATACGCAGAATATGGACACTTTGTGGACATCCGAATAGCAGCTTTGGAGGCAGTTGTTGATTACACAAAAGGTAATTTTTTTAAAAAAACTTTCAATCATTGCATAAAATTCACATGCTAATGCAAAACCTGAACAGTGACCTTAATAATTTTAAGCAGAATAACTTTTCAGATGAAGTGACGCCATGACAGTAGATGAGCCAATGTGTGGATAAAAGAGAGCATAGGATTACTATTAAGGTTTTTGCCCTTACGAGCATGAGTTTCATGAAGTTGGGATGAATATTGCTTTTCAGTATCTCCTGAAGATAGAAAGAAATGCCTTATGGAAAGTGTTTTTGATAGTATGATAGGTGATATAGAAAGGTGAAGAATTCCCTTTACTTATTTTCAAGATTTAAAGAATTTGAACAAGTTGTGTGTTTCTTGATGCAACCTTAGTTTTTGCTTTTGCTAATAGCTTATAATACCATTTGCTGGATTATAAATTGGAAGACAGAGGCTCAGCTTGGCTGGCTATTTGGTTGATTGTGGTTTTCTACCCCCTTACGTGGCTTATTTATAGCATGTTTCCATTTTGAAAAGATTATTTGCTTTTATTTATTTTTTTCTTTGTTTAAAGTGCCTATAATAGGTCTGAGGTAAGTATTCTTTACTGCTTGAAAAATATTGTGTAACTTTCTTCTTAACCATCATTTGAAATTAAAACACCGCACTAGCAAACTTTCCAGAGGCTTTTGGAAATTAAGGTTTTAATGATTTATGCAAATGCATAGTTAGCACTAGCTTAACCTGTTCATTAGTCAATATGGCTAGGATCTTGTCTTTCTCTGTGCACAGATTAGAGCGACTGAAGTATTTGCAGGTTATTTCCGCCCAGCGGCAAACTCCTTGAAGTTCTGTCTCTGCAAACAAAAGTGGTCAGGGCTGTTCTAGGCCTCCAACTTATTCCTTTACAAATTTAATACTTCATTTTTTTCAGGTAATTGTGAGCTTCCCTTCTCTTTTCTTATTTGTTTTCTCCTTCTGTAGAGTATATTTTGAGGTATTTTTCCCCCTCATTGACCCCTGAGAAGCGGGTTTCCTTCCCACTCATGATATGTTTCATCTAAATATAACCCATCCAAGGAACAAGTGTTGCACAAGTTGGATTTCAAAGAGAGCTTAGAATTTCTCTTTCAAATACAGGGCATAAGAGACCTTAACCTTATTTGTGTCATTTCACACAAAATCTTCTGTAGCCATGTACATAAGAAGATGTATTGAGAAAGTATTCTAATTTCCTCAGAAGACCTACTCTCTGAGGGCATCAAGGCCATCTTCCCAAGGTTGAGAACAACCTCCAGAAGGGAGAGGGCTTTAGTGCATGAGATTCACAAAGCATCATTCTAGTCTTCAGTCTTCTCATTCACCAGACATTATGGTGTAGACTTGCAAATATATTTCAGTGTTCCTGTCACTGATATTCAAATAGGTATTCCATAGGATTCAGAAATTGTTACACTGCTCACTATTTTCCTCCTTAAGTAAGGATTAGTGGAAATATTTGCTGGAGAATGGAAAGCTTACTTACCAGCTCATTTCCTCTTTAGTAATCTTGCCACTAATCCGTCCCACCCAATGGAAAGACAGACTGATACACACAATGTTTTCTCATTTAATTCTTAATCTTTCATGAGTGGTGATTATAGGTAATGACTTATTTGGTAAAAAAAAAATGTATTGTTAAGTGATATGTTACAGCTTTAGAAGAACACTTCAAGTGGTTTACTGGGTAGGCAGGGCCAGGGCCAGGTGAGTTGCCCTCAAGACACTAGGTCTATGCCAATCTTGTGCATACAGGAAGGCAAAAATCCACCAGTGAAGATGAGTAGAGAGATTACTAGAAGAAAGGAAATTAGCAGGTGAATTAATTTACATTTTGTCTAAATATACATCTTTGGAAGTGAAGTCTCTATTGCCAACAGGCTTGATGTTCATTGTTCCCATTATCCAATTTTCAGTATATACATGACATAAAACAGTCTGTGAAATGCCTGTCGTTTGTAACAAAGGTGACTTAGAATACCTCATATAAAGGAAGTGGGCTATGATTTTGTATTGCATCCATAAAAAGGGAGGTCTGTATATTCTTGGGGCAGGGACAGCACATATACTCTTTTTACACTCCTCTGTGGAACTCAAGACATTATATAGTTTCCTTGCTGGCAATTAGGAATGTTGTTGAGATACAACAACTCATAAAATGTTTGAGGCAGTTTATAAGTACGCAGACAGTTGATCTAAGTTGTTTAAAAGTTAACAGGATTTGTAAACTTTTGCAGTGAGCTTTTGATAATTATTTGTATTTGATTTGTTATAATAGCCAAGAGCATTGAGTCTTCTGCAAAGCTATCACCTGCACATGCATAGACAGAAACAAACTGAGCTGAACAAATATTCATCATTATCTAGTTTCATGAAGGGTGTAGAAAGCTTAGGCTCTCAGGGATACCACTGGTGTCAAAGTGAGACTGACATATGACAAACTTTCAGAGCTTTTCAACTCTTGTAATTTGAGGCACCTGCTTTGGAAAACAACATTTTTCATTGTTACATCTGCCAGGAATCTGAGGATCTAAAGGGTTGTTGTTTGGGGGAGGGTTTAAGACTATTAAAAGATGTACTGTATCAAAGTCCAGACTTGTTTTTGCTCCTTATAGTGGCATCTAGTTACCATGTAAATTTCAAGAGTGGGTTAAAAAGCATTACTATCAAAGTCATTTAAGTCTGGCATAAACAGATTACACTACATGACAAATGTCAAAAGAGCCCTATTATATTTCAAGCACAAGAGCCTTTAGTAAATAGAACAGACTTGTTTTTTACCAAGAAAGATGGGGTTCCTTATTTCTGTACTCTGACACTATTCATATAGAGAAGTTGCTTTTCAGACAGTCCACTCCATAATAAAAGATCATTTACAAAACTTGCTTAATTAGCAGTCCTAGGAACTGCAACTTAAATAAATTTGATTTAAACTGCTCAAAAACATTCTGAGCTCCTATTGCACAGTTTTATTTGTAATGATTGAGATATTCTCTTAATGTTTTTTAGAAGATGAATAGACTGTTTTCATCAATGTGCCTGTATATTATTTTTAGATAACTCTGTGATTTAATGCTAAGGGAGACCAGGAAAACTACGTCTCTTAATTAAGCAGTATTAATTTTTCTCCATATAAAGCTATCTTCATATGTAATGCTCCATCCATCCTCTACCCCACTTCAGTCACTTTCCACACAGAGTGCCCAGAACGTGAGACCAGGGAGCTGATGAACCTATAGGTGATGTTACCAGGGTGGATTTGATTTAAATCACTAGTCAGGAAGACTTGATTTAATCATGGATTTCTACATAAAAGTGCATTCTTGTTGGTTGTTATAACCTTAATACGTACTGTTCACAACTCAGAGATAGATGTAGGTTTCATTTTTAGAAGGTACACACTATACATTTTTAAAGTGATATATTTTGAAAACTTTTCAGATTAGTTTTACAGCTAGATCAGAAGATGAATGATGTTTTGGTTATTTCATTTATCAAAGGTAATTGAAGCAGATATGTATGGAGTCATTGGGAGGCTAACTATCTCCAGTTCAAGAGGTTAATCATTAATATTTGGAGGATTTTATTAGGAGGAGAACATCACCAGACAGACATTTAAGTTGTTTTATTTAACTAAAACAACAGCGTTATGTATTCTGGATTTTTTTCTTCAACAGCAAACATATAATATTTTAACAAAACAAGCATATGCATTTTTGAATTTAGTTAAACAAATTTTTTAAAATCAGATTGTTTTTGTTAAAATTGTTTTTAACTAAAATAGTTAAATGAAATATTAAAAAAAAATTAAATTGATTATGTCAGCCAGGTCAACATGAGTAATTTAAAATATTGACTTCTGCAGCTAACTCAGTTGTCTTCACCTTCATTTTCCTGTTCATGATCTGGAAAAGAAAAACAAGCTTCCCTGCTTTTTCAGATCCCAAACGATTTCTTAGTTGTGAATGAATTAGTCCAAAGGAAGAAAATATTCTTTCTAAACTGGCAGAAGAAGCTGCTGCTGTTAAAAGTGAGATTATCACTTCAACTGTCTCTGAATCCAAGTGTTTAAGTGACTTTCTTTAAAATATCATCAGCAAACATATATTTGTTGAATGGTTCTTATTCCCAACTGAGTCTCTTACGGCCTACTGCCATTATAGGTTTTCCCTTCTAGTGAGAGAATGGTATGGTAGATCTCAAATCAATGAAGACTACATTCAAGGTATGCCTGCACTACAAAATTAGGTCAATTTTATAGAAGTCGATTTTTGGAAATCGATTTTATACCATCAATTGCGTATGTCCCTACTAAGCGCATTAAGTCAGCGGAGTGCGTCCTCACTACCATGGCTAGCATCGACTTGCGGAGCGGTGCCCTGTGGGTAGCTATCCCACAGTTCCCGCAGTCTCCACCACCCATTGAAATTCTGGGTTAAGCTCCCAATGCCTGATGGGGCAAAAACATTGTCGCGGGTGGTTTTGGGTACATGTCGTCAGTCACCCCTCCCTCCATGAAAGCAACGGCAGACAATCGTTTCACGCCTTTTTTCCTGGGTTACCCATGCAGACACCATATCGCAACAAGCATGGAGCCCGCTCAGCTCACCGTCGCCGCTGCTGTTGTGGGCAAGTCTACTGTGGGGGCTGCTGTGATCCAAGTAGCCAATGCAATCATTGATGTTCTGTTATCAAGGGTGGTGACTCTGGGAAATGTGCATCATATTCCTGTCCTTTGTCGCTGGTGAAGAAGTCTTGCATCCGTACATTCCAGTCTGGTCGATGCTGTAACGCTCCATAGCACTTCTGTGATTGACACATGTAAAAGCTCCAGGGCTCTTGCTCTTTTGCCTTGGCCAAGGTTCCTTGCCCTACCAGGACTTCCAAGCATTCGACACAGAAGCACCTGCTTGGGCCATCCTCTGGAATGGAGTGGCTGGGTTCCTGGAGCCTTCCCCCTCACCCCGCATTCTTGGGGGTCTGGGTGAGGAGGCTGTGGAACATGGGGAGGAGGGTAGGCAGTTATACAGTGGATGCAGCAGGGGTCTGTGCTCTTGTTCGCTTTCCTGCAGCTTCAACAGACACTTCATCATGTCGGTTTGCTCCCCATTAGCCTCAGCATCTTCGCGTTCACTTAATTCTTTCCTGGCCTCTGCTACTGAATGCCTCCATGCATTAAACTGTGCCCTATCAGTGCGGGAGAACTGCATGAGCTCGGAAAACATGTCATCGCGAGTGCGGTATTTTTTTCCTTCTAATCTGCGATAACCTCAGAGACGGAGATGATGGGGGAGCATAGAAACATTCTACGCTCTACGATTCTGGGAGGACTGCAGAGTCATCTGTGCTGCTGAGTGCTCCTGAGTTCGCCACACTGACCAAACAGGAAATGAAATTCAAAAGTTCCCTGGGCTTTTCCTGTGTACCTGGCTAGTGCATTGGAGTTCAAAGTGCTTTCCAGAATGGTCACAATGGAGCACTCTGGGATAGCTCCCGGAGGCCAGTACTGTTGATTTGCATCTGCACTACCCCAAATTCAATCCAGCAAGGTCAATTTTAGCATTACTCCCCTTGTCAGGGTGGAGTACAGAAGTCGATTTTAAGAGCCCTTTAGATCGACGAAATGGGGTTGGTTGTGTGGACGCAGTCATTTTTAAATTGACCTAATGCGGCTAAATTGGACATAACCCCGTAGTGTAGACCAGGGCTCAAAAACACCTCAAGACTTCTGGAATATGTTGCTTTAAACAGTTGCACTTTTGTTTTTACTGCTTATCCCTCCCTTCTCACATTTATCTCCAGACTACTTCTCCCTGTCCAGATCTATTCTGCACCCAACAATCTTCTAGTCATTGAACTTTTTGAAACTTTGCAGTTTTAGAGAGAGGCAAGGGATTGACTCTGTGTACCCAAATTTGCAGAGGAACAATAGGATTGAGGTCTGTTATTTCTCACCTCTATATATTATTTACTTACTTATTTTAAAACATTTTTGCCGTTAACGAGCATGTTATCTCTGGAGACACAAATCCACAGTTTGAGAACTGCAAAACTAAGCACCTCTGATGGTATCTTCTAGACTGAGCACTGAGTCCCATTGGGTAGATAGAAAGATTAACCTAAATAATCTATACATAAGACCCTGGAACCTCATAAGATTGGGTCCCTAATCCATGACCTATTGAAACTCATTTACAAAACTTTTCTTAAACATTACATGAATATATTGTCTCATACTATAGAATTAGAATTTATAATCCCTATTGCATGATGAGATACCTTTGAGCTATAATATATCTTAATTAAAACTATCTTTAGATAAGTTTTATCCTCAAAAAGCTTATCAAAAAAATCCAATTTAAATAAAAAAAATCCCCCCCCCCTTTTTTTTAAGTCACTGAATTTTATCCGATATGGATGTTACTCTTTAGAGTAATAGACATGCAGACCCAAGACTAAATTAACAGTGCTTAAAGTATTCAAAAGTCTTAAAGGAGAAACTGAAATTAATAACTCCTTTGCATAAAAGGCACTGTCCTTCTTCGAGTATGTATCAGTGTGGATCCCGCTCAGGAGTGAAAGTAAGCCGGTACGGGCATACCGGTAAAAAGTGGTCGTCGGTACCGGCCCGTAGCAGCCGACATTAAAGCGCTGCTGCGGTAGCTCTTTAAGCAGGGTGCTTAGCTGCGGCAGCACTTGAACGTCACTGCCCCTTTTGTCCCCCCCCCAGCCACCCCCCATTGGTGGCCCTGTCGGGTCCCTACTGGCAGGGCCGCCGCCACTGGGGGGGGAGGCAAAAGGGGTAGTAGCCCTGGGGCTATGGCAGGGAGAAAGGACTCCCCCCAGTTTTCATTCCCCCCGAAGCAGCACCTGGGCTGGGGGAGAGGGTGCCTTCCCATGACCGCGACAGGTCCATGCCGGGGCTGGGTTGGGGCCATGGGAGGGGCGCATCTCCCACAGCCGTGGCAGGTCTGAGCCAGGCTGGGCTGGGTCCAGGGCTGGGGGAGAGGAGTCTTTCCCCACCGCAGCCCTGAGTGCCTGCGCAGCACTTAATAGGCGGCCGCGCAGCTTAATGGGAACTTAGCATGTCGCTATTGCAGTTTAGATTTTCATCTCGTGGTGATAGAAATGCCTGGCTCCCCTTTGTGCTCTACTGGTCTGTTCATGGTACTGAGGACCTCTAGGTCTCCAGACGTTCACCCAGTACTGACGGAGTCATCACCTTTTTCTGCCGATGCTCCACCTCTATAAAGTGACGTTGAAGAGGAGGAGGATGGGGATTTCTCATCAGTTTCTCAAATTTCAGTTCAGGGCTCCCCTCCTCGCTCTTAGAGGAGTATTAATATGGCGACTTCTAGGGAGAAGGAACATATTCCAGAAAGACACCGTAAAGATCGATCCCAGTGGTACGAGCACTCTTTGATACCCCCACCTATACCATATGGGCCTCCTCATTGGCCATACTGGGAGCCATGAGTGGCATACTACCAACAATTCTCTAGGACCCCCCAGCATCACTCGTCAGCACAATAGGCGTAGACTATTCCCCCCCCGCCCCCATCTTCTCTCAAAGTCCCGAAGTACAAGAAGAGACTTTCAAGGAGCAGGAGGCAAGAGTGGACAAAGAAGTCACTATGCCAACCAACACCTCTTCTTCATCCCCAGATGAAGCAGTCTGTCTCCCCCACCATTCCTGGCTGATGACTTCAAACAGTTCCAGGACCTCATTAAAATGATAGTGGACTCCTTACAGATACCATTTGATGAGAAGGTTAAGGAGTCACAATGTAAACTTCTGGGTAGTCTGCCTACAGCATTATCTGCCTGAATTGCACTCACTACCTATTGATAAGGTTCTGCTCTGCTGGATCCTCCAAAAGTAATATCCCAGCGACAATACCGCCCACTTGTAGAAAGTCTGGAAAAACATATTATGTTCCATCTTTCCCAGTTAACGTGGAAGTTCGCACCATGTTAAATCAATGCTGTACAATAGAGATCAGAAGCATCTTGATTCATTTGGTCACAAATCATGCTTGTCTGTGGCTCTGCAGTTTAGGATCACCTACTGTCAGGTGTTAATGGTATGATTATATTTCTCCAGTTACTCCAATCTCAATTCGTTTATTGAGCATTTACGACCAGAACAGAGGGATCAGTTCCAGGCAGTCATTACAAAAGATTAGCCTCTTGTCAGAACATCTCTGCAGACCTCTCTGGATGCTGCTGACACAGGTGGTTGCTTTATTTCTACAGTGGTAGTCATGAGAGGGGCTTGCAGGCTTCAGCTCTCAGGATTTCAGATTGAGGTCCAGAATACAGTTGACAACCTTTCCCGCAGTGACTTAAAACTGATTGCAGAGAATATTTACAAGTCTCTGCATACATTGATTCCAGAGCCACTCTGTATTCACAGGGAATTTACACATGCACATAAAAAGAAATTTAGTAAGTGCCAGATAGCGCAGAGATCTTGTCGTGTTCAGTTCTCTGACTCCCAGAGACCTTATGAACCCCAACGAAAGAGGCATAGGTTCCAGAAAAAGAGACTGTCCGCTACACAGGTATCAACCTCACAACCCTCATCATCAAAACACCAATTTGGATTGTTAGATTGAGGTTCTGAGTTACTCCCCCTTTCTCCTTACCAGCCTAGCCCAGGGAGGGAGCGGGCTATCCCTGCCTCCCAGCTAGACTCTCAGGCAGACACGGCTCCATCCCATACTCCGCTCAGCTGTCAGGGAGAATGGCCGAATGTGCCAAGGGAGTGGGAAGGGGACACGCAAGGAGAGAAGAACAGAACGCAAGGAGAGAAGAACAGAACACAACCCCCTTCCCCGCAGGTAACATATGGCTTGGAGAGTGTGGCAGCCCTGGGCTAGGTGCTCTGAAGGGCGGGTGTCACTGTGGAGGGGAGACACACATGTCCTCCCTGTTAGATTGTGCCCCCGCACTCCCCCCCCCAGTATTGGGAGGCACCAGTTGGCTGTGGGTGTCCCATCATATCATAGAATCATAGACTTTAAGGTCAGAAGGGACCATTATGATCGTCTAGTCTGACCTCCTGCACAACGCAGGCCACGGAATCTCACCCACCAACTCATGTAACAAACCCCTAACTTATGTCTGAGTATTGAAGTCCTCAAATTGTGGTTTAAAGACTTCAAGGTGCAGAGAATCCTCCAGCAAGTGACCCGTGCCCCATGCTGCAGAGGAAGGTGAAAAAACCCCAGGGCCTTTGTCAGTCTGCCCTGGGGGAAAATTTCTTCCTGACCCCAAATATGGCGATCAGCTAAACCCTGAGCATGTGGGCAAGACTCACCAGCCAGACAACCAGGAAAGAATTCTCTGTAGTAACTCAGATCCCACCCAATCTAACATCCCATCACAGGCCATTGGGCATATCTACCGCTAGTAGTCAAAGATCAATTAATTGCCAAAATTAGGCTATCCCATCATATCATCTTCTCCATAAACTTATCAAGCTTTGTCTTGAAGCCAGATATGACTTTTGCCCCCACTGCTTCCCTTGGAAGGCTGTTCCAGAACTTCATTCCTCTGATGGTTAGAAACCTTCGTCTAATTTCAAGTCTAAACTTCCTGATGGCCAGTTTATATCCATTTGTTCTTGTGTCCACATTGGTACTGAGCTTAAATAATTCTTCTCCCTCCATTTATTTATCCCTCTGCTATACTTATAGATAGTAATCATATCTCCTCTCAGCCTTCTTTTAGTTAGGCTAAACAAGCCAAGCTCCTTGAGTCTCCTTTCATAAGACAGGTTTTCCATTCCTCGGATCATCCTAGTAGCCCTTCTCTGTACCTGTTCCACTTTGAATTCATCCTTCTTAAACATGGGAGACCAGAACTGCACACAGTGTTCCAGATGAGGTCTCACCAGTGCCTTGTATAACAGTACTAACACCTCCTTATCTCTACTGGAAATACCTCATCCGATGTATCCCAAGTCCGCATTAGCTTTTTTCACGGCCATATCACATTGGCGGCTCATAGTCATCCTGTGATCAACCAATACTCCGAGGTCCTTCTCCTCCTCTGTTACTTCCAAGTGATGCGTCCCCAGTTTATAACAAAAATTCTTGTTATTAATACCTAAATGCGTGACCTTGCACTTTTTACTATTAAATTTCATCCTATTACTATTACTCCAGTTTACAAGGTCATCCAGATCTTCCTGTATGATATCCCGGTCCTTCTCTGTATTGGCAATACCTGCCAGCTTTGTGTCATCCGCAAACTTTATTAATACATTTACGCTTTTTGTGCCAAGGTCAGTAATAAAAAGATTGGTCCCAAAACTGATCCCTGAGGAGCTCCACTAGTAACTTCCTTCCAGTCGGACAGTTTACCTTTCAGTGAGACCCATTGTAGTCTCCCCTTTAACCAGTTCCTTATCCACCTTTCAGTTTTCATATTGACCCCCATCTTTTCCAATTTAGCTAACAATTCTCCATGTGGAACCGTATCAAATGCCTCACTGAAATCGAGGTAAATTAGATCCACTGCGTTCCCTTTGTCTAAAAAATCTGTTACCTTCTCAAAGAAGGAGATCAGGTTAGTTTGACACGATCTACCTTTTGTAAAGCCATGTTGTATTTTGTCCCCATTACCATTGACCTCAATGTCCTTAATTACTTTCTCCTTCAAAATTTTTCCCAAGACCTTGCATACTACAGATGTCAAACTAACCAGCTTATAGTTACGCGGATCACTTTTTTACCTTTCTTAAAAATAGGAACTATGTTAGCAATTCTCCAGTCATACGGTACAACCCCTGAGTTTACAGATTGATTAAAAATTCTTGCTACCGGGCTTGCAATTTCATGTGCCAGTTCCTTTAATATTTTTGGATGAAGATTATCCGGGTCCCCCGATTTAGTCCCATTAAGCTGTGTGTTTGCAGAAGCCACAAAGGATACCAAACATCTGAATTTCTGCTCCAGAGGAAGCATGACTCCAGTCTTCCCACCGGACAGCTTCCTCCTTCAGTGGCCTTGGGGATTGCTGTGTGCTTTCCTGCCGACTCTTCTGATTGCCAGAATAATATCCAAGATTGGACAGGATAAGGCTTTGTCATTGTGATAGCCTTATACTGTCCAAGTTTGGCTGCCAAACCTGGTAGAGATATTGAAAAAGCCTCCTATACACCACCTGGCTTGCTCAGACATAGTATCCTTGAACCTCAGTCAGATAAAGCACTCAGATCTGTAATCATTTTGGCTGGCTGAGCACTGCTGACAGAAGCTGCTCCCTACAAGATCAGGAAATTCTTATGCAAAGCAGGAAACCTTCCACCAGGAAGATATACTTTCCAAAATGTAAAAGGTTATCCATATGGGCAACTCAGAATAATATTGACCCAGTGGAAACCCCAATACTGAAAAATCTTGGACTACATTTCCCTCCTGAAACATACAGGGTAACATTTAATTCCTTAAGTTTCACCTTGCTGTGAAATTGGCGTGTCATGTTCTAGTACAGTCATACTCTGACAGGTCACACTTTGATACTGAAATTCCTCCAGGGTCTTCTTCATACTTGTCCTCCAGTCAGGACCTGACTCCCACATGGGACCTCATATTTTCCTTTTAAAGCTTAGCGAGTGTCCTCTGGAAGCATTCTCAGAGTGCTCAATATACCGCATTGCCATCAGCCTGGTTTTTCTCATGGCAGTTACCTCAACACAGAGTTAGTGAACACCACGGTCTTATGGCCAGTCTGCGTTACACCTCCTTCCATGGGGATGAGATGGTGATGAAACCACACTCTAAGTTCATCAATTAAGGTGGTCTTGAAATTCACCTGAACCAATCCCATCACCTTATCAGTCGTCAGGTGAAGCTGAACTAAGTGCCAAGAGAGAAGAAGCTGCATGCTTGGACGTCTCCAGAGCCTTGTTATATTACCTACATATATTATGAAAGGACCAAACTTTTCAGGCTTTCTCCGCCTCTTTGTGACTATATCTAGTATCAAAATGCCAAGCTCTTTCATCATAGAGAAACTTGAAATGGATCATGCAGCATATTCCTACCTGTTATCAATTGGCTGGTGAGTCACTCCATCCAAACATTAAGGACTACTCCATTGTCCACCTGCTTCAGAAAAGTTAGTCTCTGTAATCTGCAAGCCAGTTATGTGGAGCAACTCACTAGCTTTTGTTGAACATGCATTTTAATGTGGCAGCCAGGTCAGATGCCAAGTTTGGGAGTGCAGTACTTCTATCTCTGACTGATACAGCTGAAACTCCTCATTCCCACTCTCGGGGGAGGATACCGCTTGTCAGTCACCTCTAGAGGGATCCACACTGACACATACTCAAAAAAAGAACAATTACTTACCATACAGCAACTGAGGTTAGTTAAGATACTGTGGATCCCATAACCCCACCCTCTGTCCCCACTTCTGGGAGTCCTGATCAATGCAGGCTTTGAATTGAGAGGGAACTGAGGGAGGTTTGTGGCCTCTCCACCCTTTATGCCCTCATGCAGGACCACACGAAAGCACACGCACATGCACAGCCTGATGGACACTGCTAAGAAAAAAAAATCTATATGTCCAGTCTCTCACACATGAGGTGTATGTGTACCTATAGTAGGATGCTCATTGACTAAACACCTTGAAGAACCACAATTCCTGTAGCGTTTGTAACCATTCTTTCTTCTAGTAGAGCTATTAAAAGGAGAAGATGCTGATTTTCTGAAGATAATTTTCAGTATAATTACCTGTTCCATTAAAACAGAGTTGCCTTATATTCAGAAGTGTATAGGTCATTTCAAAGAGCAATAGCAACTATTCATTGGTGTAGATTAGACTAGAAAAGCTAAATAAGTTATAGTCCAAAAACTGCTGAAGTAAAGACCAAAACTGAAACAAATCAGAAGGAAAAGTTGAACAGAGGTAAATAAAACAGATGAAAATTAGTTAAGGGAAATGAAATACAAAAAATGGAGAATGTTTCTATAAAGTAGAAAAAGAGCAGCAGACTTTTTGTTGAAGGCATCTGCACAGAAACAATTAGTAAATGCAGTTGAAATGTGGAGGATACTATTTGGATCGATAAGTAAAGCCACTCCTGAGCAAGTAACTACATATTGTGGGTGGTAGTGAATTAAATAATGTTGCAGCACCCCGGGAAAATGAAATGAGGAAAACAGCTGAGTGAAAATTAGCCTCTTTGAATTTGTATATTTTCATATGTTTACTTTATCCCATGCTATTGTTTTTTTTTCTTTTGTAGTATTATGCAGTATTAAAGGGATACAGTCAAATGATTTAAGCCTCTACCTAACCTACTAATTTAGTTCCTAGTCTTAAACAAATCCATGTACGGTATTTACTTTGGGAGCACTCGCTAACACATTCATGATTGGGTCACTGACTGTTGAAATATTCAAAAACAGTTTGATAGAAAAAAGATTATAAGCATATGGAGAAGAGTATGTTCACAGTTTCGTGTATAAGTAAGGCCAGTAGTCCAAGTGAGTATTTTCTTATCATTATTTACAGCTAGACATCTATTACAAAACTTAATGGATAGTTAGCGTCAGGATAATATTTCTTATACTCTTCTGAATGAAAGAGACTACAGGATTATATTCTCAACATACTATTCACTTTTTAGTGTGTAATGTTGAATACTGAAGAATTTTTGCTCCTTTTAAAAAGAAAATAATGTCATTTTAGATGTATCACTAGTATTAATCTATACTGACATGGAAATGTCTGTTTCATCATTTGTGATACAGTCCAATCATACAGCTACAGATAATCCCTGGTGATTCTATGTAACATATATAGAATAATTTTCTAATTGGTCTTTGCTTCGCTCTTTAGTTGTCTCTGCATACAATTAACAAGTCATTTAATTTTTGTTGTAGTTGATCGGAGTTATGAGGAATTACAGTGGTTGCTTAACATGGTTCAGAATGATCCTGTACCTTATGTAAGGTTAGTATGTCTACAAATACCTAAAGTCAGCACTTTTCACTAATAGTAGAATTAGTGCATAGAGTTCTTTGGCCTGTGTTATGCCAGAGGTTAGGCTAGATGACCATAATGGTCATTTCTGGCCTTAAAATCTATAAATATTTTGTGAAAATTTGTTTCCATTAATTTGTAAAATACCACCAAAATTCATCTTTGATGTTTATGTTAATTTATACTTAGCAAAGTGTTATCATTGTTTAACATTCCATAACTAAAAAATAAAATTTGATCAGTTTTTAGTCTCAAACTACATGTATTTTCTGTTTTGTCCTTTGATTTAAGAGTCTTTCCTACAGACAATTGGCACACGTAAATCTAATATTGATCTGTTGCATATAACAAATTATTTTTTAATCTCAAGTGTGTTAGGACTGAATGAACATCATTATGTTTGGCTATCAAAGAGTGTAAAACAGTTGTTAGACTGTAGATGGGGTGAAAGGATAAGTAAAAATGTTGTAAAAAGAAAAGGAGTACTTGTGGCACCTTAGAGACTAACCAATTTATTTGAGCATAAGCTTTCGTGAGCTACAGCTCACTTCATCGGATGCATACTGTGGAAAGTGTAGAAGATCTTTTTATATACACACAAAGCATGAAAAAATACCTCCTCCCACCCCACTCTCCTGCTGGTAATAGCTTATGTAAAGTGATCACTCTCTTTACAATGTGTATGATAATCAAGTTGGGCCATTTCCAGCACAAATCCAGGTTTTCTCACACACACCCCGCACAGACACACAAACCCACTCTCCTGCTGGTAATAGCTTATCTAAAGTGACTATTCTCCTTACAATGTGTATGATAATCAAGTTGGGCCATTTCCAGCACAAATCCAGGGTTTAACAAGAACGTCTGAGGAGGGGGGGGAGTAGGAAAAAACAAGGGGAAATAGGTTACCTTGCATAATGACTTAGCCACTCCCAGTCTCTATTCAAGCCTAAGTTAATTGTATCCAATTTGCAAATGAATTCCAATTCAACAGTTTCTCGCTGGAGTCTGGATTTGAACTTTTTTTTGTTGTAGTATAGCAACTTTCATGTCTGTATATCACCAATGTGATATATGCCATCATGTGCCAGCAATGCCCCTCTGCCATGTACATTGGTCAAACTGGACAGTCTCTACGTAAAAGAATAAATGGACACAAATCAGATGTCAAGAATTATAACATTCATAAACCAGTCGGAGAACACTTCAATCTCTCTGATCACGCGATTACAGACATGAAAGTTGCTATATTACAACAAAAAAACTTCAAATCCAGACTCCAGCGAGAAACTGTTGAGTTGGAATTCATTTGCAAATTGGATACAATTAACTTAGGCTTGAATAGAGACTGGGAGTGGCTAAGTCATTATGCAAGGTAACCTATTTCCCCTTGTTTTTTCCTACTCCCCCCCCCTCCTCAGACGTTCTTGTTAAACCCTGGATTTGTGCTGGAAATGGCCCAACTTGATTATCATACACATTGTAAGGAGAGTGGTCACTTTAGATAAGCTATTACCAGCAAGAGAGTGGGTTTGTGTGTGTGTTGGGGGGAGGAGGTATGAAAACCTGGATTTGTGCTGGAAATGGCCCAACTTGATTATCATACACTTTGTAAGGAGAGTGATCACTTTACATAAGCTATTACCAGCAGGAGAGTGGGGTTGGAGGAGGTATTTTTTCATGCTTTGTGTGTATATAAAAAGATCTTCTACACTTTCCACAGTATGCATCCGATGAAGTGAGCTGTAGCTCACGAAAGCTTATGCTCAAATAAATTGGTTAGTCTCTAAGGTGCCACAAGGACTCCTTTTCTTTTTGCGAATACAGACTAACACGGCTGTTACTCTGAAACCTGTAAAAATGTTGTGGTTATTTGATAATTTTATCAGATTTAATTTAGATTTAGCCAATGCAATGCTGTATATATTTTAGCATGGGCAACCTCTGATCTTCGTTTCCCTGCTCCTCAGTTCTGTCTGTCCCTGATTGCCAATGTAGTCGTACTGTTCTTTAAGATGAATAGACTTAGGTATTTTTCCTATTTATCTTTTAGGCTTCCTTTGCAAGTATAGTTACTAATTTCCCTAGTCCTAGGAATATATTGCTGTTATTCTTTTTAAAGGAAGTTGCGTATAATTTGACCCATTAGATCAGATACATGTAACAGGCAACATTAGCTGAGGAAGCAGAATATTTTAATTGAGTCTCTCAAAGAGATCCTGTCAGTTTGCATTTTTATTCATTTTTATTCATTTTTAAATTCCAGTTTCAGATAGAGCACACTTTAAAATTATATCCTGAATATTTAAAAAATCCCTTCAAACGTTAAAGGTTTTTCTGTTCCCATATTTATAAGGGTCTTTTCAACAAGGGAGAAATCTGACTATTTAGGGGAAATGGTGACAATTACTATTCACAATATGTTGTCACAAGCATAGTAAACCATCTGAAAAAATACAGTGTTTGTTTTTTGCTCACTTCTGTCAAGTATTGGGGTCAGAGGTGTTGCATGCAAAATATTCAGACAGTAATGTAATTTCTAAATTATAGGCGTCCCTTTAAAAAGGGAAGAGTGAGTCTTAAATGTTTTTACTGATTCCTGTCATTTTGTAACACATTTAATGTTTAGACATGTTTTTTTTTAAATCCAACTGAAAATAAATATTTATTAGAATATGAAGAGTATATTGACTCAGTACAGCTCCAATTAATTTACCTTAGAGCATAACACGGCCTTTCAAATTGTCATGAAAACAAATCAGCCTAGATACAAAATCACACTTTCCCTTTACCTTGATGAGTGATGCTATCAACTAATGTCCACCCTGGTCATGTCCTATTTATTATCTGAAAACTAACTAATTTGGGGATGAGATGTGCATATACGTGTGTATGTACAGACAGAAGAAAGAGCTAAAAGGAATTAAAATATATGTATATATTAGGGGCTCACAAATCTTAATATTTGTATGCCCAGTAAAAACTCCAGTGTCAAAAACAGAATTGCAGACGTACAAAACACAGTAACTTTGGAGTCTCAGTTCATTTTGATTAAAAAAGCAACTTTTGTTTCTCTTTCAGACATAAGATTTTGAACATGCTGACAAGGAATCCACCCTTTACTAAGAACATGGAGTCTCCCTTGTGCAATGAAGCTTTGGTGGATCAGCTTTGGAAACTTATGAATTCAGGTTGAATCTCTTCTGTATTTTAAGAAAGTTGGAGTGGTTAACATTCTGCACATTCTCTGGTATATAAAATGAGCTCTCTTTAGGTTTCTTTGTTTGTTAAAAGCTCAAAAATTGAGGCTTTCCATTCACATTTTCATCATCTCGTAGGGCTGTCCAACATACAGGATTGTCCTTTGGCATCCTGTTTTTCTCCATCTTCTGCAATTACTGTACTTGTTGAAAAGTACGTTTAGCATAGACTCACACCTTGTGTGATCCGTGATCCAAGCCTGCAAAAGAATTATTTCTTGTAGTAGGGCCAACAGTTTTCACCTTGTGTTGCTACTTCACACATTGTGTCTTTTCTATTACAAAATGTTGGAATGTAATTTTCATATATATAATTTTTGAATAAATCCTGAAATGAATTTTTGAATTATTTTCAATATTCAAATGGATCAAACACTTCAAGTTTTCATTAGATCAAGCACCCCATCCCCAACCTAAATGAGTAAAGTAGATTTTAGAATTTCTGTGGATAAATTAGATCTTAAGAAGTTTTTACTTTAAAATTAAGACTGACTTGGTTTGACTAGTAAAGATCCGATTGTGAGAAGGGATTGTATCTTTTGCTATTGACTTGTTTTCATTACTGAGTCAGTTTTCTCCAGTACTCACGAACTGTTCTTTAACATTTGGCACAGTACGGATTACATATAAACATTTACGTAGTCTTTTAGGTCATTCAGAGCTGACTGTTCTCTTTGCATCTTTATTTTTAGTGCTTGAAAATTTACAGCTACACTCCAGGGGTTAAAGTAGGAAGACTACTAGTTGTTCAGTTCTATAAGATTTGCCAAGAGTCAACATCAAAATGTTTATTTCCTGAATCTATCTCCAGAGAATTTGTGTTCCTTGTTTCTCAAGAGAAGTGTGTGTGCAGTGTTCACTTATATCCATTACCTCTTTTTGCAAATAACAAATAAGATATACATTTTCATTATATTTGTTACTTTAAGCACTTAAATCCCTATGCATGAAGGTGACATTCTGGTTGAATTTTATTTTCTGTAAATAAAAATACCAAGATAATTGCAAAGTGTGAGTGCCAATAAAAATGTTTGTTAAAGGCAAGATGAATTAATAATCCACCAGATATATGGCTGCATGGTCTTCAAGCAGTGATGAATTTAAATTTACAAAAACCTAAAATAATTACATTGTGGGGAAACAAATCTTTGTTTTTTTCTGTAATCTTTTATTGACAAACATAAAGTTGATGATGCTACTGAATTCCAAAGAGTGTAGTGATGAGCTATATTTACAGGGGTTCACATATTCTCCCTGCAGTTGTATTTAAGATTAACAATTCTGATGACCTTCTCTGTGAAAGTGGGACTGATGCTGAATATTGATTATCTCTTATTGAATATTAAATTGCCAGATCATTTATAAAGAAAAAATAAGGATAGTTCTTATCTCATCAGCGTATTTTCATGTTCAATTTGAATGTTAGATCTGTCCCCCCATCACCAGCCAGTTGTTCATGCAACTCTCATCAGAAAAGAGGTGCATGAAACTGCATAAATATATACAACTAAGTCTATTCCAAAAACTGGTTTCAGAGTAACAGCCGTGTTAGTCTGTATTCGCAAAAAGAAAAGGAGTACTTGTGGCACTTTAGAGACTAACCAATTTATTTGAGCATAAGCTTTCGTGAGCTACAGCTCACTTCATCGGATGCATACTGTGGAAACTGCAGAAGACATTATATACACAGAGACCATGAAACAATACCTCCTCCCACCCCACTCTCCTGCTGGTAATAGCTTATGTAAAGTGATCACTCTCCTTACAATGTGTATGATAATCAAGTTGGGCCATTTCCAGCACAAATCCAGGTTTTCTCACCTTCCGCCCCCCCCCACACACACAAACTCACTCTCCTGCTGGTAATAGCCCATCCAAAGTGACCACTCTCTTTACAACGTGTATGATAATCAAGGTGGGCCATTTCCAGCACAAATCCAGGTTTTCTCACCCCCCTCCCCCTTTTTCCAAAAACCACACACACAAACTCACTCTCCTGCTGGTAATAGCTTATCCAGAGTGACCACTCTCCTTACAATGTGTATGATAATCAAGTTGGGCCATTTCCAGTATTCCAAAAACTGTTCGCTCCCATGGTACTTGTAATCCACAAGAATACATCTTGTAATTTTCCCCTCTGCAAGGTCTTGCTCAGCCAAATCAACATGGCAGTTGGCTCATCCTTGCCTTGTTTACCAATTTAATTTCTATTCCTAGTAGAGAACAATATGTTTGATGAACTCGTAATCAATCAAGTGCTGGCCTGAGTTTGCACCAAAACCATTGTATTTACAGCATTGTGCCAGATGTTAGATATTTTTTGCTACGGGTGGTGCCAAATGTGCTTTTACCATTCGTGTGTGATGATGTCAATGCAACGTGGAGTTTTTAATCATTTCATTTTTCATAAAAGCATTTTCAGTGTATTAAAACATTTTCTTAAATTTAATTACAAATCAAAATATTGGATTCAAGTTGAAACATACTAGATGGTAGTCATATTAGTTGTTCCTTTTGAATTACATCAGTGACATTTCCAGAGTGTGTGCAACAGTTATGCCCCAGTCATGACTGGGGTTTCTCTTCTGCTAAATGTTATAAAACACAGAGGAAAACATGGTTCCTTTTCAGTCATGTCTCTTTCCCACAGACTTAGAACTATGGTTGTCTTGGACCGTAATGCTTCACTAGTAACTGGAGTCTGTTGCTGTTGTGTGGATGTAAGAAAGACAGACAGAAGTGACAACTGATTTTACTTATGATTGCAGACTGCATCTCAGTCCCTTGCCTAGAGCTGACCTCCTACATGGTATTCAGTAACATACATTATTTTTAAAAAGAGTATATGTAGGCTTGAGAGACAAGGTGAGTGAAGTAATGTCTTTTATTGAACCAACTTCTGTTGGTGAGAGAGACAAGTTCTTCTTCAGCTCTGGGTGCTTGAAAGCTTGTCTCTCTCACAAAGAGAAGTTGATCGAGTAAAAGATATAACCTCACCCACTTAGTGTCTCTAATATTCTGGGACTGACACAGCTACACTGCATATGTGTAGACTTGTAACAAAGGCAAGATAATAATGATCATACAGTACAGGAGACAAGATGGGGTAGAAACATCATGACTCTGAGTGTATAGCAAAATTGAATTGCCAGGATTTTATTGATTTGTACTACAGAATATGTGAATGGTTGAAGCTAGTTTCTGGTGTGGCAATGATTGTTGCTATTTAAGCTTCTTGCTTAGTTTACCAATTTTACAGCTTCCCCAGCCACTGTTAGTTGTGCTGGATTTTATAGTTTTGTGATGTAGACAGTTAGAGAATAGGTTGAAGCAATAAAATTCAGTTTATTTTTCATGTAACTCATTTTCGCATCCAGACCTGCTGAGGTGAAAGGCTAGTTTGTCGATGTGTTGTTCCACTTACCTGCTAATTGTCTTTGATACTAAAATCTAAAATGAGATGTTAAATTTGGAAACTAATGGCATGTGTATTTTTTTATTAATATGATTTAGTGTTGTTGTGATATAGCTCCCAAAGATCCCCGTTGTGATTGGGGTCCTGTTGTGGCAAGCGTTGTACAGAACATATAGGAAGACATGCTCCCAGCCTCAAACAGCTTACAGTGTTTATTAAAAGCAAACATAACAAGTGAATGTAACAAATAATAGGAGGGAAGGATGAGGGCAACAGAGGCTAAAAATGTGCACAGCTTGATGACTCCAAATCATTTGAACTTTTTTTTTTGTTTTTAAAGATTATCTCTACATTTTAACAGTTGCTCCTCCTTGATTTTTAGGTACTTCACACGACTGGAGGCTCCGATGTGGTGCTGTGGACCTGTACTTCACACTTTTTGGCCTCAATAGACCTTCTTGTTTGCCATTACCAGAGCTTGGACTGGTCCTTAATCTGAAAGAAAAGAAAGCTGTACTTAATCCTACCATCGTCCCTGAGTCAGTGGCAAACAGTCAGGAACCGGTGAACAATCCTAACAATCATGGGCAACTGATAGGATTCCAAAGCACTGTAAGCACTGACCATCTGCACATGCCTCCCCACCCTGCTTTGAATATTTCCGCTGGCTCCGAATTGTACTGTGTAATGAATTCAGACTTCTTGTCTGAACTTTCAAGACTTAACCCTCTGACCTTTTTGTTTTGTGTTACTCTCAAGTCTTCCAGTATAGTGCCAGCCTTAATACCCTCTGTCTCTTTCTCTCATTCCACCTTTGTGCCTTTTCCCTAATTGTGTGGAATGACCTTCCAGTTAGTTTGCCAAGCCCACCCTCACTCCTCATTTGTATCCATTCTAAAACGTAACTGTTTTCTGTATCATTTACAAGAAGTAAGCTTGATGTACGCAGAACCTGTGATGCTGTGGTGTAAAGATTTTTATCAGCATGAAAACGGGATGTATTGAGTTTTCTTTATATCTCCATCTAGAAACCAAGTGCCTTAGTTCCCATGAGTCCAACTACACCTGAATACATGGCTCCAAGAGACTCATAGAAGTGCCTAAAAATGTCAGATTTAAAATCTGATAGTGTTTTCCTTTTAAGTGCATGGTCCCACTGGGAAACTAGAAAAGTCCTCTTCCCAACGGTATGAAGATCCCATTTCTAGGCCTTTGAGGATGCAGGATGTTGGATTTTAAAGTAAGGTATTTTAATACAAAAACTGCCACTAGCTCAGAACTAAATCTTGCCTAAAGTGGGCCTTGGGCAGATGTAATTATGGAGGGAAAAATCAACATTTAGTAGAGAAAGAGAAGACTATTTGTGTGACAGGTTAATTAAAAAAAAAAAATCAACTGCTATAAGACTAAGTGCTAGTGAGAGAACTCAGTGGGCAAAGGGTAGCTCACTCGTCATGTATAAAATTAGATTATAAGCAGTTTGGGATGGGAACCTGTTCTTTTACTCCCTGTGAGGCATATAGCACGCTTAGGAGTAAAAATAACATACATTCAAAGTAATGGGAAATAAATACAGAATTTTTTCTCACTAAAAAGTCCATCTTTTCTCTAGTCCTTATCTTTAAAGTAAGAGTTATGCTCAAAGCTTTTAGAGGATAAAAATATGAGTGCAGAAATTTAATGTTAATGTGTGGATCATCAGAGATTCTTTGAATTGCCTCTGAAAGTTATCAGCATTTGTGCAACACTTAACTTATTCACATATAACTAGTTTCTGTCCTCAGATGTGCATCATGAATGTCCTTATTTATAAACGTTTCTGTAACATTTTTTGCTGGTATCTGAGCACCTCACAGTAACTCATAGGCAGATAGCTATGTGTATTCAAAGGCAGATGTGGCCATTAGCTTGTAATATACTTGGAAGCAGCATACTCTGAAAAATGTGTGAGCAAACGACATCATTTCACTATATCTGTTGTTTGTGAAACTTGCTTAAATATGTCTTTGTTATTAGATGTGCTTACAGCACACACAATACCTTGATTTCTGAGTGTTTATGGATTTTTCTGCTTTAAGGATCTAGGTAGCCTCTTCTCAGTTCCCAGAACTTGGCTGTGTTTATTTTCAAAAAAAATCACCCTAAACTGATGCTGATTTAGTTTTCCTTGTGAAATACAAACAGAATAATACAGTACAGAAGTTGGATAGCACCTCAGGCAAACTTTCTTCCAGAATGTTTCACAGACTTAAATAGTATTAGAAGTAATAACAGAGCATGAAATGAAGAGGCCTGACCAAGGATAAAAATATATTTTTGTGAAGTAAAAAGAATTTCTGACAGATGCTAGAGCATATTTAGGTTGACTAGACTGTCTTTTGAGGTTGCATGTTCTGTGAGCATGAGTTGTTTGAGAATGAGAATTGTTAAATTATTGTTGTTCTGGAATCTGCTGTGGGAGGAGGTAAGTTACCAAGGCTGAAGTTTTAATTCTAGAAAGCATGCATTTCACCTCGTGATTGGTGTGGGACACCCCTGATTCAGAAGCAGTACCGCACCTTAGTATAGTAGTAGATGCTTCTAATGGTTTGGAGAAAAGGCTATGGTAGGCCTTACTTTTGTCTAGGTTTTAGAAAGGGCTAGTGTCTATTTCTGTAAATACGTTTGTCTTTTCCTGTATTTTATTTTGTGTTTTCATTGTACTTTGGAAGGCCTTTCTCCTTTTTAATGCCTATAACTGTGTAGTTTGTAACTCATTCGATGTATACATTTATTTTCATGTTCCTCTTATCTTTATTTGGTTAATCTAAGCAGTAATTTTAAAAGGGTTCTTTCACTCCTCCTTTTTGGAGAAAAGCTAGTATGACATGTAAAAGAAAATCAGGGGCATAACCATGATATTTTACTTTTATTCAACAAAATTAGTGTTCGCTTTTAAATTTAACCTCTGAGAAGATTCATCTAAATCCCTTGTTTAGATCAGAAACTATGATAATTCAACTGAGATTTAGAGTTAGTGAGGCAGATATATAGAAAGACTTTTCAGGAGCTGCAGAGATTCATTGCACACTAACAGTACCATGATTGTGAGACGGGACAGAAGAGAGGCCAGTTCTAGATATGCAGAGGGAGCAAGGATTGAAGTAAAGAGAAAGTATGTTTGTAGGAGAGGTTGGCACAAGTCCATGAAAGGTTTTAAGGAATATTTTTTGCCTCAACTACAGGGAAGGTTCTGTTCAACTCAAGTGTGTTTTCAACCATTATGTCACTTTTAGATTTAAATATGCTTTTGCTGTCTTCTAATTTTAATCTTTAAATGCTGCTTCAGGAGGACGATCATCTTGTTAAGGAAACCGCATCCAGCATTTCTGTTCATCAGCAAGGGG
Organism: Eretmochelys imbricata; assembly: GCF_965152235.1. Classification (NCBI taxonomy): domain Eukaryota; kingdom Metazoa; phylum Chordata; order Testudines; family Cheloniidae; genus Eretmochelys; species Eretmochelys imbricata. Next base: position 24,983,693 of record NC_135573.1, read on the forward strand.
TGAAGAGGAAGGCTGATATGCCACTTGGGTCCCCATTGGAGCCAGGGCAGATACCAGAGAAGAATGAAGACAGTAAAGTCAAACTAAAAATCAGAGTAAGAAAATGGCAATTCAACTTTAACAATGTGTAGGGTATTTAGTATAACAGTAAAGTCTTTTGCTGAGTTTTCTAACAGCTGTAGCCTAACAAAAGACATGCTGTGCATATGTGTAAGGTAGTTGTTACGATTACTTTGGCAAAATCGTCTCCCATCAGATTCTTTATTGGCTGGCAGGGAATGAAGCTGCCAATTAATGTTCTAAATGTTCACGCGGTTTCCACTGTAAATTAGAAAGAAGGATAATGAACTAGACTTTTATATTATATATTCCTTCACTTTTGTTCTTTATCAGTGATAAATTTGCTTCCTTTCCCCAGAAAAATAAGACCTGTTAGAGTTAATTATTAATATTCCCTTATTTTTACATATTTCTTGCTGGTGTTTTAGTTCTCAAACTCTCAGGAAGAGGAGGAAATTGATATGGACACTGTTCATGATAGTCAAGCTTTTATCTACCATCATTTGAATATGTTGGAGAGACCATCAACACCAGGTATGAATAGGTTAATTTGCAGATCACAGATAGTATATGAGTCTCAACCAGTGAAAGTGTTCTTGTTCTGCAGCTTTTTTCCCCCTGAATGCACTTTAGTAAATGTTTGAGTGTTGATGAAAAGCAAGTGTAGAATGGTTTCTGTGAGTTTTATATGTTGTTAGGTATTCAAGAATAGTTTATTTAAATATATATTACTGTGTTCTGGTTGTATATTTTTGATACGTTTCTTAGTAAGGCAATATGCTATGCTTAGAAGAAAAAATCCAAATTAAAACAATAAAATAAGCCAAAGTCAGAAAATAAAGTTAGGGAGAAGAAAAATAGACCCAGTCAGTGATTTGGGAGAGTTGGTTTCTGACTGTATTTGGTTACAAAAAACATTTTTAAATAGAAGAGAACAATAAAGCAGAAGCAAATGTATTCTAGTAACAAATGAATTGTGTGGCCAATCTGAATAAATTATAACTAGATTAATTCTAGTAATAAAGACACTCAAACTGGCCTCAGAGATACTTATGATGGTTTTAAACTTGAAAAGTTTCCAGCTATGATTACCTTTTTGTTTCCTGTTCTTTAGACAATTACCTTATAGAATTCTATTACTCCTCTTCTCTGGATTTTTACCTCTAACTATTATTCTTAGATATTTCTTGAAAACCTTAAGCAGAGTTCCCTACTAAACTTCCCTACTCTGTCATTAGTAGAGAGAAATCCAGTAACTGGTCAACACTAGTTAATCTTTGATTTCTTATTCTTCTAGCATGTCCCTTAAATAATTTCCAATATTTTTTTCCATAACTTTGCTAAACTCTGAAAGGTGATTTGCAATGTTTTACCTTTTAAAGTATAGTGTATAGAAGGGTGGTGAGCATATAAATGCAAGAACAGTGTCATGGCTAATCATAAAATGTGTAGGACTGGAAGGGACCTCAGTAGGTCATCTAGTCCAGTACCCTGCACTCAAGGCAGGATTATGTAATAACTAGACCATTCCTGACAGGTGTTTGTCTAACCTGTTCTTAAAAACCTCCAATGATGGAGATTCCACAGCCTCCTTAGACAATTTGTTCCAGTGTTTAACTACCCTGACAATTAGTAAGCTTTTCCTAATGTCCAACCTAAACCGCCCTCCCACTTTGGTGTCGTCCACAAACTTTATAAGTGTACTCTCTATGCCATTATCTAAATCATTGATGAAGATATTGAACAGAACTGGACCCTGGACTGATCCTTGTGAGACCCCACTCGATTTATTCTTCCATCTTGACTTTGAACTACTGATAACTGCTCTCTGGGAACAGTTTTCAAACCAGTTATGCACCCACCTATAGTAGCTCCATCTAGGCTATGTTTCCCTAGTTTGTTTATTAGAAGGTCGTCCGAGACAGTTTCAAAAGCCTTACTAAAGTCAAGATATACCATGTCTACTGCTTCCCCCCATTCACAAGGTTTGTTATCTTGTCAAGAAAAGCTATTAGGTTGGTTTGACACTATTTGATCTTGACAAATCCATGTTGACTGTTACTTATCCCCTTATTATCGTCTAGGTGTTTTCAAATTGATTGCTTGATTATTTACTACATTATTTTTCCGGTTACTGAAGTTAAGCTGACTGGTCCGCAATTCCCAGGGTTGTCCTTATTCCCCCTTTTATAGATTGGCACTATACATCTCCTTTTCCACTGTTATCGCAAAGCATGGTGCATGCTGGGGCATGTCAGTTACCACAGATACTCATTAGCGTATGAAGCTGATCTGTTGAGGTTTAGTATTTATAACTTTTATGTGATGTTTTGCAACGTTTCATTTTTTATTATTTTACATACTATGGGGTATAAAGTCATAAACAAGAAACTTTGCAAAACTGTGCCAGATTGTTTACAAATGGGACTTATGGGACTCTCCGTCAGCCAGCTCCATACTCTAATGTTGTTCCATATTAAGTATGCTGAGGTTCAGAATGGGTGTATTCTGAATCAGAGTGGAATGGGGGCCAGTTGGCCATTACTTATATAGATCTATAATGGACAGAAAAATTAATCTGAGATTATGTGCTGAATGACCCACTTACCCCTGCTATTTATACATTTAGCACAGAGGAAATACACTTCATTTCTTAGGTTTCAGAGTAGCAGCCGTGTTAGTCTGTATCCATAAAAAGAAAAGGAGTACTTGTGGCACCTTAGAGACTAACCAGTTTATTAGAGCATAAGCTTTCGTGAGCTACAGTTCACTTCATTGGATGCATCCGATGTAGCTCACGAAAGCTTATGCTCTAATAAATTGGTTAGTCTCTAAGATGCCACAAGTACTCCTTTTCATTTATTAGGTTACTGAGAAATGAGACATTATCTTTGCCTCTGAAAGTGCATCGAACTCACTTAAAAGCCTTTGAAAATCATTGAATTTTGAGAGACAAGGTGGATGAGGATTACCTAACCTACCTTGTATCTCTAATATCGTGTGACCGACACAACTACAACTTGATCAAACTTGACAGTTTGATCTTAGCATATTTTTTCTTGTTTTTTCTTCCTCGATTTATACTGCTAGGGACAGTTTTATTAAAAATATCCTTTGCTTTTAAAACTTCACCTTTTTCTTCTTTTTGGTACAAACAGAGAAATACAACTTTCAGGTGAGCAATAAGGGCAGATGAGCTCAAATAATAAACAAATGAGGAAAAAACATACCATGTCTAAATAGAATTGTTTCCAAATGCAATTTTCTCAATTTTCCAGAGATATCAATGATTCTTTACAGCCAAGATTTTCAGGGGACTTTCAGAATTATTTGAATTATTGCAGGACTTGCAGAGTAAGCATACTTCAACTGTTGATGGTGTTGAAGTGGCTTTTTATGGAGGTGATAAAATAGGACATCGTATTAGTAGATATCAGGGCTCTCATGTCATCTCCAAAGCAAGGTACCCTGAAAAATAGTGAGGTCTTAGTCCATACACAGCCTGTCCTCTCAGAGCTGTTGGTCAGACTCATATCAGCTCTTACAAAACATTAGGGAATTAGCCAAACACAGTTCTAGCTTTGCAAATAGCAGCTGGAAAGAGAGAGTTCATGATGGCTTTGAATGCTGCCATATCTATTTGTGAGTGATATTCAGCAAGCTTTATGATTGATTTCCCCACAGGATAAGAAACTGGACTCAAACACAAATTTCTCCATGTTACTGTGTCCTACAGAAAACTCAGTGGCTCAACACATCCTCACCCCTAGTAAATTTGATTTTCATTATATTACTGTTTTACAAGCTTTCTATTGTATCCTTTTACCCATAAAGGTGGCCCTATGAGGTCAGGGTTGAGACCCACAACCAGGATAGTAAAGGGAGATTTGCAGTACAACTGGTTATTCTGTGTAAAAGTAGGATTTCAGTTTTTAATGCTGTAATTACAGCACCTGTCATAGTTCAGCTTCACTTTGAAAATGTTTTCAAACATATGTTAAAAATGCCCTAAATACGATAATGAAATTTTTTTATGCTGTTCAAACCATGAATGCCTCTATGCATCTTACAAAAAAAATTAAACCCAGAAAATTCAAGTATGTGAAGTATCTTTTAAACTTGCTGTTACGTTAATTATAGTTCTTCCCTAAGTACAGCAGCTTTGAGAGAATCAACAGAAGCCTTTTTTTGAGCATCTGAAGTCATTCAAGATCAGATTTCTAATGTGAAAAACAGAATTTTTATTTGCTATTAAATCATCAAGAACAGTGGCAATGTTCCACTGTCAGTCCTAAAAGATCACAAAAATGTCAAGACTTTGTACTCTTTCTAATGTAAACACCAGCCTTCATGTCACATTTAAGACTGCAAGGTGACTATTACACTATATTGCACAGACGAATTTGGTGAAATGGGTTTATTCCATCTGAAAAAGTGTCCTTTGTATTAGGTAGTCCTTTCAGTTGGATTAGCTTTTACATCAGACAAGCTTAAAATAGAATCTCTTTACTTTCATATTCCACTGTTCTTAAAGTGTAATCATACTCTAAAATCAGTCACTGTAAAAATTGTATCACAGGATTTCACATTTGTGTCAGTGATTCCAGACTAATTTTTTTTTACTTTACTTATAAATTGAAGTAAATAAGTTTATAAGTAAAACATGTTTTTCCCTAAATGTGACCCCTGCACATTCAACCTGGGTTCAGCTTTTCTGGCTCAACACATCCTCACCCTCTAGTAATTAGAACTTTAGTTAACCAGCCTTTTTATAATGTACAGTAGTATGCAGTTCAGTTTCTCTTAGTTGTATTGACTCTGCAAAAATAAAAAGTAAATAAGCAGATGAGACTCTGAGAGCATATAAGGAGCATATCTGTTGAGTAACAATATCTAATTTTTATGAACTGGTAGTTATTCTTCTGACCATCACTGCACTTTAAGTAGGTATAGCAATTGTTAGAAAAGGCATACACTGTTGGAAAAACTTCATAAGTTCTGTTGACTCCCTCACTTTTCCAAAATAATAAAAATGGCCACATTGCTGTTCTTGTAAACCACTATTTTCCTATCCAGTGGCCCTTATAAATTCTACCAGCAGGCTATGTGATAGAAACCTAGTCACAAACCTGGATTTGTGCTAGAAATGGCCCACCTTGATTATCATACACACTGTAAGGAGAGTGATCACTTTACATAAGCTATTACCAGCAGGAAAGTGGGGTGGGGGGAGAAAAAACCTTTTGTAGTGATAAACACCCATTTTTTCATGATTTGTGTATATAAAAACATCTTCTGTATTTTCCACAGTATGCATCCGATGAAGTGAGCTGTAGCTCACAAAAGCTTATGCTCAAATAAATTGGTTCGTCTCTAAGGTGCCACAAGTACTCCTTTTCTTTTTGCGAATACAGACTAACACGGCTGTTACTCTGAAACAGGTTACATTTGGTGATCTTGAACATTCATTTATATTTTTCCCCATTCTTGTTTATCACCAGTATAACAGTTCAAAACATGGTTCATTTAGCTAGAAAGTGAAAAGTTGCTGGAATTATTTGAAACTTGTGACAATGAGTGGAGCAAATATTACCTCAAAGTCTAGAAGGAAAATACTTTAGCTATATTTTTAAATAATGCATTTATGACAATATACTTGAGTGTGTGGTAAGAACTACAAATTTCTGCACTGTTACAAATTGTCTATTGAAGATCAGTTTGATGTACAAATTCACTATAACATGGCTGCATGTGTACAGACACCATGGTTGTCAGTGGAAATTCAACCTGGGACCTGTATCAAGAGCACAAGTCCCTGCTACTTGAGCAAAATGAATTAACTCAGGATTTGCCTTAACAGTATGTTAGTGCACACTAGCTGGGGGTGAATTCTAGTGGGTGGGCACCAGGGTGTCACACACTTACTGATTTGTGTGGACCCTGCTGGCATGTACTAACAGTTCCTTAGTGCATGTTGATGTAGTCCATACTATGTTAAAGTGCACTAGGGAATTTCAGTGTGTACTAGCAGTGTCCACACAATACGCTGGTGTGAACAAGAACTTACACCCCAGTTGGTGTGCACTAACACACCATGTAGACACAGAAGCCCTCAGTCAGCTGTGAGTAAATAGCATGCTGTTATAGTCACAAGGATCAGCCACTAGAGGGAGACAGGATCACCTACACTACACCAATGTACTTAATAATTCAGGTAGGAATGTGCGGTAATTCTTGTTTCTCAGAACATGATGCAGCATTGACAGGCTTGGTTTTGCGTAGCCTTTTTAAGCTGGAAACATTTGTTGTAATTGTTGTGGTAGACTAGCTTTAATACATATTATCTAAGTACACAGTATACATGGGATAACTTTATTATCTAAAATACGCTCATTTCCAATCTGGTGGCTTTTAGCTTTGAGATTCTGTTGGAGCCAGTATAGCACTGTAATAGCATAATGAATATTGAGCTAATAGCCATTCTGTCCTTTATGAAGAATGGCATTTCCAGGTACTTTAGAAGAAAGTGTGTGAAAGTTGCTATAAGAATAACATAAACATTGAAGATAAAAGTCATAAAATGCCTCTCTGCCATGTACATTGGCCAAACCGGACAGTGTCTACGCAAAAGAATAAATGGACACAAATCTGACATAAGGAATCATAACATTCAAAAACCAGTAGGAGAACACTTAAACCTCTCTGGCCACTCAGTAACAGATTTAAGGTGGCAAGTTTGCAACAGAAAAGCTTCAAACACAGACTCCAACGAGAAACTGCTGAGCTTGAATTAATATGCAAACTAGATACCATTAACTTGGGTTTGAATAGAGACTGGGAGTGGCTGGGTCATTACACATATTGAATCTATTCCCCCATGTTAAGTATCCTCACACCTTCTTGTCAACTGTCTAAATGGGCCATCTTGATTATCACTACAAAAGTTTCAGAGTAGCAGCCGTGTTAGTCTGTATCCGCAAAAAGAACAGGAGTACTTGTGGTGGTGGTGTTGTTTTTTTCCTCCTGCTGATAATAGCTCATCTTAATTAATTAGCCTCTTACTCCATCTTTTCATGTTCTCTGTATATGTGGGTGTATATATATATATATACACATCTTACTATATGTTCCATTCTATGCATCTGATGAAGTGGGCTGTAGCCCACGAAAGCTTATGCTCAAATAAATTGGTTAGTCTCTAAGGTGCCACAAGTACTTCTGTTCTTTTTGCGGATACAGACTAACACGGCTGCTAATCCGAAATATGACTGAGACGTTCATCTGTGGTCTTACAGGGAGTCACAAATACACTGTGCCAGGAAAACGTATACAGATCTCATATTCTTTTGCAACTGCTAATTTCACTGAGAGAATGATTTATTTTTCTAGGGTTATTAGAGGGGACTGGTTGGACTTTTAGACTGACAAGCTAATGTCCACACAGGTCCTCAAGGACTCTGCACCTACTTGGCTTATTGAAAGAAATATGGCTCCGTATCTTTTTATAAACTTTAATAAAGCTATTAAACAAACAAAATATTTTAAAAAATCAAAAAACATGTCACCAAACCTAAACTATTGTTAATAATACTAAACTAAAATTAAAGGAATCCAGCTATTAAATCAAGATAAAATTACCAAATTAGTATCAGTATTGGTTTGGAAATAAATCATCAAATTAGTAAAATCACCAAATTAATACAACAAATAATGCTTATAATATTCTAAGAAGGGCTCTAAGGATGTGGCTTTCTGTTTGGTTATAAATCCTAACTAAAGAATTTTACCAGGTCAGTCAAATACTGAAACCAAATGATCTAATGTCTGAACCACAATTTCAGTCAATTACAAAGTTTCCTCCTTATATTTCAATTCTTGTGTGATGAGTAACCCTTTTCATCCCTCCCCTGCACAGAGAAATTACAATGAAGGCCTTAAAAGAGCCCTTTGATAAGCAGAAGTTTGACAACTCTTGTTTGGCAGTTCACAGCTGCCAGCTTTAAATTCTTAGGCCCCACCAAAGACAGAACACACTTTATTTAATGAGTATTTTTATGAGACTTTGTTTTATGGCTTTGAGAAACTTGGGAAACTCTCTTTCTGGTGCCTTTCTTGTGTGGACTTTATGGGTGATGCTACACAGGTGCACACACATAACCACACCCTAGGTTTATAGAATAAAAGGGTTGGGACATATCCCAGCTAATACAAACAAAAGACAAGAATGAAATGGAAAAATATGAAAAAAGGGGAATTATGAACTCTTCAGCTTTTGTGGTCTTCTAGGCTCTCATGAAATAGGAGCTGGAACTGTGGTTGCGGAGCCAGATAGTGATGTTACTGACACAGCACTTCTTGTTAGCGGGTTTTCTTTGGGTGCAGGGAGAGACTGTCCAAAGACTGGCATAGCTTTTTTGTTGATGACTTGACTTCGTCTCTGAGGAGTGATCAGTTTCAGGATTCTGGAAGGTCAGTCTTCTCTCAGGTGGCTCATTGACCCAGAAGGCTTCTTGGCCCCACCCTTGATTCTTACGGTTTTGAGCATTGCTCACTCTGCCTTGCAGTGCCGCCTTCCAAAGCATTCAGAAAAATCAAGTGCAAATTGATCCTCTTCAGCAAACATCAAACGGGAAAAGTCTCACTTAAGCCAGCAAATTTAAAAAGATTTGATTTTTCTGTAGCACAGAGGCTGTAAGTCTGCAGTTCTCCCCAGAATATAAAAATACAGAACAGGAGACTACTTCTGAGGAAGTTGGCATGGCCTTTTCTGGGTGTAGAGGTCTCTTGAGATATATTATGTCACCAGTTTACAAAATTTCAGCACAAAGTAAAATAAAAACTGATTTAAATAACCCTAGCAACCTAACAGCCCCTCAACATTCATCCATCAGCAAAATTAAAAATAAATTGGACAGCTTATGAGTAGATGTTGTAATTATTTTGCAAACAAGACAATTTACTAATCTTTATATTTAGGAGCTAGGACATAAGTCAAACAACTTGTTTCTGAAAGTTTTCATTTTGATGGAAAAAAGATTAAAGCTTATCAAAATAAAACCCATGTAACATAAATATTCAAGTTTAAAATGAAGTCTGTATTCCCATGTGTGCTACTTCTCTTCCATCATATCTCTGCAGTCTTTGTAACTTTCTATTTGACTAACTAGGTGTTCTAGGAGTTTCATCTCATTTGGCAGTTTCACCTAATTCTGCACATCTGCCCAACTATTTGGAACAGAGAAAAGCTAATAATTATGTTGGAGTCTGCACATCCAGAACAAAGGAAGATGCCAAGTGGATTCTGAATTTGTATATTCTGTTTCAAGGAATGCTAGTAACCACTTCAGAAGTGAATTCATGAACTCTCCTGCTTGTTACTGTTTTTTGCTATTATGTGGTAAACACAGGTTCAGATTCTTCTTCCATGAGAGAAGAAATTGCATTGTCTCCTGGCAGCAGTCCCCCTTTGACCAAAGAAATGAAATTGATAGCATTAGAAAGAATTATTATTTATCCCTCCTCACCTGGATTGGCAGGTTGCTAACACAGGCCTTCTGTAAGCGTTAATCATAGGGAATCCTTGGGGTGAAAAGGTGATCTCTTTGTGCAACGCTGATTTCTGTTTAGGAAGGGTCAATGCCAAATGTAGGTATAGTACTTCTAATCCCTCACAAAGGTCCGCTTTACAGATGTCTTTCTTCAATCACCTGGGCAGGCTTCTTCTGACACATTTATGATGCCTGTGTTGACTTCAAAGCACTCTTTGACAGTATCAAATATCATGTCTTTTGGGGAGTTGGTGCTGTTGAAATTTTTGAAAAACATCTGTTGGCAGTGAAGCAGCTGTGTGAAGGAAATGAATGTTGTCAGATTCAAGGACTGCAGTACAAACTGGCTCAGTTTTGAATGTGTATGAAAGGATTTGAGCTAGTCTAGTCAGCCTTGATTTCCTTTTTCGTATCACAATATACAAAGTGTTGCTGCAATCTGTGCCGTCTGCGCGTGTTTCTATAGTAATATTATTCCCCAGTTGTTTTGCTGATTACATTATGATCATCATTGGGGTTCCCTTAAGTTGCTGGCAGATAAAACCATGAATATATAGGTTTTTGGGTCAACTGAAGAAGGAAGAAATTAGTGATGCCATTGACTTTGAAGTCTAACACTTAGATGATCAGTTCAGTGATCAGTTTAATGAAGGTCATTTTGTCTTAGTGTTTTCTAGACTTTTGAAAGATGAGCCCCTCTCTCTGGAAAATGAAGTCTATCGTTCCCTACCATGTGGTTTTAAAAGCTTACAAGTCTTAATATATACATTTTCTGTTCCTCCTTAATTCTTCCTCTGCGCCTGAGGGGCATGACCCATACTTTGGGAAATGCTTGTGTAGGATCCTTTCATACATGCTCTGAAGAGCAGTGATATAGTTAACAATGTTGATATGTCAGGTATCATTGACATCTGAGTTAGCACTCACTGACATAAATGTCAGTTCACACTTCAGAGCTATTGTTATAGGATAGGCTTTCTGCAAACTCAGATATTTGTTTTTGCATCGATTTTACTGGCTTCATGTTTTGAAGGCTTTCTTTGCAATTGTAAGAGCTTGAGACCTACTATTTTAAAATAAAAACAAACACGGAAGAACAAGACAGAGACTTGAGGATGCTGCACCTTTCAGTTAGTCTTTCATGCTTCTTTCATAGGGGAGCACTTACCTGTCATTCAGGGACATTTGCCATTTGCTTATCAGTATTAACATACTACCTCCAGTACTTGCTCTGTACCCTTCCCCTTCTACAGTCGGAAGATTCAGAAGTATGCTTTGGCATCAGAGATGCTTTGTATGCTGTGCCATCTAGCCCTCTGAAATGCAGGATGTAGTATTAGGGGTGAGCCAGAAACAAATAAAACCTGGATCTGAAAATCTCTCTCCCCTGAAAGTTCGTCAGAGCTGAAGTCTATAGATCGGGCTCATCTGATACCCTCTTTATTTTACTGTGTAACTGTGACAATAGAATTGTTCATCTAAATAACCTTTAACATACATGATATACTTTGCCAGTGTAACATGCAAATAGAATTTTGTATACAACATTGTGTGCATATAAAATATTTGTGCACTGCAGGCAATGTAAACAAAAGCGTAATCTTCTTTACCCAGGTTTCATGAACTAATTGGGACTGAGGAATTCATAAAATCAAAAACTTTATAAAATTGAGTATCTCAAAATGACAGTCGCTATGGTGCATAAGTTGCAGTATGATGCACCATTTTCTTTTTGTCCTTCAAACCACAGCATGTGAAGGGATGCCACTGTTACTACATGATTCTGCCTTCCCCTGCTGGTTGGGAAATATGGTTCGTTTAACTGGTTGTTCATAACATTGGTGTTCTACTGTATTCTAATATCTTGAGCAGACATGTTCATTTTTCATTGTGCTAAGGTTCATAGGTTCACTACAATGGGTATTTCAGCATGCTTGCAGCTTGAGGGCAGAAACCATGCTGTTCTAGATGCCTAAAAAGTAGATAGAATTTAAAGGAATGGGTTCAGAAAGTGGAAGTAGATTCAGAGGGGAGGTCTTTTGAGAGACTTAAGATTACTAGAAATAAAGAATTGTTACAGGTATAGTCATGAAGCAGTCTCTTATCTTTTTGCAGTAAACTGGCAAGCGGCCTACAGATTTGGATTACATCTGTCCAGGGTAGAGTAAAAAGTGATGTGGTTAATATGCATTAAGGTCAATAATTAACGTCTTAGTTAGCATGTGCATGTCATGTATATACCATAACAGAGTTAATAGTACGTCAGAAATTAAAGCCACTTTGAATTGTGATGATAAATGGTTTTATTTGATAACAATTAAGGCATATATTATTCTGCTGAGTTCAGGATTAAAGTCTGTAAAATGTTCATAGATTCACAGAATTTAAGCCCAGAGGGACCACTGTGATCATCTGATCTGACCTCCTGCATAACATAAGCCATTTAATTTCACCCAGTAATTCTGCATCAAGCCATATCTAGGGGTTGAGCTAGAGCATGCTTTTTAGAACGGCATCCAGTCTTCAGGTAATGGAGAATCAAATCATAACCTTTGGTAAATTGTTCTAATGGTTAATTATCCACCCTTAGCCCTGGTCTACACTGGGGAAGGGGGTCGACTTAAGATACACAACTTCAGCTACGGCGTATCTTAGGTCGACTTACCTGGCCGTGAGGACGGCAGCGAGTCGACCGCTGCCGCTCCCCTGTTGACTCCGCTTCTGCCTCTCGCGAGCTGAAGTTCCGGAGTTGACGGGGAGCGCGTTCGGGGATTGATTTATCGCGTCTAGATGAGACGTGATAAATCAATCCCCAATAGATTGATCACTACCCAGTAATAAGACTTTGGACCTTATTCCTAGCCTGAATTTATGCTTCAGCTTCCAGACATTAGATTTTATGGGGGGTTTTCTGCTAGATTAAAGAACAGTGTATTATCTGTAATCTTCTCTCTTATAGGTGGTGATCAAATCATCTCTTAATCTTTTCTTGGATACACTAAATAGATTGATCTTTTTTAAGTCTTTGCTATGATTGTCAGTCATATTGAGAGAAAATGCAAAGTTGGTTCCTGAAGTGTTTTGACTTCTAAGAAAATTGGATTACCAAGACAGAGGCAGTTACACTGAGTTTTTCCTTTGCAGTGGGTAGAGAGCAAATCATGGTGCCCTGGGAAGACCAATCTGCAATATTTCTGCAGTTCTGTAAAATGCTACAGATAACATAAAAGAAAATTTCAGAATATAGAACAGACTTGCTGTGTTGATGAAACAGGCCTATATCTCCTTGGAGGACTTATTCCTGTATTGCTTACCTACGTAAAATCCTGATGTGTAAAGAATATTGATATCCTATTAGCATAATTGGGATTTCTGTTTATTTAAGATGACAAACTTCGAATGTCTGTATTATTCAGAAGAGAGAGGAAATGCTTGTATGTTAAATAACTTATTTTGAAAAATCAATTTATTTCCACTGTTCAACATCAAAAAATTCATGTTTGTATAGAAAGCCTAATGTTTGACATCAGCGGCCAGTACAGGAAATTTAACTTCGTAATAGTACCACTCATTGGTTTGATTATTGTTGTCCATTATCTATCGTTATATCCAGAATTTTTCGTGAGCAGCCTAGTTGTTCACTGTTTACATTTTATTAAGTTTTTGAACTTTTATGTTGGAAAATTGGTGTCTTGAAATTGGTATGGTTTTTGCAGTTCCTTAGCTGTATAGTAACTAGTCATCTGGGATACATTTATACCATTCGAAGCAGGGAGTCACACATCCCACCTACACTGCTGAGAATTAAGCCCACGGTATGGAAACTGTCAATGTGCTTATAGGCTTGTCTAGAAATACCCGAAGGTAATGGCATCAGTGTACTAATAGAGTCTATATTAGAATACTAAATATGATGGGAGACATGGTAGTGTAGATACTAGCTTCTATTTCAGTATTGTTTGATGTTAAATTATGTGAGTTAATAATTCATCGCAATGTAAAAATTGAAATTCCAGTTGTATCTTTGTCTTAGGTAAAGAACAGTCTTCACTAGAGCTGAACATGCTTCCAGTGCCAGCAGCTCCACTCTCCGTGTTCAGTAAAGAATCCAGTTCCTCAAAACACAGTGATCACCATCACCACCACCACCATGAGCACAAGAAAAAGAAGAAGAAGCATAAACATAAGCATAAGCATAAACATAAACATGACAGCAAAGAAAAAGAGAAGGAGCCCTTCACTTTCTCCAACAGCCCAGCCAGTGGGCGGTCAATTCGCTCTCCGTCACTTTCGGACTGAAGTGAGCACTTCTAGGACTCAACCCAGAGCATTCACAGAGCATTTAGAAGGATGTATATAACTAAAGCCTCTGTCTTTTTCTGTGAAAATAGGAAAGCATGAATTGTCTGAGCAATTCAGAAGCTGTGTCACAATCCAAATTTGAAACATTCTATTTGTATATTCAGTAGCTGAACTGAATCTGATTCAAAAAAATGTTTTATGGTTCTGAGTCAGTTTCTTTTTCCCTGTTCTTTCTCCCCACCTCCCACTCACTTTCCCTTTTAAACAAAGAAAACAGCTATATAAGGACCCCATGTCTACTGGCAACCCCCTGAACATCATGCTGTCCATGTGTACTGCCAGACTCAATTATGTTTTACGCCTTTGATGAATGTTATGAGGCAAAGTATGTTTTAAACAGAAGCCAACTGCCAGACCTCTGATGAAGCACTGTTTCCAAGACAGTATTGTATGACCAAGCATAGACCTCCTGAGAAGACAAAGGGTTTCCTATAATCTTCTTCGGTTGAGCTATTTCTTGCTTTAACCATTGCAGTGTAATGTCAGAATTTTAAAACTAGTACACAGAATATTTGCCTTTTTCGGATACTAAACTCTTCAAGTTCCAAGCTTCTTTTAAGCTGCAGATTTTTATTATGGACGTGACCCTTTGAATATAATCGCATTCTGCAATTATGTTTCTGTAATTTTAGCAGAAAAACTTAATGCATGTTTTGCCCTTAATCAGGCTTTTAAAATATAATAAAATTTGCAAATTATTTTGGCAAAGGCAGCTTTTTCATTCAATATAATGAAATTGGAAAAAATGACTTTTGCTGAAATTAAAAACATTTTGGAAATCTGTATACATTAAAAAATATACTCTTGTTAAAGTGAATTTACTTGGAAGTATTCTACAATGTCAGTTCATGAATCTACAGGAAAAAATATATTACTATATTAACCTTGGTCTGAGACTTTAAAAGGTGAGTGAATTCAGATGTCTTGAACTGTGATTTATGCAGTTTGGTTATGCTAATACACCCAGCCAATATTTTGTTTTAAAACTTCAGTTTTTAAAATGTTTGGCAATACAAGTAAAAACATCACTGCTTCTTTTTTACATTTGCTCCTTATTTGTATGTAGAGGTAGGGGTTTTTTTATGTTTTTATTTTCATGTACCAGTTTACTATTGTTGGGTGGATTTTACATCTTCTTCAGCTTTCTGTTATAAAATGGTTATATTTAGGTTAAATATTTTATTTTCACATGTTTTTGTTAAAGGACTCCTGAGAGAATGAATGATGCTGCATCTAGGAAAAAGTGTTCAAAAGTACCCAAGAAGGAATTTTTTTTAAAACCAGCCTGTTTTCTCCTATCCCTCCTCCCCAATAAACACTTTTATATGAAATACATGCTGTTGGATCTTGTCATATTTTTGGTGTGTACCATTGAACAGAAACAAATTATCTACGATCTATAGGAAAACAATGCATCAAGCAGCAGGGGGTAAGAGGGAAAAAGCAGACATTCCTTAATGCAGGTTTACTTAGATTATTCTGTTACTTTTAGGCCTTACCTACGAGACTTTAAGATTATATTGTTGTTACAGGCTTTAGAGAGCTGGTGTTTTTAAATACCAATACATGAAAAGGGATATGTTTGTTTATATTACCACCCTAAGCAAAGATCAGAGCCCCAGAAATCTTATAATATTGGTTAATGATATAACAGCAGGCAGCAGAAAAAAAAAACAGGTGAGGTTGGGAAGGAAGGACAAGGTAACATGATTTGTACAGTTTAACATAACACCTAGCCACTGTTGACTGTTATTCTGCTGGCATCATGAATTAAGGAGGAGAGATTTTGAAGTGGCTTGATGGAATTTTTCAGATTGTTTTTCCACAGGTTAAGAGTTGACACACACAGTGGAAAGGTGTTTGTGGGATTGTGATTACATTTAGGGGAAGCAGCACTCTAGTGATATGAGCAAAGAGTTGAGAGTCAATAGACCTGGGTTCTAATCCCAGTTGTGACATATTTATTGGTTTGAGTCCGATTAAATTGTTTAACATCTATGTGTTTGTTTTCCCTTCTTTAAAATTAAATTGTGGTTGATCCCCAAATGTGTTAGACACTGTATGAAGACATAGAAAGTCACAGTCCTTGCTCCCAAAGAGTTTGCAATTTTGTAATTTATAACTATTCAGTGTTCAACTGTTTTGAAGTTTTCTCCTTCAACATTAAAAACGGAATGTGTAGTGATTTAGTGTAAAGCCTGGTTGTTGGATTATTTATCTCCTGTAAATTCAGATCTTACAGGTTACTTGCAATGCATAGAGTTCATTTTGTACAGTCTGGTTCTGATATTCAAAGTTGTAAATGGTCCTAATCCATAGGGTTCTGCTATCTGGGCCATAAGGGAAAATGCTTGACTTGGTAGGTTTGCATTTGCTCAAGCACTGTGAAAATGTGTGCGCGCACATGTTGCATATATATATATGTATGTATGTAAATATATATGTATACCTGTTTGTCTCAGTCTTACGTGTGTAATATATACATGAACATGAGAGACCGTCTGTGTTTGTGCACGCATGCATAAACACAGAGAGAGCAAAGACTACACAATTCATTTCAATGTCTGATGCTCAGTAAGTTGCTACCTTTTCTGTCTGTCCTGTGGTTGTGGGGAAGGGATTCCATAATGCAAGCTCTTCTCTGAATTCTTGCACAAGACTTGATTCTTGTCTCTGTATAGCAAATTCATATCCAAGCCCATAAAATACTCCAAGCTAAACTTCTAAGATTAATATTGAGAACAACAGTAAACCATCTTACATTGTTTAGCTCCTTAGGGCATAAAACTACAGTATTTTAATGACAGGTTTCAGAGTAGCAGCCGTGTTAGTCTGTATTCGCAAAAAGAAAAGGAGTACTTTTGGCACCTTAGAGACTAACCAATTTATTTGAGCATAAGCTTTCGTGAGCTACAGCTCACTTAATGACTACTTACATTTATTTCGTATTCATAAAGGTCATGGGTGATTTTTATGTGAACTGCACATGACGGCACTTAAGTCCTATCAGTATTTCCATAATTTCTTTAACACAGTTTATCCACTCAAAGTCAGAACATGAACATTGTTTACACAATATTAGATATATGACCCTTAAAATACTGAAGGTGAATATTAATGATTTGAATATGATTTTAAATTAAGTTATATTTATATACTGTTGTCTCATTCAGAATTTAAAACCACAATAATGATTTTTCATTCATAATAAGTCATGGACACTTAATATAAATTTTGCATTCTTATCAGGTCCTCTGATATCCTCAATAAGTGTCAAGATGTTATTTAAATAAATTGTTCTTACATTGTTTATCTTTGGTATAAAACTGTAACATATCAAAAACCTATATTGATATCCACAAGTGAGCCAGAAATCAGTTTTAGAAAACACTTTGCATTAACGTATTACTGTGACCTCAGCTGGCTCCCCGGTCACTCACTTAGGGTGAACTGCAAAGCATAGGGCAGACAATCGCCAAAGCTGGCGGATATTCCAATGCGTAGATTTTCCAAACCAGCACAAAACAGCTTCTATATTGCACTGGTTGCCCAGAAGCCAGCAACACAGTTCCCTTAAAGTAACCCAGCCTAGACACCCAAGTCAGATATGATAAGGATTAATTAAAATCTTATTCATCATATAAAAAAGTCCCATCATATAAAAAAGGGTTGGACACATTACCTCACAGGCGAATGAATATTCCAGACCCCTCCCAAATACACGCTTGCAGCCAATTCTTATTAACCAAACTAAAATTTGTTAAAAAAGAAAAGGGAGAGACTTGGTTAAAAGAACAGTATACATACAGACATGAGTCAATCTTGAGATTCAGATTCATAGCAGAGACGGTGAGCTTTGTAGATGCAAAGCGTTCTTTCAGAAAGAGTTCAAAGGTTATAGTCCAATGTTTCTATTCAGGGCGGTCCAGTCAGAACTGGGATCTCAGTCCTTCTGGTTTAGGCTTCAGCTACGTGAAACCTCAAGCAGATCTGAGATGACAGGATCAAGACCCAAGGGTCTTTTATGCAATTCCAGGCCTTCTTTAAAAGGCCAACAATAGGCATTCAGGGCGACTTTGAAGTAGGTCTGTTTCTTGAGTGCTCTGTCGAATGGGGTGCACAGTTGCTTTAAATATTTAAAAACAGAAGCTGCTAAGTGAATCCTTGAGCATTTGCCTAACTTCAAAAGTGCTGAGCACCTCAGATTTAAGGCCAAGATTTTTCAAAGTAGAAACCTTTTTGATTTATATAGCACCTAAAGTGTGGCCCTAGATGCTTTACAGAGTATAGAAAGGTAGGGGGCCAGCCATGCAGAGTTTACAATCTTAAATTAAAACAAAGGAGGGCAGGGGGAAGGGAGAAAAAGGATTACAGTTAAAATAATTGGGATTGCTTGTTTCTGTCAGCTTGTTAGCAAATACTATGTTGAGGGAATGGCCCTTTGAGCAAATGGGAAAATTGATAGGATAAATTTCAGACATTGATGCTCAAATCCTAAAGCTACCGGGACAGACAAAAACTTAGAACAGTACAGAGTGAAGAGCTGAAGCTCCTTTTCCACGAAAGTGTAACAATTTAATTACAAGAAAAATGCATATGTGAATAAGAACAAGGTCGTCATAGGCTGTGCTGCACGGTAACAAACACTTAATATCTTTTTTTTTTTTTTAAGAACTGTCAGGGTTTTTTCCAGTGAATGGAAGAACTCTGATCTAGCAAAGGGTGTTGGAGGTTAAATAGCTCAGAGTGACAGTATAAGAGCTCTGCCGCCTGCAGAGCAATGCCCTGATTAAGTTTAGGGATCTATCCTCCAAAAGTTTAAACTGCTTGTTAAACAGTTACAGCTGGCTGTTTTCTTTTCCCCCCCTAATTACTAATGAAGAGATGTTAGGAAGTGGGCAAGCTGACAAATGTACATGATTTAGGATTATATTGGAAAAATCTAATGAACTTTCCACCTGGTTCACTAATCCACAATTGCTTATGTAATAGGTGCTTTTGCTACGCTATTCTCACCTCAAATCTAGCTAAAACATAACCAAGGTTTTGCTGTAATGTGCATGGAGAGATCAGACTTTCCCATAAATGGTATACTTGCTCAGGGCTCACCCAAATCCCTGTTCCAGCAGGGGTCACCAGACTCCCAATCAATATCCTAGGGATAAGCACTGGAGGAACTGGAGAGGCACGCTCCTGTTTATGCCCTCGGTTCATAGCACAAGGAGGGCAACTGCGCAAGCATGAACCAGTGGATGCTACTTGCTACAAATATCCAGTCTCCCGCGTGTGAAGTGCATGCGTACCTATAAATTGGTTAGTCTCTAAGGTGCCACAAGTACTCCATTTCTTTTTACACATAGGGACCAGCTCTTGAAGAACAACAACATATTTCTCTAGCCTCACTTTCAAAAATGCATGAACTGCTTGAGCTGAGATTTTTCCCCAAACTTCTGCCCAAAGCAGATACCTGGTGTGAGAGTAGAATTAATTATATTGAAATTATAATTCATTAAAGAAATGCTACTTGAAGGGTTTGTTGAAATATAGTTGTCAGGAAGAGAAACATTAAGGAGTGTGAGACATTGGGTCCTCAAACTAATTAACTTAGAGCTCCTACTGAGCTAGGAGATTGGTAAATGTTAGTATGCAAATAAGATATGTATGTATATTTGTCAGTTTCTGCTTTCTTTTGTCTCTTATGTTAAATTGGCTTTGGCTTAGCTGTATAAATAAGTTATCTTGAGCCTCAGAGAGGGGCTCACATCTGGGTGCATTAGCAAAGTGCTTTGCTAATAAACAGAGTGGTCTGACAAATTATGTGAGTCCTGAATCTGACTTTGACACTGGTAAGGAAAATTTCAGACCAAATAGTGAAACTTTGGCAAAGTTACAAGCAATTGAAAACAGTCTTATTATTGGAAGTGAAGGGGAAGGTCTTATAATTGGAAATGTAACAAAGGGCAGTGATACTAGCCCTGCCTATAATAATGTTAATTAAATTTGATATTGCAATTTTTCTGAAAGAAACTCATACTTCAGGAATCTAGTTCTACGTGATATACCATGCATGCAAAACCCAAATAACTACCTCAGCCAATAATTAAATAGGTTAGCCTATGTATAAGGACAACCATTGTTTTGCCTATAATTCCACTGTTGTCTAAATATATACTGAATGCCTGCTAACTTCAGATGCATTCGAAAGTATTGTTGCCTCTCTCAACCTGAGTGGTTAGCCTATAATAGCTGTCTTGCAGATTGTTTCTGTTAAAAGGAGAAATCAGTCATGGAGTCAGGTATTTCTTTGATGCAATCTTGTTTATTTACAAGCAATGTTAGGCAGTCCTGTTTTCTTGGACACCAGGAATCAAACAAGAGGCAGTTTCTTTGCTCATAGTTCCAAGCCGATTTCCGGCACTCTAAACTTTGAAGTTTACATTCAATTCACTAATAGGTACTCTGCAAACTATGATAGACACCCTGGTGGTCAGATGGCTAAGACAAGCTTATTTCCCAGTAAGCATAATGGATTTAAGCTTGGCACTTATACAGTACTTTACATTTCCAAAAGCATTGTACTAGCACTGTAATGGGGGGGGCGGGGGGAGGGCATGGATCAGTGTTCATGTCGCACTCCCCGTCAGTACCTCTCCCAAGCCAGGGAAGCTAATGATCCAACCAGTGGACCAAATTCGGTGAGGGATCCTGGTCACACGCTACCTGAGGCATGTTGCACATTCGCTAAGAAGAAGCACTATAATGATGAAGAATGAGGGTTACAGTAATAAAATTGTGTGGTTACAATTACAGTCTGTGCACATCTTGATGTTTCTTTAAGGGGTCAATGAACTCACTTGCAGGCAAGTAGCAAGAAATGGGGCTGGAGAGGCGGTGAGTAATAGCAATGTGAGAAGAGGGTGAGGGCTTGACATGTAGGAAGTGTCCATCTGCCATGCGATGTGGAAAACGGTATGAAGACAGGAGTGAGGAAAGGAAACCCAGGGAACTCAAGGCTAGTGGGGAAGAGAGGTAAACGGAGAAATGTTTTTTCTATGGGAGAGTGTCAATGAACTAAAAGATGTTGGGACATTGTTCAGGGTCAAGCTAAGAGCAGAAAACACCAGCTTGCACTGTGAAAAAGACACTCCCCTGAGCAACACAAGTTACAGCAGCCTAAGCTCTGTCCACACCTGCGCTATGTCAGTGGGAAATGCTCTCCTGCCAACATAGCTTCCGCCTCTCGTGGAGGTGGAGTAATTATGCTGATGGGAGACCGTTCTCCCACAGGCACAGCACACCTTCTCCAGACTAGCTACAGCGATGCAGCTGTCCCATGTAGTGTAGATTTGCCCTTAGTCTTCTCACTGCCATTAATGCCAAAAACATAAGAATAGTAAGTAATTGACATAGTATGGTTGATACTCGCCACTTCTTCTAAAACATCATTGTCCACACCAGTGCTTTAGATTCACTTCATCTCTACTTCAAGGATTTGCCATCAGAGGATTTGAAGCTTGTAACTCCCCATCCTGAGACCTTTAACCAGAAAAGTGACCAGACAGCAGTTCGGCAGAATGGGCCAGTTGAGGGAGGCATATGCTCAGCCTGAAAGTCTGGGCAGAGTAATTGCTCTTGTGATCCTTAAGTGGAGCCTCTATTAAGTGCCAGGATAAATGGTGAATCTAGAAAAGGCAAAGCTGAAGCTGGGAACATTGGGAGAGGCTGCTAATGATCCAGCAACATCTCCTCCTGTCTCCTACCTCTATATGACCTGAGTCGGAATCGTCTGTGTCTGTTATAGTTCTTCTCTACTTCAGAATCTGTGTGTGTGTATGTATATATATATATATAATATTGTAAATAGTTTCTAGCGAACCTAGACTTGGTGTTTAGAGTTTTCAGTGTTTTTAGTATTTTTTTTTTATAACTAGGATAGTTGTTTAGATCCTCACCATCTCAGGCAGATTCTCTTTGCAGAGGACTATGCCCAGAATTCCAGGATTTAAGAACCGTATCTCTTGACCCCATTCCTTCTCCGTTGGTGATGAACACCAGTGCTGCCAAGTGTAGCATCTACCACTCCTTCCCTCCTTGCACCTGTGAGGGATGAGAGCTTCATCTGCAGAAACACCTCCTGGTGAAGGCGGTGAGACCCCAGTCAGACCTGGGCAGGGGAGACCCCCTGTATAGAGGCCTCAGACAGTGAGCAACGCCCCTGCGAGCACAAGCACAACTATTAAGCCTAAGAAACTCTCTCATGAAAGTAGGGGACATGAATATAGGCGTAAAGATAGATTGCCATCCAGATCTGCCTCTAAGAAAACGGATCCTTCCTTTTCTCGGTCCAAGTAGGGTAAGTCCTCATGCATGGGTCGTAAAGAATTAGGCCCTCATAAATCTTCCAGCCAGGAAGGGAAGGTGCAAGGAAGAAGGATCTGATGGTACCGTCTCTGGCTTCATCTCATAGACCAAAAAATCGGCTTCCACTGGCTCCGACCTGGAATTGCACAGTGGACCTCCATTCAGCGGTTCCAACATCTTCCAGATGGGATCCTATGCATGCCAGATCTCTGGAAAACAATGGTCCATCAGTCCCAACCTCAAAGACTCCTCAGACTCCAGGAAGGACAGATACCTTTACCTCATCAAAGGATATTTTTGTCCTCTCCTATTGGCCCTGGTCCTCCTCAGAGACATTTTAGCACCAGAAGAAAACCGTGAGGAGAAGGGGATCCTTCCCTATCATGTCTCCTAGCTGGAGCATTATTCCACTGTACCAATGGCACTGGTAGTACAACAAGAACCTACCTTTGCATTGGACAAATCTGATGTTCCTGACGAGCCTTTCCCTCTGAGGGAGACAAGCCTGGACAGAACCCATAGCAGTCGTTGGAGCTATCCTCCTCCTGGTTATGACTACTCAGGGGCTGTTGGTACCCAATGCTTTGGCTCTCCGCACTGGTCAGTCCATCCTTCCTACTGGATCTACTGGGCTCCTTAGGATCTATACACTAGACACCCTAGATCAGTGGAAGAACTGCACCAGCACTTTTTTACCAGCCAATGCCAGCTGACTCCGCAGAGGAGGAAGTCAGGTCAGATCTGACTGTCCCAAAGTCACCTGCATCTGAAGAAGTGTTTTTTAATCCATGAAAGCTTATGCCCAAATAAATCTGTTAGTCTTTAAGGTGCCACCAGACTCCTTGTTGTTTTTGTGGATACAGACTAACATGGCTACCCCCTGATACATGAATACCAAGGCAACAATTCCCCGAATGGTCAGAGCCTCTCTTGTGTGGTGGATGAGACCAGAACAGGTGCAAGCAGGAGTCCATTTCCTCTCATCCACACCCAATGCAGCCATAGTTATAGATGCATCCCTCATAGTGTGGGGAGTCCACATGGAAAATAATACTGTACAAGGCACAGGTCACCCCAGAATTCACATTAGTCCTCTGGAGCTGAAGGCAGTTCGTCTAGCCAGCAACACATTCCTCCCCCTCGTTCAGTTCTGTCACACTGAGATAATGTCAGATAATATGATTGAGGTGGGTTTGGGCCCTTTGGGGAGATCAAAGTTGGTTACCTAAGAAACAAAAATAAATTTGCAGTCTGAGTTCAAAAACTAAACAGGATTTGAATCAACCAGTATCTCACCCTGGCAGATGGTATAGTTCCTCAGTAAACAGACTGGGACTACTTTCCAGCCCGGGACCATCTTCCCCCAATTCAAAGCCTTTGTCCTCCAGATGTTTCTTCTAGGTGGTGTGGGGGGGGGGGGGGGCCAGACAGAGGCCAAGTCATGATGTCACTTTCCCTCTTTAATAGTTTCTTCCAGTTTGCTGGAAACATCTATGCTTGTGATGTGGGGGTCTTCCCCCATTGGTCAAGCATTCTCCATTGTCTATGCGCTCTCTCTGAGAAGTCTTCTGGGATGGTTGTTGGGAAAGTGGATTTCCTTTAATAGGCCATCAGCATGTCTGGCTACTCCACTGTTGTACCAGAAAGGCTGGTTGTGGGTGTTCCCTACCTCACAACATATTTCAGTAACACACACTTAGCAAAACTTCATAACTTCACATACCACGATAACACATACAATGTTCAACAGATCAAGACTTTTAAAGTGATACCTCACAAGGCATACATATAATACAAAACATACCATAATTATGTGACAGTGGTGAATATGGGGTTCCATGGTGGTACAGAGGAACCACCATGAGATACAGAATGCCACACACACCCAACCACAATTTGTTTCCTGAAAGCTCTCATTAGGACCTTCCTGCCAGTTTTGAATCCCACACCACAATGAGGCCTCAGCATGGTACACTCAGTTCTTACCAGACCAACTTTCGAATGGTTGGCACTGTGTTCCATGTCACATCTTTCCATGAAGTTTGCCTTCTTAGTTGCCATCACATAGCCCAGACGGGTGAGCGAACTGGGAGAGCTCCTGGCTTATCCACCGTACACCATATGTGATAAAGCAAAAAATCTCCCTTCATCTCTATCCAGTATTCATCCCCAAGGTAGTTTTTGAGTTTTGCATGAGCCAAACTATTCATTTACTGGCCTACTTCTCAAAAACCTCATGCTTCCAGTGAAGAAAAAAAGACTGCGTTTCCTCACTGTCAGATGAACCGTGGCCTTTTATCTGCAAAGAATGAAACCATTTAGGAAAACACTGAGCCTCTTTGCTACAATAGCTGAGTGTGAGGAGAAGTATTATCTGCCCAAAGACTCTGTAAGTGTATGTCTGGATGCATCATTGTATGTTATTGCTGGCGGGTGTTCCTTCCCCAGTGGTGAGGGCCTACTGTACAAGAGCACAAGCAACCTCAACTGCATCTCTTCAAGTGGTACCAATACTGGACCTTTCTAAGGCAGCTACTTGGAGCTCCATCCACACCTTTACCAAGCATCACACCCTAGCCCAGGCCTCTTCATTGGATGCAGCCATGGGGACATCAGTATTACAGACACCCATATCAACTGCACCCTCCCATTTTCCTCCTGTTTGATTACTGCTCACCAGTCACTTATGTGTGGAATACACATAAAGACCGGTTTCAGAGTAGCAGCCGTGCTAGTCTGTATTCGCAAAAAGAAAAGGAGGACTTGTGGCACCTTAGAGACTAACAAATTTATTTGAGCATAAGCTTTTATGAGCTACAGCTCACTTCATCGGATGCATTCAGTGAAAAATACAGTGGGGAGATTTATATACATAGAGAACATGAAACAATGGGTGTTACCATACACACTGTAACCAGAGTGATCACTTAAGGTGAGCTAAGGAGAGCGGGGCGGATGGGGGGGACCTTTTGTAGTGATAATCAAGGTGGGCCATTTCCAGCAGTTGACAAGAACATCTGAGGAACAGTGGAGGGTGAAGGGGGGAATAAATATGGGGAAATAGTTTTACTTTGTGTAATGACCCATCCACTCCCAGTCTCTATTCAAGCCTAAGTTAATTGTAGTTTGCAAATTAATTCCAATTCAGCAGTGTCTTGCTGGAGTCTGTTTTTGAAGTTTTTTTGTTGAAGAATTGCAACTTTTAGGTCTCAGAGTAACAGCCGTGTTAGTCTGTATTCGCAAAAAGAAAAGGAGTACTTGTGGCACCTTAGAGACTAATGAAGTGAGCTGTAGCTCACGAAAGCTTATGCTCAAATAAATTGGTTAGTCTCTAAGGTGCCACAAGTACTCCTTAACTTTTAGGTCTGTAATCGAGTGACCAAAGAGACTGAAGTGTTCTCCGACTGGTTTTTGAATGTTATAATTCTTGATGTCTGATTTGTGTCCATTTATTTTTTTGTGTAGAGACTGTTCAGTTTGACCAATGTACATGGCAGAGGGGCATTGCTGGCACATGATGGCATATCACATTGGTAGATGTGCAGGTGAATGAGCCTCTGATAGTGTGGCTGATGTGATTAGGCCCTATGATAGTGTCCCCTGAATAGATATGTGGACACAGTTGGCAATGGGCTTTGTTGCAAGGATAGGTTCCTGGGTTAATGGTTCTGCTGTGTGGTGTGTGGTTGCTGGCGAGTATTTGCTTCAGGTTGGGGGTCTGTCTGTAAGCAAGGACTGGCCTGTCTCCCAAGATCTGTGAGAGTGATGGGTCGTCCTTCAGGATAGGTTGTAGATCCTTGATGATGCGTTGGAGAGGTTTTAGTTGGGTGCTGAAGATGATGGCAATGGTGAGTACTTACCTGTAACCGGAGGTTCTTTGAGATGTGTATGGTCCCTATCTGTATTCCACTACCTGCCCTCCTCCTCCTCCTCTGCTTTAGATATTATCTGATTCACAATAAGAGGAGGACATGGAGAGGCATCAGCTTGGGTTGCCACTTATCCTTTGGTTCTGACCAACGGCCACTACTTGCTACAAATCTCCAGCGCATACCCATGTGTGGAATACAAATAGGGACCACACATCTTGAAGAACCTCCAGTTACAGCTAAGTAACCTCTATCTTTGCAAATGTGAAAAATCTTTGGTGACTTTTTCTTTGAAATGGTTTAGTGCCCCTCCCGCTGGCCCATGTCCCCCCACCCCCCACACTTTGGAGCAGGGCCTAAAAATTTGGCAGGTTGTGGCCTTTGCTGTTCCTGTGAAAATCTGCCCAAATTCAGCCAAGTTATAAGCATTTAAAAATGTCAGTTGCACATACTCAGTAGAGACTTGCTAGAGTTTAGCACTAAATTTAAGTTCTCAGAAGAGTCCATTCCTCTCTTCACAGCTCCTAGTGCTGACCAGACTGTACATGTGCCATCCACATAGAGCAACCTAGCATGCTGCAGGCCAGGATTGCAGGAGCACAGAAGGACTTGCTCTGGAATGTCTGTTCCCAGCAGCTCATGGCTGGAGTAAGGTTAAGTATTTCCAACCTCAGAAGTTCAAAAATTGTGAGTCAGATTTCCCATCCCTCAAAAAAAAATCGTGAGAATGGCCTCACAAATCACGAGATTTTAAAAATTCAAGCCATCTTTTTAGTATGTCTTCTGACTTTTTTCTCTACACTTCTGCCAGTGTGTGTGTGATTATTTCAGGTTGAAAAGCAACTTTTAATGCATACAAAAATACATGCCTCTCAGCTGGAGACTGCCCTTATCCTAGCCTCACCCCTAAGGTAGGGAACTGCCATCCATTTCCTATTACTGTCTTCTTCGCTTCTCTGGACCCGGCAACACCACCTTCCTGATTCCCCACTCCCTGTTTTGCTGCCCTCTGCGGCTTCTCCTTTGCCAAGATCTCAAGTAGGGGAGAAGTCCCAGGCAACTGGGTCCAGGGCCCCAGACCCAGTAGCAGCTTTTCCTCAACTCCTTTCACTGCCAGGCCCCTCTCACTGCTCTAGGGTCATACATCGAAGGCATGGCTCAGTGACGGGACTGGTCCAAGTCCTTATCCCTAGGGGGTTTGTACACAGCCCTGAAAAATCATGGGATCAGAGGAGCTTCCTCTGTCACAAGCTCCTCCTGCAGGTGCCAAAATCCTGTGATTTGTGACCAGTTTGTGAGAGTCTGTGACACTGCCTTTCCCTGGCTGCTTGGAGGCATTCTCCTTTCCCACCATTGCTGGGGGAGCTGTCATTCTATCACCTCCATCTCCCACCCATCGCTGTCCTCTGAACCCTTCAGTTTCCCTCCTGCCCCCCACCCCCTGCAGCCCCTAAATCTGCCTCCTGTTCAGCCTCTCCCCAGTGACCTGCTCCCCCTCACTACACCATCCCATCCACCTTTCACAGTGTGTCTGTTGCTCCTCACAGTCCCTCTCCCATCTATCCCCTTGAACCATAGTGTGGCAGCCATTTTGCCTGTGGGCATGGCTTCTATTCCTGGGCGTAGGTTGGGAGGGACATGGGTGTTGCCATTGCCACCCCAAACTGCAAACCTTGGGCAGGTACAGAATTTGACATCCTTCCCACCCCCCAGGTGTGGCCCCATTGGACTGCCTGGAGCTGCATCCCCAAATATAGAAATCAAACTACACCTATGCTTCAATCTCATTGAAAATAGAGGAAGATGGCAGCCAGCTTTACTAAGGGCAGACTCACTTCCATACGCAGACAGATTGTGGCAAAATGGTGGCCATCTTGCTGGCTTCAGTCCCATTGACAGTAGTAGAAGGTGGTGGCCATTCTGAACAAGGGAAAATTCGGGAACAGGGGTCTTTCATTGTGTTTTCCTGAGAAGTAAAAAATACCCCCAAATGGCTAGAGTCATGATAAAATTGTGTGAATTGGCAATACAGGGGGGCCAGTTACTGGAGCTGAGAGTCTGTCCTGTGCTCTTAGTGCTCCCTCTCTCCCCACTAGTATCCAGCCAGGATGGAGGAGGAAGCTGCTGGACTTGAATGGAGAGGTGGGAAGGAAAGGTATAGATACTACAGTGATGACGTAAAAGCCCATGAGGTAACTTATAATTCTGCCTTCAAGACAGGCTTTGACATTTGAAGAGAGTGCAGTACCTAAGCCTGGGGCTACACATTGAACAATGAAGATGAAACAAAATATTGACTCATTGCTCATTCAGTGAACACTGTTCTCCTCATGAACTGAATGAGGCAGGAGTCTTATGCAAAGAACAGGATGTGATCATGTAACCAGACTGCACCATATTGCCAACTTCAAAAGATAAATCAGGAGTCAGATCCTCACAAGTCATGAGTTGGCTCCAAAATCACGAACTTTTTAAAAAAAGATTATATTGTGTTTTGTAGGTCAGGCTCTTGATTTTTGAACTCCCCCTGCCCATCCCCAGAGTGTGTGCATGTGACGATTAGTGTTGCCCATTCTCCAACATGTACTGTTGATAGAAAGTTGGCTAGATTGACAGGCTCAACGGGTAGTGATCAATGGCTCCATGTCTAGTTGGCAGCCGGTATCAAGTGGAGTGCCCCAAGGGTCGGTCCTGGGGCCAGTTTTGTTCTATATCTTCATAAATGATCTGGAGGATGGTGTGGATTGCACCCTCAGCAAGTTTGCAGAGGGATAGCTCAGTGGTTTGAGCATTGGCCTGCTAAACCCAGGGTTGTGAGTTCAATCCTTGAGGGGGACATTTAGGGATCTGGGGCAAAAATTGGGGATTGGTCCTGCTTTGAGCAGGGGGTTGGACTAGATGATCTCCTGAGGTCCCTTCCAACCCTGATATTCTATTCTATTCTATGACACTAAACTGGGAGGAGAGGTAGATACGCTGGAGGGCAGGGGTAGGATACGGGGGCCCTAGACAAATTAGAGGATTGGGCCAAAAGAAATCTGATGAGGTTCAACAAGGACAAGTGCAGAGTCCTGCACTTAGGACAGAAGAATCCCATGCACCGCTACAGACTAGGGACCGAATGGCTTGGCAGCAGTTTGGCAGAAAAGGACCTAGGGGTTACAGTGGACGAGAAGCTGGATATGAGTCAACAGTGTGCCCTTGTTGCCAAGAAGGCCAATGGCATTTTGGGACGTATATGTAGGGGCATTGCCAGCAGATCGAGGGACGTGATCGTTCCCCTCTATTCGACACTGGTGAGGCCTCATCTGGAGTACTGTGTCCAGTTTTGGGCCCCACACTACAAGAAGGATGTGGAAAAATTGGAAAGAGTCCAGCGGAGGGCAAGAAAAATGATTAGGGGACTGGAACACATGACTTCTGAGGAGAGGCTGAGGGAACTGGAATTGTTTAGTCTGCGGAGGAGAAGAATGAGGGGGGATTTGATAGCTGCTTTCAACTACCTGAAAGGGGGTTCCAAAGAGGATGGCTCTAGACTGTTCTCAGTGTAGCAGATGACAGAACAAGGAGTAATGGTCTCAAGTTGCAGTGGGGGAGGTTTAGGCTGGATATTAGGAAAAACTTTTTCACTAGGAGGGTGGTGAAACACTGGAATGTGTTACCTGGGGAGGTGGTGGAATCTCCTTCCTTAGATATTTTTAAGGTCAGGCTGGACAAAGCCCTGGCTGGGTGATTTAGTTGGGGATTGGTCCTGCTTTGAGCAGGGGGTTGGATTAGATGACCTCCTGAGGTCCCTTCCAACCCTGATATTCTATGATTCTACTGGATAAGGTGATTTTGGCTCCTGCTGCAAGAGCTCTTACTCCTACATCTGCCCATCTCCAGCCCAGCAGTGAATCCTGGCCCCACCCTGTATGCCCCCTTCAGTTCTATCTCCACCCACCACCCTCAATTCAGCCCCCACTCAGTTCACTCTCCCAGCACTCAGCCCATCTGATCAGAGCCCACCATCAATACAGCCTCCCACCCCATCAGCCCCCACCCTCCTCATTTCATCCCCCTGCCGCTCCCAGGCCATAGTTCAGCCCTCCCAGCCTCAGCTCTGCTCCTCACCCTCCCAAGGCCTGGGGGGAGGCAGCAGTGGGGTCCCCTCTCCCACTTCCCAGGCTGGCAGGGGAGCAGCCACCCGGGGCTGACAGCGGGAGCCCCAGCCACCTGGGGCTGACAGCGATATCTAAGCAAAATTAAACCTCACCCATGATGTCGTGATAGAATTCTCAAATGTCAGGATCATGAGTGAGGCTTACTTTTACTTACAAATTGCATCTCTTGTGATAGACTCACAAGAGCTGGTGTGTCTGCTGCAGCATAATGCACGTGTACAAAATAGGGCCTGAATTAAAGTTGCACAGGCAACCTTCTTTCTGGTATTTCATAATTTTTGCGTGTTTGACTTTGCAACCTTAATAATGTCCTCAGGGCCAGCTCGAGGTTTTTTGCCGCCCCAAGCAAAAAATTTGCTGCCCCAAGCTCTGAGAGCGCAACTGCCCAAGTAAAAACAAACAAAAAAACAAACCCAAAAACCAGGGGCTGGAATGCCGCCCCGGGAATTGTGCTGCCCCAAGGACTTGCTTGCTTTGCTGGTGCCGAGAGCCGGTCCTGAATGTCCTTTTGATGCTGTGGTTTTCTGTGTGTAATTATTTACGATTTCTATTATAGCAGCACCAAGCTTGGGGCCCCACTTAGTAAGAGTTGTCTCGGCTGGAAGAACACACAATCTATATAGCCAGGAGAGGGAAAGAGGGTGGGAAAGGGAACAGAACAGAGCCACAGAGACTTGCCTGAGGTCAATGTCAGAGCCTGGAGTAGGACCCACATCTCCTGGGTGCCTAACATATTAAAGTCTTGGTGAATGTCCAGGACACTCAGCCTTTAGGCCTCACATGGCCATGCGAAGCTCTTATGAGGAGCATGAGGCCTAAAACTAGTTTGCGTAAACATTTACATACATTTAAAAATTAAAAGTACACCAATGACATTTGCTTGAATTTGTGTCTTCTGT
The DNA here is from genome assembly GCF_965152235.1 of Eretmochelys imbricata. Classification (NCBI taxonomy): domain Eukaryota; kingdom Metazoa; phylum Chordata; order Testudines; family Cheloniidae; genus Eretmochelys; species Eretmochelys imbricata. Next base: position 25,014,955 of record NC_135573.1, read on the forward strand.
GATAGATTACTAGCACTTTCTTTGGGTTTACCTGAATTAGCAGACATGCAATTGATCACTAGCCTTCTCCTCACCCTTTAGAGGGCAGCCAGGTGCCTCCTTTTATGACTCTGTGAACTGTGTTTGACCCTTGCGCTGCATATTGTGCACCATGTGTCTTCTCAGCATTCGATCACTCATTGACAAGCCGCTTTAGAGCTGAAATTAAATGTAATTCACAGCAGTGGCTATTTGCCATCCTTTGTTGCGTCCTGCTCTTTTAAAATCATTGCAAAATATTCAATGGACTTCTCAGGAAAATGACTGGTTTTCTCTTTGGACAGTATACCAAATTTAGCACAATCTCTGAGATTCAGCAGAGAGTTTTACTGGAGTCACATCAGACGCCAATGTTAATTTTAAAAGTTTTTTGTGTTAATGCATGTTGGAGATGCTGATATAATGTAGCACCCTGTGTCATTTTGAGTGATGGTCTTGTTTTCTGGAAACTTCTGTACAAGTTGGAGATGTCAGACTTGGAACTGATTATTCATTTTTCATGCTGTAACCTCCCTCTTGGGTCATGCTGGTTTATTGGAACGAAAGCCCCAAACCCAATCCTTAGATATGCAGCTGCTGTTGATTGTTAGCTACATCATTCTACGACAATGCTTCTCAACCTCACCCCCATGTCACAAAAGAAAAAAAGTTTTGTGACACCCTTCCTCCTTTGCATCCAGACATAAAGAAAGGGAGGGTGGGCTTGAGGCCCCATGTTAAGAGCCCACGATCTAAGACATTGGATGAACATTTCCAACTCTGGAAATGTGGGTTGGTAACATTTTGTCACCACGGAGGGGGAAAAAAACCTGGCCCTCCTTGCTATATATGCTGTATGGTTCACATGTGCTGTGGATGACAGAGAAAGAGGATTTCTCCGTAAAGGAATATAAGTGAAAGGGGAAAAAGTATCTTGCAGCATTAGTAATATGTTTAGTATTTAGGTAATGGTTTGTATTTTCAAAGTGCTATACACACACTAATCCTCGTATCTCTGTTTTACAGGAGAAAAGTGAGGCAAATAGATTGACTTGTACAAGCCCATGCAGTGACTGGTAGAGTCAGGGCTGGAGCACAAGAGTGTCTGTGTTCAGTGCACTGAGCACAAGACCGGGAGCTAGGAATTCCTAGCTCTCTGATTTTGGCTCCAGCATTCACTGTGGTTAAGGACTAGAGATCATTTTATTCATAGATTCCAAGGCCAGAAGGCACCATTGTGATCATCTAGTCTGACCTCCTGAACAACACAGGCCACAGAACTACCCCAAAATAATTCCGAGAGCAGATCTTCTAGAAAAACATCCAATCCTGAGTTAAGAATTGTCAGCAATGAAGAATCCATCCATGACCCTTGGTAAATTGTTCCAATGCTTAATTACCCTCACTTTTAAAAATGTATACCTTATTGCCAGTCTGAATTTGTCTAGATTCAACTTCCAGCCATTAGATTATGTTGTACATTTCTCTGCTAGATTGAATAGCCCATTAAATATTTGTTAGCCACGTAGATATTTATAGACCAGGGGTGGGCAAACTACGGCCCACAGGCCAGATCCAGCCCACCAGCCATTTCAATCCGGCCCTCGAGCTCCCGCTGCAGAGTGGGGTCTGGGGCTTGCCGCTCCCTGGGAGCAGGGTCGGGGGCTGCTCCACACAGCTCCTGGAAGCAGCAGCATGGCCCTGCTCTGGCACTGCAGCCGGGGAACAGGGTTGGGGGCCACTTTATGTGGCTCCTGAAAGCAGCAGCAGCATGGCCCCACTCTGGCTTCTACATGTAGGGGCAGCCAGGGGGCTCTGCTCTGCATGCTGTCCCCGCCCCAAGCACTGCCCCCACAGTTCCCATTGGCCGGGAACTGCGGCCAATGGGAGCTGCAGGGGAGGTGCCTGCAAACGGGGCAGCGTGCAGAGAAGCCTGGCTGCGGCTCCGCATAGAAGCAGGAGTGGGGACATGGCCTCTGCTTCCAGGAGCCACTTAAGGTAAGCACTGCTCAGAATCTGCACCCCGAGCCTCTCCCCACGCCCCAACCCCCTGCTCCAGCCCTGATCCCCCTCCTGCCCTCCGAACCCCTCGATCCCAGCCTGGAGCATCCTCCTACACCCCAAACTCCTCATCCCCAGCCCCACCCCTGAGCCCCCACCCCCAGCTGGAGTCTTCACCCCCTGCACCCCACTCCCCAGCCCGGAGCCACCTCCCGCACCCTGAACTCCTAATTTCTGACCCCACCCCAGAACCCAGACCCCCAATCAGAGCCCTCAAAGCCTCCCACTCCACAACCCCAATTTTGTGAGCATTCATGGCCTGCCATACAATTTCTATTCCCAGGTGTGGCCCTCGGGCCAAAAAGTTTGCCAGCCCCTGTTATAGACTGTAATCAAGTTGCCCCATTAACCTTCTCTTTGTGAAGCTAAATAGATTGAACAACTTGAGTCTTTCACTTATAAGGCAGGTTTTGTCAAACTATACGCTTATTGTTATGACGTATGAACTCAGCTGTTAAGTTAAATTGCTACATCCACAGTTTGAAATGTGGTTTGGTAGTAGGGAGGCAAAACCCGCATAAGTTCACAGTGCAGCAAATACAGTGAGACTTATTGTCAGGTACATGAAAGAATCCCTTTTCTGAATGAATGGCACAGCTGGGTTACTGATATGCCGGTTGTTAACCTGGTTTCTAAGGAAGCATGGTTATTTGCTTTCACCATGACTCTCCGGGAAAGCCCCTGGCAAGGAATATCAGAACTTCTGCCAAATCACTGCTTCCCCCATCTATCTCATTGTTGTACATGGTTCAGTCTGGTTTCTATTAAAAACTTGCTCAGTTGCTGCCTTTGCTCTTTTTGGGCATCTTGATTGCTTACAGTATCTTTCATAAAACATCCTTGTGAAGGGATGTTTCTCCTCTCAGACTGAGACTCTAAGCATTTTAAATCTCCCTATTATGTCCTCTTCTCTTACATGCTGGTTAATTAGTAATAGTCTAGCGATGTTTAAAGACCCAGCTTCTCACAGACAAAACAAAACAAACAAAAAAGAGCAAAAACCCAATGCCTAAGACTCCGTGTAAAGTCCTCCACGCAAGTAGAAGGAAATAAACAGCCTAGGTACAAATTGGGGGGAATGTAACCAATTCATCACGCTGGAGAGAGTTTTATATTCTCTCCTTACCATTGTCTTAATATTATTCTTTCACAAATCTAAGCCCTCATTGGTTCCAGGAAGGCAAAGGGCTGGGGCAGGGAGGGAAGTTGGTTTTGTAGTGACCTATAGTGTACAAAAGTCTGCAAACTACTGTTCCAGCTGAAAGGTGTTATAAGCTGGAGCTTCAGGTGGGGAGGACGCTCTGCACAGCTGAAATCCTGTGTCCCAGGGCTTTCCAACAAGGGATCTGCGACCCCTCAGGGGGTCTTTAACAGATACTAGTGGGAGGGACATCTTGGAATTCGGTTGATGAAAGACAGATACAAAAGGCTGACTCCATAAACTCTTTAATGGCCAGAAGGGGCCTTTCATGGAACTGCGTTGGAAGTTTGGCTTCCTCCCGAGTTCTGATTTAGCTATTTGGATTCTCAATTGCAATGTTAGATGAATGGGGAAAACATTAGAGAGAGCCACGGAGGCAAGACACTGAGACTTTGCTAGAGGAAGACAATATGTCCCTAAGAGTTCTTTTCAAGTTATCGAGTTACTGTTTTATTTGTGACAAGTTTCAGAGGGGTAGCCCTGTTCCAGGGTGCTCTGATTATTTAGTTTTCTCATTGGTGAAGAGTGGGGTGAATTATTGTAATAGAACATCAAATGATTGGTTTTTCAGGTGAGTATGTTTCAGTTTTTAAGTAAAAAATAAGGTCAGGATTACTTTGACAAATGTTTTACATTTTACACCTACAACATAATCCCAAGCACTAAACTCTCAGGAAGGTGTTCAACAAATTGAATAGGTTACTAGCCAGCTCTTCTGTTTCACGAACTGTAAGTGCCTTATGGATAACTTAAAAAGGAAATGAAAAGGGATTGTGCCCTATTTTGCTTCTTTCAGTTGTTTCAAGACAGCCTGAAAAGTTGTTTGTTTTTTCAAATATTTTTTCTGCTTGTTTTTAAGTTAAAATTTCAATTCTTTGCTCCCCTGGGAATCTTCATGGACAGCCGAAGAACACAGTTGACAACTTTCACGCAGTAAATAAGCACCTCGACTTTCACAATAAGACAAAAATCAAGCTAATCCCATTTCAAAACAAGCCAACCCCTAAGAACCCCAACACTCTGTGACTAGATCCCCCTGGCGTGCAGCCTGGGACTGGGGTGGGCCCACTGTGCACCCCTAACTCTCTCCCCCCAACCTTGCCCCTGCTTACCAGGAGCTGATAAAAAAAAAAAAAAAGAAGCAACAAGCTACAAGCCAAAAACTGTCCAACAAGCAACTCACAAGCCAATTAAGGCAAAAACAAGCCCAATTTCTGCGTTTTGTTTGTTTGTTTGGGTTTTTTTTGCAAGTTTGGCATGTCTGCTGGAAAACTGGTAGCAAGGGAATGAAACCTGATTAACTGAAAGGTAGGGTTACTAGACAGCATCTGTGAAAAAATGGGACGGGGGTGGGAGGTAATAGGCAATTATATAAGAAAAAGTCCCCAAAAACGGGACTGTCCCTTTAAAAATGAGACATCTGGTCACCCTACTGAAAGGGGAAATGAGTTTTTAATTTAGATTGTTTATTTCTTTTTGTTAACACCTATTTAACTTAAATAGCTGAGGAATCTTTGGGAGAAAGGACATCTTTAAGATTCACTGCCACTTAAGCACAATTCCCGCTCACACTACTCAGGGGCAGCACAGCTCCGGGGTTCTCAAGGATCACACAATAATGCTAGCTTCAGAGGCGTGCGCACGGGGTGGGAAGGTTAAACTGGTGGGAAGGAAGTTAAACTGGAAGGGGAAGGAAGTTAAACTGGCCACTAGGAAATTTAGACTAGAAATTAGATGAAGGCTTTTAACCATCAGAGGAGTGAAGTTCTGGAATAGCCTTCCAAGGGAAGCAGTGGGGGTAAAAGATCTGTCTGGCTTTAAGATTAAACTCGATAAGTTTATGGAGGAGATGGTATGATGGGATAACATAGTTTTGGTAATTAAATATTCATGGTAAATAGGCCCAATGGCCTGTGATGGGCTATTAGATGGGGTGAGATCCGAGTTACTCAGGAAAGAATTTTCTGTAGTATCTGGCTGCTGAATCTTGCCCATATGTTCAGGGTTTAGCTGATCGCCATATTTGGGGTCGGGAAGGAATTTTCCTCCAGGGCAGATTGGAAGAGGCCCTGGAGGTTTTTCGCCTTCCTCTGTAGCATGGGGCACGGGTCACTTGCTGGAGGATTCTCTGCTCCTTGAAGTCTTTAAACTACGATTTGAGGACTTCAATAGCACAGATATAGGTGTGAGGGTTTTTTTTGCAGGAGTGAAATTCTGTGGCCTGCGTTGTGCAGGAGGTCAGACTAGATGATCATAATGGTCCCTTCTGACCTAAATAGCTATGAATCTATTCATTTAGTGCTGGGAGTTCACAATCCTCGCGGGCTATTTAATAATGCCTGGAGGTGTGGTGCTGGCTGGGGCAGGAGATGGAGTGGAAGCCAGAGAATTAACTGGGGAAGCAACAGGGAAAATGAAGGACAGAATCAGACATTTGGGAGCCTGTGAGGGAAGGGATGAGGCTAGAGAAACATTTGACTGGGGAGCAGGGAAGGTGGAGAACAAGATGGATAAGGAGTGCTGGTGTGCAGTTGATGGATGGATGGCGGAATAGATGGGCTGAAGTGGGGAACAATGCACATTGGTGCAGATGGTTTATTGGCTTGTCTGGAGAGGAGGATAATTTATATGGAGCCGAGTAAGGAGCAATGAATTGAGGTTTGGGGGGCTGTAGCGGGGTGGTCACCCGCTCTGGCCTTAAAGGGCTTAAAACAGCCCAGGAAGGGCTGTGGCTGGGAGCAAGCAGTTCCCAGGCTGATTGGGGGAAGCAGGCTCAGCTGTGGCCATGCCCCAATCAGGGCTCAGCTGGCCCTGAAAAGAGGGCAGTGGGCCGGGAGCAGATACTCTCTCTCTGCCTTTAGAGGGAGAAGAGCCTGGCTGCTGGGGAGCGTACCTGGGTACATAAGGTGGAGCGGGGCTGGGGGAAGGCCAGAGGAGCTGGGGAGCTCTGGTCTGGAAACCCCCGAGGCTGTGGCCTAGTATAAGGCCGAATAGGTACTGGGGTTGTAGGGGACAGCCTAGCAGGTCCAAACCCCCCTTGCCTGTGATGAGTGGCTTGTACACTGCAGTCCGCCCCAGTGTGTGGGGGCTAGATGGTGACTGGCAGTAGCCAAAGACTGAGGTGAGGTGGGGATAGTAGGTGGGGGTTCCCCTGGAAGGGGAGACCCAGAGAGTGCAGGTACTGCCACGAGACAGCACCCAAGTGAAAGGGGCACCGGGGTCTGGGAGGGACACGGGGGCCTGAAGAAGCAGCGAGACAGCGGCTTGCAGAGGGCGCGCCGGGGCTGGAAATGCTAATTCCCTGCAAGATCAGTAGGAGGCGCACCGTGACAGGGGCCAATTGAGGCATGGGGAACAAGAAACTGATGATGTTGGGGGCAGTGGAGAATTTGTACAGGACAGTGGATAAGTGAGGTTGGGTTGAGTCAGAGGCTAGACAGGGGAAAAAAGACCTAGTTAACTCCATTGCCTCCAGTGGGAGATTCTGGGCACTCAGTACTTTTGAGAATTAGTCCACTTATTTAGGTGCCTAAATAGGGATTTAAGAACCTAACATTGCATCTGTTTTTAAAATCTCGGTCTATATGAAGTAGTGAAGTGAATAAGAGTAGTGATAACTTTGACAGCATAGACCACTCACAAAGGGTATGCCTCCACTGCAACTGAGAGGTGTGACTGCAGCATGCGTAGGCAACCCCAAGCTCACTTTCACTAGGATAACAGTGAAACCACAAAAAGAAAAGGAGGACTTGTGGCACCTTAGAGACTAACCAATTTATTTGAGCGTGAGCTTTCGTGAGCTACAGCTCACTTCATCGGATGCATTCAGTGGAAAAGCCTGCCTGGGACCTGGGGTACGTACTTGGGTGGCTGGAACATGCTGATGTCCATGCTGCTGCTGTTTTACTGCGGTTGGCACCTGAGCTAGCTAGATTAAAGCTCCGATATGTGCCATATCATACCATCCACTGCACAGACATATTGTAAGAATGCCCCGGAGGCCATAGGTAGCTTTGGCAGCAGGGCAGTTGTTCCCAGACTTGTTTGCCTCTGGTGCAAAACTTAGGCAAGCACAAATAAATGCCCATTTCTCTGTGTGTTTATGTACTTATACTCTGCTCTCTCCTAGCAGCATAGCACTACTAATGGATGTGGAGCTCCAACCTTGGTTGATTTTTCCTTCTGCTGCTTGTCCACCAGGATGCTTCGCTCCCATCAATCACACCAGGAGCAGCGTTCAGAGTCTTCGGGGATCCAACAGCAACTTTGCAGGTGGGCAAGGCAACTGTGGGAGAAGATCATCCAGGTCGTCATCTCCTGAGGGGAGGCAGTGCCGCTGACTTGCTTCACCCACATAGAATCACAGACTATCAGGGTGGGAAGGGACCTCAGGAGGTCATCTGGTCCAACCCCATGCTCAAAGCAGGACCAATCCCCAACTAAATCATCCCAGCCAGGGCTTTGTCAAGCCTGACCTTAAAAACTTCAAAGGAAGGAAATTCCACCACCTCCCTAGGTAACGCATTCCAGTGTTTCACCACCCTCCTAGTGAAAAAGTTTTTCCTAATATCCAACCTAAACCTCCCCCACTGCAACTTGAGACCATTACGCCTTGTTCTGTCATCTGCTACCACTGAGAACAGTCTAGAGCCATCCTCTTTGGAACCCCCTTTCAGGTAGTTGAAAGCAGCTATCAAATCCCCCCTCATTCTTCTCTTCCACAGACTAAACAATCCCAGTTCCCTCAGCCTCTCCTCATAAGTCATGTGTTCCAGACCCCTAATCATTTTTGTTGCCCTCTGCTGGACTCTTTCCAATTTTTCCACATCCTTCTTGTAGTGTGGGGCCCAAAACTGGACACAGTACTCCAGCTGAGGCCTCACTAATGTCGAATAGCGGGGAACGATCACGTCCCTCGATCTGCTGGCAATGCCCCTACATATACGTCCCAAAATGCCATTGGCCTTCTTGGCAACAAGGGCACGCTGTTGACTCATATCCAGCTTCTTGTCCACTGTAACCCCTAGGTCCTTTTCTGCAGAACTGCTGCCGAGTCATTCGGTCCCTAGTCTGTAGCGGTGCACGGGATTCTTCCGTCCTAAGTGCAGGACTCTGCACTTGTCCATGTTGAACCTCATCAGAGGCTGCCACACATGTGACATTTCACTTCTCATTGCATAACACTCATCCGGTATCTTCTTTTTCATCCCCAAATGTGTTGGCCTAGCAAAAGGGAAACTACAACACAGATAAATCTTCACAGTTGTTGCCGTGAATTTTGAATTGCACATTAACGTGTGATTTAAAAAAAAAAATTAGTAAATTTAACAATCTGCTCATAAAGGACACATGTACAGAGAGGAAGGAAACACACACGGTTTTTATGATATCATTTACAAGGAAAAGGCTTGAAACCCTTCATGTTGCAATCTGACCCCTTAGGTGTCTGGAGTAATTAACTGATTCCTGTTTTTGTATCACAGTGGAAAGGTGATAAGAAGACAAACAAGTCACTTTTACCTTGACTCCTGTCAACTGGAAGTGCAAACATCAATAAAAGCCCTTACTCTTACGTGTTTTCACTGAGTGCAAATAAAACATAGCAAAACTTCACAATGTCCCCTGCAGTTTCCATCTTGAATATTATGTAACCAAAATGTTTGTCTTTACTGTAATTTAAGATAATTTCACAGGAAACCTAAAAATAAGATCAAAATAGATTTGTATAGTACGGGGGTGCTTATTCAGACACAAAGACTGAGCTGTAGCTTTAGGGAATTTATAGGTGGGATCTTTTCCCTAGTATTTTTATTCAAATAGTAGCTATAAAAGGAAGACATCATGGCTCAGAGGATTGGTAATGGAAATACGCTGTAGAAATTAACTGGTATAAAATGGTGCAGCTCTACTGCCTGGAGATGAATGGAGCTTCACGGATATATACAGGTGACAATCTGGTCCTCTATCTCAAGGTCATCAGTCAGATTCTGGCTTAGACTGGTTGTTTGATGGTTTGTTGTGGGGGTAATTATTTGTCTGCTACTGCAATCAATGTACATAGTGCTTTACAAAGCACATAATAGTGCCCCAAAGATCACTGAGTTTAATAAGACAAGTCCCTCCCCTGAAAAAGGGGCAATCGCTCAAGTAAGTGAAGGTGTGAGTAGGATGGCTGGAAGAAGTTGGTTTTAAGAAAGGGTGTGAAGGAGCGAGGGTGCTCGGCAGACAGGAAGTGGAAGACTGTTTCAAGCATGTCGGGAGCTGCATGAAAATAGGCATTAATGAGGAAATGTGACTAAGGCACAGATTCAGCAAAGCATTTAAGTTCATGCCTACATATACTCCAATTCATCAAAGCACTTGATGCTTTGCTGAACTAGGGCTTAAGGGAGCAGCAAGGCAGGGACTAAGCAAATGAAGTCAAGGTGGCAAAAGGGTTTAATGTGACATGACTTATGGGGAAAAGTAACATTAAAAACTGGTATGTTGGTTTAAATGGCCCTGTAAATCTAGACCTACTTCTGGCAAACTCTCATGCAGAACTCAGTGGGACTATGTATGTGAGTAAAGTTTCTCATGGTTGCAGGATCAGGGCCATGGAAAGGAAGACTTTGCAAGGAGGATGAATACATTTTGTGACTCATGACTTTTTGTGAAGGATCTGTCTCAGTTGTGAATGCAGCCAATCAATTAGTAATAATTTGCATATTTGTTTAAATGTGTTTAGAGAGGAAGTACTGATTTATTTTATATAAACTATTTCTCCCTCAGAAACTATTATATATAAACTGTTTCTTACCCAGAAAAAACCCCAAATGATGTAATTGAAAATGTAAAAGAATATCAATAGAGTAACTTTCACACGTACGAAGTGCTTTATGATGTAGTGAGAAACAGCAGAAAAGCAATGCAAACATGACCATAGAGTGAACAAATTAAAAAAAAATAAATAGAAAAACTACAATGAAGCACTGCTTTGTTAAACTTAATAATAGAAAAAAGAAAATCTGCACAGTGATTCGCATGTGGAAGAGAATCCCTTCAAGTTGAAACCAAATGTTCAAAAGCCCTATTCCTCATTATTGCACATAATAATTTATTCTTATTAAAGCACCTCTCCCTCCCCCCCACGGGCTGCCAAAGCACTCAGGGTGATGTACATCACAATAAAAAACCATTTAAAAGACAATAAAAACATTAAAATGAAAACCACCCTCTAAAAGCTTCAGTGAGGAAAACACAAGGGGGTCTGATAAAAGGGCACAGATGTTATAGCTAATCAGAAGCAGACCATAAATTGTGAGCAGGAACATAAACCAAATTTTGCAAATCAAATGGAGTCAATTATGAAAGCCTCAAATAATTAAATATGAAATTCAAGTTGGTGATCTCAGTCCATGTGTGTACAACCCAAGAGACCTGCCTCTGTAATTGTTCCCCTCTGAACAAGGACTGAAGAAGCATGGAGTCTCTTTTCCCCTCTTGTCCCCAGGCCTCTTAGTTGAGGCTCATTGACCAAGTAGTGGTGGGTAGTGTACCTGTTTGTTCTAAGTAGAGGATGCTGGTCTCCACTGCCACCATGTCACTTCTCAGCAGCAACAAACTCACTATGGGCTTTGAAGTCCAAGGTGAGCCTTTTGTTGATTTCAACAGGTTTTGGATCAGGCCCTATTTAAAAAATGGTATAAATTCATATTTTTGAAAGCTGTCTCAGAAGTATTCCCTTCTGTTTAGGAAATCCAGAGCACTGTGATAATCAGGAGTTGTCGTGTCCCTCCCCCCCCCCCCCCGTATTAAGTTGTTTTGTGCATTTTTAGGTAGGATGGTTCCCTGTAGTACATTCCCAAGTGCTTGCTCCAGTCTATTTTTAAATGATTTACAGTCTGTGGCTTCCACCATTTCCTTTGGGAGACTGTTCCACAGTCCCTTAGTTTGGAAATTTTCCCTTTACTCAGTTTCCCGCCTTATACCACCAAAAATGATTTCTAGGTTTTTACATCCCTCAGATACTTGTCAGTGGTTATCATTAAGGTAAGTCTCACACACACACATATATAATTATATATATATATATATATATATATATATATATATATATAATCTTCCCATATCTATATCTAACTTATATCTTCCATCCTAAACCAATCCCTTCCGCCCTCTAATTATCATTGCTGTTCTCTGAATTACCTTTACTTTGTTGATATTTTCCAGGGACTGAGGTGTCCAGTCCACAGCACAGAAAGTAGCTCTCCAGAGCCTTTTGGAGAGAAACTATCTACTCTCTGCTCGCTGAAGTGAAATTTCTGTAAAGTAACCCCAATTTCTCTGGCTATAGTAGTAGTGACCCCTAGTCATTGAACACTGTAGAAATCTACAGGGGAGATTTTGAAGGGTTGTGGGGTCAAACCAAGGAGATTAGATTACAAAGAGGGAGGCGGACTGGGGAGACCAGTGGTCTGCTAGGAAAACTGGGAGGAGTTGCTTGTTGAGGATTAGAAGGTAAGGGACCTATTGTAGAAAGAGGAGAGGCCAGGGAGATAGAAAGGCTCCATAACCAAATTTATTCAACCCTGTACAAAAGTGTCATGTTTGATTTGGTGAAAAATTTATAGTTTGAGGTGGTTTTTACACTCACCAAACTGGTTTACCAATTCCTTAAATTACATATGCAGCTTCCAACATTGACAACAAACATTTTGCCAGAAAACTGTGAAAACTTTCCTTAACCACTGGATTCTCTGCACTTAATAAGTGCAGCCCTGAAGTTTGTGACTTTCCCTTTTTGGCCCAGTTCTGTATAACAAACCTCTTGAATGTTGTGTTTACTAAGTCGCCTGGTTGCAATCCTGAGTTTATATAGGATACTATCTCATTTAAAAAACTTGTACAGATTGCACAAGAGCTGGAATTCTAAAGCTGTGCGTGGTGCTGAGTCAGCCCGGGTCTGCTCTAGATTATAGAAAGGTTGTTTGGGGTAGGACTATGGGCTAGGGAGGAAGGGAGTGTAGGATCAGCAGTGCAGAAATATTTGCCTTGGAAAGAAACAAAAAACAATAAAAGGAGGCAACATTTTGCCTGTGAGTCCTCCTCAGAGAGAATAATGAGATTAGTTGGTATGTGTGTGTGTGTGTGTGTGGCGGGGGGGGGGGGGTAGATTAGATAAAAGGGGTAAGGATGTTAGCTATAGAATCAACACGAGCCTAGGATCCTATCAGATGCCAGTACTATTCCACTCTCCCATGTTGCCCTGACCTGCAGCTCCCTTTCTGACCTTACCCCTGACCTGGAACATCCAGTATAATACTTAGAGTGATAAGAGGTAAACCAGTCTTCAAGCTACCCTCAGCAAATTCATAGACTTTACAAATGACAGAGACCTTTAAGATCAGCAACTTTCCCTCCCCCCACAGTACAGAATTGTTCATCTACAAATCTGTACGGTCCTTAGACCTCCCTAGTTCCCCTCCCCAGCTCCTCTTATCATATAGACCATCTCTCCATTCAAGACCCACTGTGTTAGCTGCACTCAATGGGCTGGACCCTAAATTGGTATAGCTCACTGGAACTGCACCACTTTACACCAACTGAATATCTGGCCCACTGGGGACACTGTGACAGAGTGGGTGAACAGAGCCAAGGGTGAAATTTCAGAAGTTGGGATCAGTGAATTTTTGGTAGAGGATCTTAAGCTGTGGAACTCCTTGCCACAGGATTCAGAGTAGCAGCCGTGTTAGTCTGTATTCGCGAAAAGAAAAGGAGTACTTGTGGCACCTTAGAGACTAACCAATTTATTTGAGCATCAAATAAACAAATATCAAAATGCTCAAATAAATTGGTTAGTCTCTACGGTGCCACAAGTACTCCTTTTCTTCTTGCCACAGGAGATCAGAATCTGATAATTTTTCAGAGCAAAGATCTATATTTTTTACAAGCCATTTCTTAACAAGAGATAAAGAATAACTCAATCTCTCTCCCTATGGAAAAAGTAAATTAAAAAATATGTTTCAGACCAAAGAAAATATTTATGGATAAATGGTAAACTATTGAAAATTAAGGAACTAACAGATCCCTAGCGACAACATAGTAAATTAAAGACATAAAACACCTGTGGAAAACATGCCAAAGCAAACAGTGTACATCATCATCCATTCAGATTACAGGATGGATGTGACTCAAGCCGTGCCTATAAAGGCACCAGATCAGAATAATTTTTTACTACTAACTCAGACCTTGGAATTATGCTTGTATAATATTACCTATTGCTGTACAGTTCCGGCCACAAAAATCTAAGAATCCGTTTCTTCATGCATAAACCTGTTCACAGGAGGTGAAACTGACGCCAGGCACAGAAGCTATGGAAAGCTCCTAATGAAGCAGAACCAAGCCACGTTCCACTGCTCAGGGGGTGAGTGGCTGGGGTTAAGCAATACATTAAATAAACCCTAAAGATATTTTTCAACCATAATTCATTTCCAAAAATGAACTGTGGAACAGATTAATATTATGGAGGGGGTGTGTGTTTGCTTTACAAGTCACAATCTTTTATTCATGAATATCTGCAGTGCAGATTCTGCAAAGTACTAATTTTTTTTCATTTTTTCCATGACACACTTGACAGCTGGAATAGTGTTTTTGATGCATTTTGTTTACCACATTACAGATATAAAACAAACACAGAAATAAAAGGATTAAAAGGGGCCAGATAAACAACGTTCACCATTTCTGAATTTCTAGCATATTGGGACATATGTAAACAAGATTTCAAAAATAGAAGCTTCATGTTAGGTCCTGAAATCCATATTTAGGCATCTAACAAGTGACCTGATTTAAGTACTCAAAACCTCCCTCTGACATTGCAAGATCAAGAGGTTAAGGGCCTGGTTTTCAGAGGCTCTGGGGACCAGTAGCTGTCATTGACCAGTTGGAACTGTAGTACTTTGCTCAGCATCTCTGAAAATTTAGCCCTCAGGTGCAGATCCTCAAATTATGTAGGTACCTAACAACCATTGATTTCAATACATACGTTTGAGGATCTGGGCCTCAGGCTCTATCCTGCCAGGTGCCCTCAAAATTCAATACCTCACAGGATCACATCTTTTAGATACTGAATCCTGCAATGAGATTGCGTTATGAGTAGTTGTGATTAGGATTCCAATAACATTCATGCCCTGCTACCTATGAAGTCATGGTCCCTGTCCTGAAGGGTCCACAACCTACTCCAGTGGGACTCCCCAGAGGTGGAGCCGTTTGCAGGGTAAAGACTATAATTTGTAGTCTTTGGATCTAACATTACTTTCTGGAACCTCTACTTTGTTTTTGATTGTCTCTCTAACGCATCTGTTTAACATATCACCAGCCTAATGATGTTCACACATGAAATAATTTCAGTAATCTGTTATATAGCAAGACTTTTCTCCCAGCACCCCAAAAAACTAGCTCTGCAGCTAATTGCATAAAAAGAAAGCATCCTTTCTAGGAAGAGAATAAATGAATGAATAACCCCCTGCCTGTGCTTTAATCTAAGGCAGGGGTTCTCAACCTGTTTCTTTCTGAGGCCCCCCCCTCCCCCCGTCCCCCTCATGCAATAAAAACTCCACGGCCCACCAGTGCCACAACAACTGCTTTTCTGCCTACAAAAGCCAGAGCGGCGTTAGGGGATAGCAAGCAGGGTAGTTGCCCCGTCCCACTGGGGCTCCGCAAAGCTACATTGCTCAGGCTTCAGCTTCAGCCCCAGGTGGCGGGGCTCAGGGCCCTGGGCGTCAGCCCCAGGTGGTGGTGCTTTGGCTTTCTGCCCTGGGCCCCAGCGAGTCTAATTCTGGCCCTGCTTGGCGGACCCACTGAAACCTACTTGCTGACCCCTATGGGCCCCCGGACCCCTGGTTGAGAATCACTGCTCTAAGGTACCTTAATGGAAACAGAGTTATTTTTTCCATTTCAAATGTTAAAAACCATAATTTGATAGGGGGACACATTCATTTTAAACCATAAATTGTCCAATTCAAAAGTGTCTCAGGAAGTTAAAGCATTCTCATAAAATCTCTTTCAACTGTGTTTATTGCAAGCCTACTTAACACTATCCTACCTGGGATCTAGTCCTGTTCCCACTGAAGTACTTTGAGATTGCCTCAATTGGAGCAGAATCAGGCTTTTGCTTTATAAAATATGTTGCATTAGCTTATATAAAATGAGAATGGGTTGAAACTAAGATTTATATTAATTGAATATTGCTCAAAGAAGCAGAAATAAACAATTATGAGATCAAGATGCTAGGTCATTAAAATATGTACAAAAATCCACTAAGCTATTTACACATCAGTCTAGCACAAATATTGACATAAGGAAACATTTAAAAAGCTAATTATCTCCAGTGTGAAAGGTAACTTTGTTGGGAGGGATATGGCGACTGTCTACAAATGCTGGAGATATATAAATACCCAGGATATAGAGAAACAATTTAGGTTGATATATGAAGATATAGTTCTGGATTGAGCAAAGCATTTGGGCATGTGCTTAAGTTCAGGCACACAATCAAGTCCCATTAACATGGCGTTAAATGCTGTGCTGATAAGAGCCATAGTTATGAGGCATGTAATGAAATTAAGAGCTTGAAACTTTAGGCTGAATAGCAGGATCAAGCAAAAAATGTTCTGACAGTGAGCTGTTTTACACTGTGCAATGGTCCCCGAGGGAAGTGGCAGAGGCTTACTGCCTAGGACTTTTAAAACTAAATTGGAAAAAACATTAGAACATGTAGTTCAAGAGAGGTTTCAGAGTAACAGCCATGTTAGTCTGTATTCGCAAAAAGAAAAGGAGTACTTATGGCACCTTAGAGACTAACCAATTTATTTGAGCATACGCTTTCGTGAGCTACAGCTCACTTCATCGGATGTTCAAGAGAACAATCCTCCATGTGATGGGGCAATGGTCAGGCTGATTCAATAGGTTTTTTTAGTTGCTCAGTTCTCATAGATCTTCATTCAGTCTTTTAAACTCAAGATTGACTGTTTTTCCAAACGATATGCCCTAGTTCAACCACAGATGCTGAACCTGGAGCAGCAGTTAATTCAGAGAAGTCCTAAGGTTTGTGTTACGTGCAGGTCAGCTTGGATGATTACAATGGTCTCTTCTGGCCTTTATGAAACTATGCTATTTACAAACCTTTGCCATCCTCCCTTAAAGTCTGGACTGCAGTAGGAAATACTGGGGTTGTCTTTTATCCCCATATTCACAGCATGTATAGTTATTGTTACATATTTTAATGGAGAGTATTTTGATGCTAATTTAGATGGGAGGGAAGCTCATAGGTGTTGGTTTCCGTCCTTCTTTCTTCTAGTAGTGGGAGGAAAAGAATAATTAGGCTTTCCTTTGACTTCAATAGGCTGTGGCTCAAGCTTAACGGGGACACTGTCACTGTCACGGTAAGTGTACATTATTTGTAATACAACAAAGTTCTTGGCTAATAAGTATATTATTAAAGAAATATTTAAAAGTCTAATTTACTTTGCAGCACTGGTCCTGGGTGTTTATTTTTTGCATTTCTTTCCATTTGAAAATGGGAATAGTTGCAGATAAGACATCATCCCCTGAGTAATGTTCCTGGCTCTGAAATTAACTTGCTGGCTGGCCTCTATGTACCTCATTTTCCTCCATCTGTTAAACAGGATTAAAATTGTTTGTCCACCTTTGTGAAGCACTTTGAGTTGTCTGGCTGAAAAGCACTTATGTACTGTAATTGCAAAGTGTTCTAATTAATTTGTTTCTCCTCTGTTTCACTTGATGGCTCCCATGAATTCTTACCATGCTGAAATATTTAGGTTGTAGACACTGCAGAATAATTTTCAAATACAAAAATATTTTAATTGGATTTATATATCTATATTACGCCCATAAAAACTATGTTAAAAGAACATTATTGAAGTTGCAAAGTCAAGCCCTCAGAAGTTTGGAAATGCCAGAATTAAGATTGCCCATGCACCTTTAATTTGACCCCCTCATTGAGCATATGCATTATAACACAATCTTTAATTATATGCTCACAAACCATTTTCCCACAGATATTCCATAAATAGGAAAAATGTGGATATCAAAATATCAATATCTTCTCAAAGTTGAAAGATTGTGCATTTTTATTGACAATGCTTATTGTCCATTTCCTGATTTTTCCATTTCCTGATTAATCTTCATATTATGAAATCTAGTTAAATGAATGCCTGCATACAATGAATCTGTTTAAAAATGCATTTGCAGTGCAGGAATTAATATAAAATTCTGTACAATAAAGTCATTAAAAAAAACCCCAAGGGCCATAATTTTTAAATCTGGATGCTTACAGTTGGGCACCTAAATCTATGTTTATGCACCTGAGTAAGGGTGGCAAATTTGCTGTTCCTATTGACATGAATAGGAACTGAGAGTGTTCAGAGTTTCTGAAAATCAGGGCACCTTTATTTAGGTACCTAAATATGGATTTAGGTGCCTGACTTTAAGCACCCAAGTTTGGAGAATTTAGCCAAGGATCTTGAAAGTGACTTAAAATAATTAGACCCATTAATTAACTCTGTGAAATGTTTAAAAAGAACTTTGCATCACATTGCTGTCTCTACACAGAGTGATCTCTCTTGAATGTGTATGTGGTTAAAAGGCCTTACTCATGGGCATCAGAGTGATTCATTTAAAAGCAGATCTTTAGTGTGATGACACTTTCCATAGAGTCATTTGAGGCAAAGGTCACATGTGTGCATGTAAAATCAATCCTGGAAGCAGCTCCTTTGTTCCAAAGGCATCTTCCAATTGAGCCATTGTCCTCCAAGGACAGCTGGCACCCTGACTTCATCTGCATTGGATCAATCTCAAAAGCAAAGGATACAGTGGACAAACAAAACAAGCCAGGATCACTGCACCTCTCACAATTCACTCTTCACTCTCACTCTGACTCCAAGGGAAGAGCTATTGCAGGGACTGTAAGAAAAGTGATCCAAACTCCTATTAACTCATGGATAAGAAATACAAATTGGTACGGTAGGATACTTTTTTCTTTCTTTCCAAGTATTGTTACAACGTCTTAAAAATAGTGTTGTATTATTAAACTAAATTTACAGGTAAAGTGAGACTACATAGAAGTATTACACAGGTTATTTTAAATTTAACACAGCAGGGATTTTGACCTGACAAGTTTCAGGTGTTTTAAATACCACACTTAGACATTGTAATGAAATGCCTGAGATGGAAACTTAGGTAGGAAGTATTATTTAATGCAGAAAGAGTAATTAGCTTATGCTAATCCTATTACACATAGCAGTGGTAGTTCTATCCTTTTTAATATAAATTCCCTTTCATATCTTTGTAAAAAGAAAAGAAGTACTTGTGGCACCTTAGCGACTAACCAATTTATTTGATCAAATAAATTGGTTAGTCTCTAAGGTGCCACAAGTCCTCCTTTTCTTTTCGCGAATACAGACTAACACGCTGCTACTCTGAAGCCTGTCATATCTTTGTAGTTTATAGCATTGTTAAAGTTGGCATCCAGTCCAAGCACTATTAAAGTGGCTTGTGTTTTAAATGAACTTTTTCCCTATAATGTCAATATTATGGAAATAAACCAATTATGAGTTAAACACACACAGATTTTGGCTTTTGATTTAACCAACATTAGACAGCTGTTGAGTATTGAATTTGTATAAATAATGGACCTCCTTAAACCAATCTGCCTAAATGATGTTTCCATGAAAGACACCTCTACCTAAGCTTTTCCTGGGGAAATGTGTGAATTTCCTTCCCCAGAGTGATAAAACCTCAAGCAGCTGTTAAATTTTTTTGCCCATCACTCTTCTACAAATGGGAAATGTTGATTACTCTAGATGATAAGGCAAGATCAAAACAGCTCCTCCTTTGTAGTTCCCCATAGAACTGTTTTGAGTGTGGCATTTTTGAGGAAGGTAATTTTGCAAAATAAAACATAGGGTCCCTCTGGATTGCAAAACAAATCTTTTCCTTCTGATATCTGATTACTAAT
Organism: Eretmochelys imbricata; assembly: GCF_965152235.1. NCBI lineage: Eukaryota > Metazoa > Chordata > Testudines > Cheloniidae > Eretmochelys > Eretmochelys imbricata. The sequence continues at coordinate 25,034,247 of NC_135573.1, forward strand.
CATCTATACAAACACCCTTTCAGTTACTAATCAAAGTGTATTTAAACTGGATGATGGCCATTGCCATTAAATCAGTGATAGACAAAAACTGAGCTGAGCTCTGTGGGGTGAAGCATTTCATTAATGTCTCTGCTTAAAAAACAGTTACAGTTAAATACGTATATATCTTTCTGTTGCAAAGAAAGTACTGGCTTCCTTTGTTCAAAAAATTGTGTTAACAGAGTGCTGTCAAGGTTATTTTGTAACTTTCACAAATATCTCTCTTCCCTCACTGTTTAAGGTATAATAATCTTGTGCAAATTTAGGATTGCAATATTTTCCTTACACATTGACTGGATAGTGTGTGTGAGTGGAGTGAGGAGGAACAGAGTTTGGGGAGAGAGAATAGCATGTGGGGGAGACGACTGGGTGTATGGAAGGAAAGAGCAGCAGATAGTGACAAAAGGTCCGAGCACTGTCCCTAACATAATAGCATGACTGAGCTCACAGTTAGTGGTATTGACCTACATGTAGAAAGCCACAGAAATTCCTATATTGAGATTAGAAGCATCTTACATCAGACAGCAATTTCATCTAACTGAGCGGGGCCAGAGTTATATTGGATGCTAAGAAAACAATGACCCAAAAATACTCCTCTGATGTACTAATATTTAGTACATTTCAGAGGACGCAGCTTTTGTAACACAATGGTTACAGTATGAGAGTGTAAAGTCATACCGTGACCAGGTTTCCAAACATTCATAATGGATGTCAGCTAAGTTTGAATGACTGCAAATATATAAAGCTATAGTAGTGTCATTCTTGAATGCTGTACCTGTTAGTAAGAGCACTCATATAACATATTTTGTCCAAGAATGTCAGATTTGATTCCCCAGTACTAATTTAATTAAGACTGTGGAGGTAGAGGTACTATTTTTCACAGAGGGATAGAATGAGGCACAATGATATTGGGATTTGCCCAAGATCACATAATCAGTAGGTGGCAGGTTTCGAAAAGAATCCAGACCTGATGCCCAATCTCTGCTTTAATCATTAGATATAATATACCAAATTAATGATTCACTGAAGTAAATGGAATGACACACATTTTTACATCTGCCTGGACTCACTCTAGGATACTTCTGTCTCCAATATATTTGTATCTTTTGATTCTGCCAGATCCTGGCTATCCCAGATCTTCCTACTACTGAATGCATCAAACACCTTCTAGGTAGAACGTTCTCTTAGGGCTTGTCTACACTATCACATCGGATCAATCTAAGATAGGCAACTTCAGCTATGTGAATAGCATAGCTGAAGTCGACGTACTTAGATCTACTTACCACGGTGTCTCCACTGCGGTAAGTCAACAGCTGACGCTCTCCCATCGACTCTGCTTGCTCTTCTTGTTCTGGTGGACTACCGGAGTCAACGGGAGAGTGCTCAGTAGTTGATTTATCGCGTCTAGTATAGACGCGATAAATCGACCCCTGCTGGATCGATCACTGTCCTCCGATCTGGTGGGTAGAGTAGACAAGCTCTTAGTCTCATTGCAGACTTTGCTATCACTCTCCTCATGTAAACCTTCACTTTGTTCCAAAGAGCAGAAATCTTGAAGTCATCCTTGAATTTAACCTTATTTTTTCCTCCCATATCATCATCTGTGTAAGTCTGCATATCATTTCTGGAACACTGCCAGAGTTGTTCTTGACCCTTTTTCTGCTGAAATCCTTACTTGTGCTGCAGTCATATCCCATCCCCACTATTACAATTTCCTGTTTCACACTATTCAGGGACCTGATTACTTTCTACCTCAGTCTTTGAATGACAAATTCATCTGAGGTCTTGTCTGCTCGTTTCTGCTAGAAGTTAAAGATCCCATGGCATTTTTCAAAACCTAATGTCCTGGCTATTATATCTGTCTTAATATGTAGGCTTTAGTATCCAAGGCCAAATTTAGGCCTCTGGTTGCACATAGACACCTGCTGCAAAGGCCCGACTCCACAAAATTTGTAGAACAGAGGCATAAACCATGAAAGGCATTCCAGGATGGGGCCCGAGTCAAGCACCACTGGCTACATATTTAAAAGAAGAAAAGGAGTACTTGTGGCACCTTAGAGACTAACCAGTTTATTTGAGCATGAGCTTTAAAGACATACTAACCTGGTCTCCCAGCATCTCATACAGATTACTCCTTTGCATTGCAGGACTAACCTACAAAGGGGCAGAGTATGTGGCTGTGCTTGTCTGAACATAGGCCCACATTCTCACTACTCTTGCAGGGTCCTGTGTCCATGCTACCCAGTAAAAATGTTTAGGATCTGAATTTGGCTCCAAGTCAGGATGTGAGATATTGCTGAACATGCAAAGCCAGATTCTCAAAGAACAGGTTGCTTTCAGAGAATCTGTTCTGGATTTTATAGTGAGCCCAGTATAGTGCTTGGGCAGGATCTGAGGAGTTTCACAGTGCTTAATTTATAATGAAAGAGGTGCCAGGGCTCAAGCAATTTTTTTGCTGATGCAGCAAGCCCAGAGGTGCTGGACTATGAACTGCCAAGCCTAGAGGTGCTTGGGCTCAGCCCTGGCAAGCCCTGGCACAAGTTAAGCACTGGAGTTTAGCCAGTGCTTTCTAAATAGCATAGCAGGACAGACAGAATCAATAAAACTCTCAGTGGATATACCATGCATTGTGCTTCAGTGCCTTGATTTAAGGAGCGCCCTGTAATCTATTTAGAATTACACCAAACCGTCATATTTCACTTGTAAGGTTCTTGAAGTAGGGATCAGGTTTGATACCGTGCTAATCACATTGATAGGACTCAACAAATAACGGTAAAGAAAGAGAAAAAATTGAAGTAGAAATTACTATAATCAAAATCTTTAATCATCCATCAATATATTGCTTTGGAGAAAAGCTTTTCAATTTTATTAATACCCACTCCCAGTGTAGTCAAACATAGCTGAACAATACTTTGCATGGCCACATTTGCGCCAATTTTGTTACCATCATCATCATGACAGTGAATTCCTACCAACACACTTGCTGCTCTCTCTACAATCCTGGTTATGAAAATGCAAAAGCAACATAGTCTCTGGAATATCAGAATAATTCCGTTTTCAAATGTTCTATATGCTGTTGAATGCCCCTTAATTTGGAAAGTTGTATGAGCAGGGGTGTTAGCTAGTTCTTGAATTGGGTAGCTATTTGTAGCTGTACCAGAGACACACATGACACCACTACTAGTTTAAAAAAGAGGAAAAAAGACAAGTGGAATGAGGGGATAATTTTATCTCCCCACACACTCGCTATTTGTGTCCCTAATATTCAGTGGCAGGCTGACTCCTAAAAATGCCAGTGATCCTGTTACAGCTGTGTGCACCACATTGATAGTGTAGGAATTCACCTTTTCCTCAAAGGTGGCTAATGCTATAAACGAGAGTATAGGAATAGCCAGCCAGCCAAACTGGGAATGTCAAAGAGATCACAGTACAGTTTCTTGTAATAATATTTGGTTACCTCATTGTTGTGAGAAGAACCAAGCACAGCACAAGGTATATCCACACACTTGATAATTATTTTAATAAGAACAGTGCAGTACAGGGGTGACACAGGTATGCTGATAAGAGACTGAATTTTATTCCCTGGTTCCAGTCACCAGACATGGTGATTACAAAAAGTTACTGCCCTGACACATGGAAAGGGGTTAGTGTTCACTTACTCCAGTAGCTACTGTTACAAACAAGTCATTGCACACATTTTCATCAGCATTTGAAGACTAGTCTAGTAACCTTCCTTGGATTATTTGTATTCCTCCAAGATGGAAATCAATGGCCAAAAATAAAACTGGGGGAAATTATCAATCTTTACAATTTTCGCCAAATAGATTTGCCATTTTTTCAACCAGTTCTTGCCCATTTATAGCAAACCCTGTGGAGTGCTCTAGGAGAAATATAGTGTTATGCGGGGGTGGATGAAACTCCATTGATGCTAGTGGGTGTAACAGCCACACTTCATTCAGGATAAATGCAAGAAGCAGTTAAGCTCCTTTTAGAGTAATATAGCTGAAAACAATAGTAGCCACCACCCAAAATACAGGACACATGCAAGGCTGGTCAGAAGCTGAGCTATGTGACCAGAGTGCTGAATGCAAACGCACAGAAAACATTTTTATGGTTCTGTGAATGTATGTGAGAGAAGCAGCCAGAAACACCACAAAAACAGACAAAGAATGCAGCAAAAAGCCAAGGACAGCTAAAGAAACTTTTGTAGCATAACACTGAGAGAAAGTTAAAACAGAGAACTTTTGGGGTAGAATGCTGAAAAAAGAGGCTTGGAATATCCAACAAAAAAACTGCTTTCTGTTGTTTTATTTCTACTGTGTTCAGGTAAGCAGGACTTTGTACAGTTTTTGTAAATAAGCAGGATTGCATCAAAGAAATAGCTGACTCCATTATCAATATCTCCTCCTAATGGAAACAACCAGCAGGACCTCAAATATTGGCTAGCTGTTTGGGTCTAAAGGACAACACTGATTTCAGGAATGGGATCCAGTTTCCAAGGAGAAACACTTAGTTTGTAGCAGTTTGCAGCAAGAACATAAGAATGGCCTACTGGGTCAGACCAATGGTCCATCTACTCAGTATCCTGTCTTCCAGCAGTGGACAATGCCAGGTGCCCCAGAGGGAATGAACAGAACAGGTAACCATCGAGTGATCCATTCCCTGTCGCCCATTCCCAGCTTCTGCCAGATAGAGGCTAGGGACACCATCCCTGCCTATCCTGGCTAATAGCCATTGATGGACCCATCCTCCATGAATTTATCTAGTTCTTTTTTGAACCCTGTTGTAGTCTTGGCCTTCACAACATCCCCTAGCAAAGAGTTCCACAGGTTGACTGTGTGTTGTGTGAAGAAATACTTCCTTTTGGAGTGATCCATGTTCATTTGCTGAATATTTCTGACAAGCATCAAATAGTAAAGAAGGGAACCATAGCAGCAAAATGTGAACTGGCAGATCTAGTAAATGCTGGAATAGAAGAAAACTAAAAGCAGGAAAGGAGAGCAGGTGAGCTCCCAAGAGTCTTGACTGGACTTGTTCCAGTGCAGTGCTGTACACTCAAATGAGGAGCAACAGATTGGGCTAAGAGACTTTCTGATTAGGAATCAGTGTTGTTCTACCAGTCCAACAAAGATATAGGTTGTACTGCCCTGGTCCAGCACAAGATTAATACCTGGGGTAAACTGACCCATTAAACAGCCACCTCACTGTTTATCAGTAGCAAAGAGGGAAGAAGCTTTATAGGCCACTGAGGAAATGCATAAGGAAGGCATAATAGAGCCTTCAGCCAGCATTCCAGTCTTACCCATAGTTCTGGTTAAGAAAAAAGATGGCAGCACAAGATTCTGTGTGGACTATAGAAAAGTAAATGAAGTCACATTAAAGGATTCATACCCATTACCATGAATAGATGATACGATGGATGTTGTAGCTGGTTCAATCTGGTTTTCCACATTGGGTCTTAAAAGTAGGTATTGGCAAGTGGAAGTGGATCCAAAGGATGGGGAAAAGACTGCTTTCCCAGCAGGACACGGCCTATGGCAATTTAAAGTGATGACTTTCAGCCTGCATAATGCATCAGCCACAGTTGAGAAGCTAACGAGGAGAATTAATAAAACATGCCACTTTCAGCCTGTTATACCTAGACGATATTTTGGTCCATGGTAAAACCTGTGAACAGGAACTGACATATTTATAAATGACCTGTGATAAGCTTAATACAGCCAACCTGAAACCAATGCTAAAGAAATGGGAGTTGTTTCCAAAACAGGTAATCTACCTTGGGGGCACGTAAGTGAGGGGCAATTTCCCCTGACAAAAAGAAAAATTGAGGCTGTGAAGAATTGGCCAGCTCCCCAGACACTCACAGATGTGCAGACTTGTATAGGATGCTGCTGCTGTTATAGAAAGTTTATTTGTAGGTTTTGCAATATTGCAGGACCATTGTATAGGTTGCGTGAAAGAGGGAAACCATTTCAGTGTGTTAGCAGAACATGATTTAGCATTTTCAGAGTTGAAGAAGACTCTTGTCTCAGCCTACCCACATTTAAAAACCTCTTTTGATATTGGATGTGGATAGTCGTACTTATGATTTTGGGGCAGTACTGACACAAGAACAGAAAGGACTTGAGCTGGTGATGGCTCATTATAGCAAATGTCTAAGTTCTCTGGAGATAAATTATCACATCACCTGAAAGAAGTGGGCGTCGGTGGGCATCACCCAAAGTAGTATAGTTCAAATACAGATACATAGTTGATATTCCTAACTTCAGATACAGAAATGATACATGCATACAAGTTAGATAATTACATTCAGTAAATCATAACCTTTCCAATGAAAAGGAGGACTTGTGGCACCTTAGAGACTAACCAATTTATTTGAGCATGAGCTTTCGTGAGCTACAGCTCACTTCATCGGATGCATACCGTGGAAGTGAGCTGTAGCTCATGAAAGCTCATGCTCAGATAAATTGGTTAGTCTCTAAGGTGCCACAAGTACTCCTTTTCTTTTTGCAAAGACAGACTAACACGGCTGTTACTCTGAAACCTTTCCAGTGATATCTCACATGAGCCATCTTGCATAAAGTACATCTCAGTTATGTCATATACGTATCATAAGCATATTTTCACAAAGAATATGGAGTGAAATGTGTCAGGAGGCTAAAAGGTAATATTGTCCTAAGCAGGAGAGCAGGGAATTGGTTATTCAAAGGAATGAGTGAGCCCAGAAAGAGATGGCTCTCCCAGTCTCTTCCTATAATTTGCAGAAGTGCAAGTGTTCCTGGTACATAGAATCATAGAATATCAGGGTTGGAAGGGACCTCAGGAGGTGATCTAGTCCAACCCCCTGCTCAAAGCAGGACCAATCCCCAATTAAATCATCCCAGCCAGGGCTTTGTCAAGCCTGACCTTAAAAACTTCAAAGGAAGGAGATTCCACCACCTCCCTAGGTAACGCATTCCAGTGTTTCACCACCCTCCTAGTGAAAAGGTTTTTCCTAATATCCAACCTAAACCTCCCCCACTGCAACTTGAGACCATTACTCCTCATTCTGTCATCTGCTACCACTGAGAACAGTCTAGATCCATCCTCTTTGGAACCCCCTTTCAGGTAATTGAAAGCAGCTATCAGATCCCCCCTCATTCTTCTCTTTCACAGACTAAACAATCCCAGTTCCCTCAGCCTCTCCTCAGAAGTCATGTGTTCCAGTCCCCTAATCATTTTTCTTGCCCTCCGCTGGACGTTTCCCAATTTTTCCACATCCTTCTTGTAGTGTGGGGCCCAAAACTGGACACAGTACTCCAGCTGAGGCCTCACCAATGTCGAATAGAGGGGAACGATCACGTCCCTCAATCTGCTGGCAGTGCTCCTACTTATACATCCCAAAATGCCATTGGCCTTCTTGGCAACAAGGGCACACTGTTGACTCATATCCAACTTCTTGTCCACTGTAACCCCTAGGTCCTTTTGTGCCGAACTGCTGCCAAGCCATTCGGTCCCTAGTCTGTAGCGGTGCATGGGATTCTTCCGTCCTAAGTGCAGGACTCTGCACTTGTCCTTTTTGAACCTCATCAGATTTCTTTTGGCCCAATCCTCCAATTTGTCTAGATCCCTCTGTATCCTATCCCTACCCTCCAGCGTATCTACCACTCCTCCCAGTTTAGTGTCCTCTGAAAACTTTTGAGGGTGCAATCCACACCATCCTCCAGATCATTTATGAAGATATTGAACAAAACTGGCCCCAGGACCGACCCCTGGGGCACTCCACTTGATACCGGCTGCCAACTAGACATGGAGCCATTGATCACTACCTGTTGAGCCTGACAATCTCACCAGCTTTCTATCCACCTTATAGTCCATTCATCCAGCCCATACTTCTTTAACTTGCTGGCAAGAATACTGTGGGAGACCGTGTCAAAAGCTTTGCTAAAGTCAAGGAACAACACGTCCACCGCTTTCCCTTCATCCACAGAGCCAGTTATCTCGTCATAGAAGGCAATTAGATTAGTCAGGCATGACTTTCCCTTGGTGAATCCATGCTGACTGTTCCTGATCACTTTCCTCTCCTCTAAGTGCTTCAGAATTGATTCCTTGAGGACCTGCTCCATGATTTTTCCAGGGACTGAGGTGAGGCTGACTGGCCTGTAGTTCCCAGGATCCTCCTCCTTCCCTTTTTTAAAGATGGGCACTACATTAGCCTTTTTCCAGTCATCTGGGACCTCCCCCGATCGCCATGCATTTTCAAGGATAATGGCCAATGGCTCTGCAATCACATCCGCCATCTCCTTTAGCACTCTCGGATGCAACGCATCTGGCCCCATGGACTTGTGCTCGTCCAGCTTTTCTAAATAGTCCCGAACCACTTCTTTCTCCACAGAGGGCTGGTCACCTTCTCCCCATGCTGTGCTGCCCAGTGCAGCAGTCTGGGAGCTGACCTTGTTCGTGAAGACAGAAGCAAAAAAAGCATTGAGTACATTAGCTTTTTCCACATCCTCTGTCACTAGGTTGCCTCCCTCATTCAGTAAGGGGCCCACACTTTTCTTGACTTTCTTCTTGTTGCTAACATACCTGAAGAAACCCTTCTTGTTACTGTTAACATCTCTTGCTAGCTGCAACTCCAGGTGTGATTTGGCCTTCCTGATTTCACTCCTGCAAGCCCGAGCAATATTTTTATACTCATCCCTGGTCATTTGTCCAATCTTCCACTTCTTGTAAGCTTCTTTTATGTATTTAAGAGCAACAAGGATTTCACTGTGAAGCCAAGCTGGTCGCCTGCCATATTTACTATTCTTTCTACACATCGGGATGGTTTGTCCCTGTAACCTCAATAAGGATTCTTTAAAATACAGCCAACTCTCCTGGACTCCTTTCCCCCTCATGTTATTCTCCCCAGGGGATCCTGCCCATCAGTTCCCTGAGGGAGTCAAAGTCTGCTTTTCTGAAATCCAGGGTCTGTATTCTGCTGCTCTCCTTTCTTCCTTGTGTTAGGATCCTGAACTCGACCATTTCATGTTCACTGCCTCCCAGGTTCCCATCCACTTTTGCTTCTCCTACTAATTCTTCCCGGTTTGTGAGCAGCAGGTCAAGAAGAGCTCTGCCCCTAGTTGGTTCCTCCAGCACTTGCACCAGGAAATTGTCCCCTACATTTTCCAAAAACTTCCTGGATTGCCTGTGCACTGCTGATTTGCTCTCCCAGCAGATATCAGGGTGATTGAAGTCTCCCATTAGAACCAGGGCCTGCGATCTAGTAACTTCTGCGAGTTGCCGGAAGAAAGCCTCGTCCACCTCATCCCCCTGGTCTGGTGGTCTATAGTAGACTCCCACTACGACATCACCCTTGTTGCTCACACTTCTAAACTTAATCCAGAGACTCTCAGGTTTTTCTGTAGTTTCATACTTGAGCTCTGAGCAGTCATACTGATCTCTTACATACAGTGCAACTCCCCCACCTTTTCTGCCCTTCCTGTCCTTCCTGAACAGGTGAGTTATCCCACCAAGTCTCTGTTATTCCAATCACATCATAATTCCTTGACTGTGCCAGGACTTCCAGTTCTCCCTGCTTGTTTCCCAGACTTTGTGCATTTGTATATAGGCACTTGAGGTAACCTGCTGATCACCCCTCTTTCTCAGTATGAGGTAGGAGCCCTCCCCTCTCACGCGCTCCTGCTCTTGCCTCCTCCCGGTATCCCACTTCCCCACTTACCTCAGGGCTTTGGTCACCTTCCCCCAGTGAACCTAGTTTAAAGTCCTCCTCACTAGGTTAGCTGGAACTGTGGATGTGGAGCAATGGATTCCATACCAGCTAAAAGCTTCCCAAAGAGGGGAACTCCTATCAGAGTAGTGTGTGACTGGAAAATCACATGGCAAATGCAGCTACTTTGGAATGTAGCATCCTCACAGAAATACCATGATAGAAGGTTTCTGGTCTCTATAGGAAAGCTTGAAATTTAAAGATGGGGGAGGAAAAAAACAGTGGGAGGTGCCCATAGGTGTCATCTGGGTTTTGTCCTGAGAGAAAAGCATGATGTCAATAGTTAAGCTTGTTTCATTTGTCATTTAAAATTATTTTTTTCTTCTTGTTTGGGATGGGTCAGATAGGGCATAACAAGTATCTAGGGACTAATAACAAGTATTTCTGCTTTAAAATGGGGCCCATCAATTTGAAATAACAGAGGAGGAGAAAAACCTGAATGAATTAGTTGATCATAGGAAGATTATAATCCACCAATAGGATGTGGCTGTGAAAAAGACAAATGTGAACCTAGGACTTATCAAGTTAGATATATCCAGTAGAGATATTAATGCCATTGCACAGGGCATTAGTGAGAACTCATCTAGAACACTGCGTACAATTCCAGTCACCCATGTCCAAGAAAGGTGTATTTAATTTGGAACGGGTGCAGAGAAGATCATCCAGGATGATATGGGGAATGGAGATCTTATTTTACCAGAAGAGACTAAAAGATCTTGGCTTATTTAGTTTAGCAAAATGAAGGTTCAGAGGGGATATGATTGCTCTCTATAAACACATTTGTTGGGGTGGGGGGGGGAGGGTGTTAAACACAAGGGAGGGAGAAGAGCTATTTAATCTAAAGGACAATGCTGGAACTAGAACAAATGAGTATAAACTAGCCATGAATAAATTTAGGCTGGAAATTAGGAGCTTTCCAATGATCAGAGGAGTGGGGTTCTGCAACAACCTTCTGATAGGTGTAGTGGGGGCATACAACTGAACTAATTTTAAGATGGAGCTTGATAAATTTATGAATGGGATTATTCAGACAGGTTGCCTGTGATAGCAGGGGACTAGACTCGATGAAACAGGAGGTCCCTTCCAGACCTATCTCCCCACGGCATCACCATTTTGGATTGCACTGAGACAAGGGGCATGGGCGGAGCTGGGGGGGGCTGGGAGTTTATAATACTGGTGGTGGGGTGCAACCTCGCTGAAGCAGTGAGCATGCTAGCTGTCCTTCATTCAGGATAAGTGTAAGAAGCAGTTATGCTCCTTTTAGAGGAAAATAACTGAAGCAATAGGAGCCATTACCTAAAACACAGGCCACATGTAAGGCTGTTCAGGAGCTGAGTTCTGTGCAGGGTAGCAGTTTCATTGAGGCTGAATGACAATGCTGGAGGCTGGCTATTGTTTTAATGGAGTTGCGAATGTGTGTGAGGGAGAAGCAGACAGAAACACCAGAATTGGAGCACAAAGCCAAGGACATCCAGAAAAGCACTTGTAGCATGACCCTGAGAGAAAGCTAAGAGAGAGTACTCTTGGGATAGAGTGCTGGCTGGAAAAAGATGTGAAGATGACTGAGAAACATGTAGCGGCTAAGCAAATATAATTTTGAACTGAGTAAGGGGTTGCTATTGTCTGTTTCAAAGGGATTTCCTGGGAAACAATTGAATAATTGTTTTCTGCAAAGTCTGAGCAATATAAGAATATTTTCCTTGCATCGCAGCTAGCAATAATGAAAATTGAAGAACAGATTATTTCTGAAAATCTTATAGGGTTGATAACAAAAAATGAACATAGAGAAACAAAACACCATTAAAATCAATAAAAAGAACAGGAGTACTTGTGGCACCTTGGAGACTAACAAATTTATTAGAGTATAAGCTTTCGTGGGCTACAGCCCACTTCATCGGATGCATAGAATGGAACATATAGTAAGAAGATATATATATATATATATATATATACACACACACAGAGAAGGTGGAAGTTGCCATAGAAACTGTAAGAGGCTAATTAATTAAGATGAGCTATTATCAGCAGAAGAAAAAAACTTTTGTAGTGATAATCAAGATGGCCCATTTAGACAATTGACAAGAAGGTGTGAGGATACTTAACATGGGGAAATAGATTCAATATGTGTACAGCATTAGAGGGCTAGCCGTGTTAGTCCGGATCTGTAAAAGCTGCAAAGAGTCCTGTGGCACCTTATAGACTAACAGACAAATTGGAGCATGAGCTTTTGTGGGTGAATACCCGCTTTGTCGGATGCATGTAGTGGAAACTTCCAGAGGCAGGTATAAATATGCAAGCAAGAATCAGGCTAGGGATAACGAGGTTAGTTCAATCAGAGAGGATGAGGCCCTCTTCTAGCAGTTGAGGTGTGAACACCAAGGGAGGAGAAACTGCTTTTGTAGTTGGCTAGCCATTCACAGTCTTTGTTTAATCCTGAGCTGATGGTGTCAAATTTGCAAATGAACTGAAGCTCAGCAGTTTCTCTCTGAAGTCTGGTCCTGAAGTTTTTTTGCTGCAGGATGGCTACCTTTAAATCTGCTATTGTATGTCCAGCGAGGCTGAAGTGTTCTCCTACAGGTTTTTTATATATTGCCATTCCTAATATCTGATTTGTGTCCATTTATCCTTTTACATAGGGACGGTCCAGTTTGGCCGATGTACATAGCAGAGGGGCATTGCTGGCACATGATGGTGTATATTACATTGGTGGACGTGCATGTGAATGAACTGGTGATGGTGTGGCCGATCTGGTTAGGTCCTGTGATGGTGTCACTGGTGTAGATATGTGGGCAGAGTTGGCATCAAGGTTTGTTGCAGGATTGGTTCCTGAGTTAGAGTTACTATGGTGCTGTGTGGAGTTGCTGGTGAGAATATGCTTCAGGTTGGTGGGTTATCTGTGGGCGAGGACTGGCCTGCCTCCCAAGGCCTGTGAAAGTGAGGGATTGTTGTCCAGGATCGGTTGTAGATCACTGATGATGTGTTGGAGAGGTTTTAGCTGAGGACTGTATGTGGTGGCCGGTGGAGTTCTGTTGGTTTCTTTCTTGGGGTTGTCTTGCAGCAAGAGGCTTCTGGGCACACATCTGGCTCTGTTGATCTGTTTCCTTATTTCCTTGTGTGGGTATCATAGTTTTGAGAATGCTTGGTGAAGATCTTGTAGGCGTTGGTCTCTGTCTAAGGGGTGAAGCAAATGCAGTTGTACCTCAGCGCTTGGCTGTAGACAGTGGATCGTGTGGTGTGTCCGGGGTGGAAGCTGGAGGCATGACGGTAGGCATAGCGGTCGGTGGGTTTTTGGTATAGGGTGATGTTAACGTGACTGTCACTTATTTGCAAGGTGGTGTCTAGGAAGTGGACCTCCCGTGTAGGTTGGTCCAGGCTGAGGTTGATGGTGGGGTGGAAGCTGTTGAAATTGTGATGGAATTCTTCCAGGGTTTCCTTCCCATGGGTCCAGATGATGAAGATGTCTTCAATGTAACGTAGGTAGAGAAGGGGCGTGAGTGGACGAGAGCTGAGGAAGCGTTGTTCCAGGTCAGCCATAAAAATGGTGGCATATTGTGGGGCCATGCGGGTGCCCATAGCGGTGTCACTGGTCTGGAGGTGTATACTGTCACCAAATTTGAAATAATTGTGTGTGAGGATAAAGTTACAGAGCTCAGCAACCAGTTGTGCTGTGGCATCATCAGGGACACTGTTCCTGACAGCTTGTATTCCATCTGTGTGAGGGATGTTTGTGTAGAGAGCCTCTATATCCATGGTGGCTAGGATGGTGTTTTCTGGAAGATCACCAATGCATTGTAGTTTTCTCAGGAAATCGGTGGTGTCACGGAGATCGCTGGGAGTGGTAGTGGCGTAGGGTCTGAGTAGAGAGTCCACATATCTGGACAGTCTTTCAGTGAGAGTGCCAATGCCCGAGATGATGGGGCGTCCAGGGTTTCCGGGTTTGTGGATCTTGGGTAGTAGATAGAATAATCCCTGTCGGGGCTCTAAGGGTATGTTGATTTGTTCCTGTGTTAGTGTACGGAGTGTCCTGAGTAGATGGTGCAGTTTCTTAGTGTATTCCTCAGTGGGATCTGAGGAGAGTAGCCTATAGAATTTGGTATTGGAGAGTTGTCTGGCAGCCTCCTTTTGGTAGTCAGACCTGTTCATGATGACAACAGCACCTCCTTTATCAGCCTCTTTGATTATAATGTCAGGGTTGTTTCTGAGGTTGTGGATGGCATTGCATTCTGCATGACTTAGATTATGAGGCAAGCGATGTTGTTTTTCCACAATTTCTGCCTGTGCACGTTGGCAGAAGCATTCTATGTATAGGTCCAGACTATCATTTCGACCCTCAGGAGGAGTCCACGTGGAGTTCTTCTTCTTGTGCTGTTGGTTGGAGGGTATCTGTGTATCAGTGTGCTGTTCATTGTTATCTTGAAAGTATTCTTTGAGTTGGAGATGGAGAAAGTAGGCTTCCAGATCATCACAGAACTGTGTCATGTTTGGGGGGGTGGCGGGGCAGAAAGAGATAGGACACACTCTTCTGCCACGCTCAGTGTATAGCTGTATAGATTGATGATATTGCTGGGTGAGTTAGGGGTACCAGTGTTGTGGGCTCATGTGACAGGTAGGATTTTAGACAGCTTACAGTCCTTTTTCCTTTGTAAAGAGATGAAGTGTATAATGTAGATCTCCTGTCTTATTTTAGTAAACTCCGTTTGTATGGCCCAGCCACTCCCAGTCTCTATTCAAACCCAAGTTAATGGTATCTAGTTTGCATATCAATGTTTATTACCTTTAAATAGTAAACAGATCTGAGAATTTAGAAGTGATCAGAGTTCCCTAACATAAATTTAAATCCTAGAAATACTACAATCTTCATTCTACCCACTGGTTTACATTGCCAGGCAAAGATTAATTTAAAACAGACATTCTAGTGTTCTTTACTTGTAAATAAAGTCCAGAGCCTCACTAACATAAAAACACATGTATTTTTGCTCTCTAGTGTTTCGTTTTCACTGTCACATAGCTAACTCTGTAGGTGCTCCATTTTTATTTCCTGTTGCACTTCTTCAGAACTTGAAATATAATTCAGTTGTATACTATGATACAGGATTTAAAAAACAACCAACCAACAGAGCACATTTTGTTGTCCAAACATTGCGTGTACTTGTTTTTCCCTGAGAAAACAGTGAGTACTGTTCCAACAGGATGTTGTGGGTTCCCTCCCCCCCTTTTGTTCTTACATTTCCCTTCTCTGAGCTTTGGTGTAATCAGAAAAAACCTGGCGTTGGACTAAATTAGCAGTGACACAGTTCAATGTACACACTGTTTGATGAAGGGCTCATCTCTCTTAAATGATTAAAAGTAACATGGAACTAGTTTTAGATTTTGTGGTTCACTATTCAAGAATGCTGAAGCAGATTCACATTTGGAAATATTGACCACTTAGCATGTGCTGTGTTAACATTTTATATTTCGTAGAGGATAGATCTTCTCTTCCATGGAACATCATTGGTATATTACTTTTCTATCTAGGCATTTATAGTGTGGTAATGAAGAATGATACTAAGAATTATTGAATGATGAAATGTTGGCAGGACGGTACAGACCCACCAAAGGTACCAAAACAAATATAATTTGTAGTTATCAAGCAAAGCCTTATATTTAGAAATGTGCCTGTGATTTAATATCTGAATCACAGTTTGAAGCAATCATTGCTATTTATTTTTGCTGTGTTTAGCTTTGTAGTCATACTTGGTATTACTGGATAATTGCTTATATATAAGCATTATTAATTTAAAGGAGCAAAGCTTGGGCAGTTTTTAATTGGACACAGAGGGTTTCATCCCCAGGACACTGATCTGCCTCCAGTCCAGGTGGGTGATGGTTGTTTGCTCCTTAGTGACTTCTGAGTATGCTGCCCATATCATAACGTCCACAATTAGCATCACCGGTTTGCAGCCTAAGCAGGGAGGCCAAGAACACTATGGAGGGACATTGAATAGATGCCACGTTCAGCAAGATGACTGCCAACAGTCATAGTTGCAGAAATACCAGTTGCAGTTAAATTATTTCCTAAATACATTTCACAGTATTAACGTGTTAAATGTTTCTTACCTGTTCCATTTGCAGGTTGCTGACTGCACTAAATAATTTGTTTTCTTTTAAAAAGGCATTTGCAAGAGGAAGTTGTGTCAAGATTAAAATGTCCTTTAAAGGTGACATTCACCCCAGTACACCGGGTCAGCACAAAGCTGGGTAGCACTTAAATCTCATTCAGCTCTATTTTGAGAACTTAAGTCTGTGCATGTCTTGCACTGGTTCTCTGCACAGGGGTGAATTTCACCCTAAATGTGTTGCGCCAATGGTATAGATTAAATAATGATATTTTTGCAATTCCACAAGTCCTGTGGCAGTTTAATAAAGCACCTATTTAGGGAAAATGGCATAGAAAATTCCATCTGCAAAGAAATTACTAACTTCAGAAGCATTATTGAAATGCCAAGTGTAACTGAAAATATATTTCCCCAGAGACACCTTTATAACATGCAAAAAGAAAAGGAGTACTTGTGGCACCTTAGAGACTAACCAATTTATTTGAGCATGAGCTTTCATGAGCTACAGCTCACTTGCATCCGATGAAGTGAGCTGTAGCTCACGAAAGCTCATGCTCAGATAAATTGGTTAGTCTCTAAGGTGCCACAAGTACTCCTTTTCTTTTTTCAAAGAGAGACTAACATGGCTGTTACTCTGAAACCTTTATAACATGCTCCTCGATGTGATATTGGCGTGTCCAAGAAATAACCACAATAAAGGATCTCTGTCTTCCTCTCTATCCACCTGTAGTCCCAGTCAGACTGGCTTTTGCTCATTTTTGTGATGTGTATTGGTGTTTGGTTTGCTACTGTGGGTAAAAGAAATGGGTTTCAAGTTTCAACCAGAAGGTGGTGAGATTTGCAGTGATTCTAGTCTTCTGGGAGTGGATTCCACAGTATCAGCCAGCTGCTGAGGTAACTCTGCCTGCCTTTAAGACAGAGATCTCCCCAGCTGTATTTAAAAGGCTATATTCTCAGATTTTCCAGGGAGAAGGAAATTATTGTGTATTCACACCGACACAGTGGTCCCTTTCCCCCTTGCTCATTGCCCAGTTGTCCCCTCTGATTTGTGTTGTCATTAAGAATGTGTTAATACTTTCTGACAGATCATATACCTCCAAATCAAAAGTAAGAGTTTGCATCTGAGGCACAGGCAGATATACCATGCCTCTTTGGTCTGAAATTGGGACAGAAATCTAATGAGATCAAACCTTTTTATGAAATTTCCTTTTTATGAACCTTTTCAGTCTTTGGTTAACCCCCAAACCTGGCAAACTGAAGGTCGCTTATGACCCCAGTTTACCCTTACAGAGCTCTATTGCTGGAGAGCTTGCCAGCATTAGAGTGTCTGTCCTGCAACATATAGGAGAGCGCGGCGATGCTCTGGAACTACTCCATACGAAGCCAGTCAGGACTCTGGGGGAGCATGCCTCCTCTCTCTGAGCAGACTGTCTCCAGGGCAAGAAGCTTATACAGCTTCAACTTTCCTGGGTCTGACCTCGGAGCATTCAGCATCCCCTTCCACACCATGTGCTTCCTGCTGTGAGTCCGCACAGGCAGGGCTCCTGGCTCAGTGGGACTTAGGCTGACGAATATTTGAATTGCCATTCTGGATCAGAACAAGGGTCCAGTAACCCATAATGGACAGTTGGTGGTATCAGATGCTTTAGGAGAAGGTACAAGAAAACCTTCAGTAGGGAATTATGGGAAGACCTGCCCCAAAAGAAAGTTTCTTCCCACCCACCAATAGCTACATGGTGGGTTGGGGCCTGAAGCATCAGGGTTTATATATCCCTCCCAAAACTCTTGTTTATTTTTAAGATTTGTTGTTCTAACTAGGTATTCTTATTATCCATATAAATGTCTAATCGTTTTTGAATCCTACTAAACTCTTGGCTTCAGTAATTTGTGTTTTGTGGAAAATATATCCTTTTATCACATTTGAATTTGCCACCACACAATTATATTCCATGGCTCCTTGTTCTTATATCCTGAGGCAGGGCAGAGAGGAATTTCTAATCTATCTCGTCTATGCCATTCATTTTTTTATAAAACATCATATCCCTTCTTATTTGTTGTCTTTATGAGACAAATAATCCCAGTCTTTCTTCACAGAAGAGTTTTCCCATGCCCTACTCACTGTCATTGCCCATGTCTGCACTCCTTCTCGACACTGATTTAGTGCATTTCCCATGGAGGCAGACTTTCTGCCATTGGCTCCCCCTGCCTGAACTGATCTTGGACTCTATGTTTTATTGCTGGCAGCTCATTTAAAATGAAATTGAAAGTAAAAATAAGAAAAGATACTAGGTTACATTCAAGCTCTGATCCTGCACCTTTGAAATCCATGGGAGCCTTGTCAGTGACTTCAATTGGCAAAGGATCAGCACCAAGGAAAGAAAGCAGACTATAATGAATTATTAAATACCTCTGTAGTAGTTTGTGGTAAATCCTCACTGTCTATGATCGTTTCATATTTGGTTGCTTCACATCAAGTCTTTTCCTCTGGCAGTGACCAGCTGTGTTCACGAAGAAATTTAGCCCAATCGTATAGAATAGTAAAGAGCAAGTACATTCTTTATTGGCAAAGTTCTATCCTTTCCACTGTTACATCTACCATTGGCCTCTCCCAGTGAGAAGATACTGGAACTGGCTGGACTATTGGTCAATTCTGGTGTTATGGAAATTCCTATTATTATATTTTGAAATACATGATAAAGGGGATATCTGCGGGACTGTCCTTTGGGAAGAAGCCAAAACAATAATTAGGGAGAAGCCAATTAGCATAACAGCTGGTGTGAGAAAGATAAGAGACCAAATATGTGAGACACTTAAAAAAGTCATAGTTGCATAAGAGGTTTAAGAAAAATCTATTCTGTTACACTTGGAAGTGAAAAAAGTAATTTGAGTAAAGTGTTTATTTTTTGTCAATGGAAAAAAACAAAAAATCTAACCCTGTGATTCCTAAAATAAAGCTTTTTTAAGAAAATCAAGTCTGGTAAGTTTCTAGTATATGTAGTATAAATTCACCAGGAAAATATAGTTAAATGGTGCCCCATTAAAGATTAAAAACAAAACATAAGGAAAATTACAGATTTGGGTAAACTAAACAAACTTTTGCCTAATATTGCAAGCTATAATAGACCAGTATACTTAAAATAAATCAATATTTTAAGGTAATTCCAACACAAAATACCGTGCCAGACCCTCTCTTTCTCCCAATACACCCCCTAAGCCAGAGGGGTCAGGAGCAGGTGGTATAGCACTCGCTATGCCTCCTTCATGCAAGCTGCTGTAAACAAAGGGAAACCCCAGTTGCCCCACTTGAACAGCTTTATGGCTGCTTTATGTTGCCTAATCTGTGCAAAACAGACCTGTGTGTGAGGGCTTTGACCCCCTAGGTTATTAAAGGATGAGATATGGAAAGCATAGAACGCAAAGAGTAAAAACAAGATATATGAGAAGCAGCTACAAATCTAAAGGAGGTGGGTGGGCGGAGTGGTGGAGGAGAGAGGGGTTAAAGGCAAAGCTCCAAAGCTAGATAGCTATCTGGCTGAGGCTTTCAGAAATTTTAACAAATATGTGGCTATCTGGCTTCCACTGTTGCCTTGAATGCTGTCCTGGGGGTGGAAAAAAGACCTACATTTTCTGCTAGAGGGAAAGCATCTATCTCAGCCCCATCAAAACTGAGGAGAGAGCTCAAGCTTTTCTGAATCTTACTGATGCATCTGCTGACTAAACATGGTTAGTAAAAAAAAAAAAAAAAAGTCACACTACAACCTATTAATCTTTTCTTCCTCCGAGACCACAAAAGTTTCATTGCTGGTTAACAACTTTGATGATGATAGCTATGTACTACATGTAATCTGTACGGTTGGGTTAAGAGTTACTTCAGTTCCTTCTGACGTCACTTTCCCTTACTGGCCATTTTGGGTGCAAATCACAGCTTTCCTTGTATGCACTAGGGGCTTGCAACTACACCAGTGGCTGAAATTGGGGCTAATCCTTAATGCAGAGGAGATTTTATATTCACCACCTGTCCTGATTTCTACAGGATCATGCACATCTCATGGGAAACTTCCTTCTTTTTTAGGCTGAGTCTACAGGACATTAATGGCATGAGTCTTTAGTCTCCATGCAAGCAAAATTCCCAGTGCCTGGATTCAGAGTTTTGCCCCTGTAATGTGTGGTCAGGTGTTAGGGGATCCACAACAGTTTTCACAGTAAGTGTAACATCACCACATTGTGATGCTGCATTGCAACGTGACTATGTTCCATTGCAATACATTAATTTACCCCACAGGAAAGGCTTTGAAAGGTTGTATCATTATATGTAAATAGATAGGAGCCAGACCCTCAATCCTGGAAAACCCCTTTGCGCTGTACAGCAAAAGGATCTTAAGTCCGTCCTTATGGGCATTTGAGGACTCCCTCAGTACGGAGGAATCCTCAGTTTAAAGTTAGGGTAGGAGCTCGACTACAGCCACTCATTGAATCTCCCCAAGCATAAGTAGCAGGAGGGGTATTATGAGAGCTGGAGATCACAGGGACAGACCGCAAAGCACCGTGGTGATCTTCCCTGGGTCGCTGGCCCTAATCATAGCAGCACTTAGCTCCTGGCCAGCCCCGGTATCAGAGTGTTGGAAAGTTGGCTTTTAGGCACCTTTTTAAAAAAAAAAAAATTCCATTTGACCCAGTCAAAAGCCTTAGGGTCAATCTTCAGAGGTGCAGAGCCTGAGTTCAAGGCCTTTGACTGGGTCAAATGGAATATTTCATAACGGGAGTACTGGAAATTACGTACAAGAATTACGGAGAAAACTACAAGCTTTTTATACAAAATTGATAGTTTTCGGAGTAGCAGCCATGTTAGTCTGTATCCGCAAAAAGAAAAGGAGTACTTGTGGCACCTTAGAGACTAACCAATTTATCTGAGCATAAGCTTTCGTGAGCTACAGCTCACTTCATCGGATACATCCGATGAAGTGAGCTGTAGCTCACGAAAGCTTATGCTCAAATAAATTGGTTAGTCTCTAAGGTGCCACTAGTACTCCTTTTCTTTTTACCTTACCAGTGAGACACTAAAGAAGCTCAATCTATTTAGCTTAACAAAGAGAAGCTTAAAAGGTGACTTGATCATGGTCCATGAATGCCTGTATGGGGAAAAACAACAAGGAGTCTGGTGGCACCTTAGAGACTAACAGATTTATTTGAGTTTATGCTCAAATAAATCGTTAGTCTTTAAAGTGCCACCGGACTCCTTGTTGTTTCTGTGGATACAGACTAACACGGCTAACCCCTGGTACTTGACACCATGTATGGGGGAAAGGCTTTTGATTATAGAGGGCTCTTAATTTAGCAGTCCAAGGCATAACAATGTCCAATGACTGGAGGCTAAACTTAGATTAATTCACACTAGAAAAAAAGCACAAGGATTTTTGTTTGTTTTGTTTTGTTAATGAAATAACTATTTAAACAGCTGACCTATCATTTGAATTCTCTGTCATTTGAAGTGAGATCAATATTGGATATCTTTCTAAAAGTTATGGGTTTGATGGAGGAACTATTGGGTGAAATTATACAGCCTGTGTTATGCAGCAGGTCAGACAAAATGATCATAATTGTACTTGCTAGCCATAAAATCCATTAAAAGTTTATATTGAAATTAACTAGTCAGGTACCCAAACAAGCTTTATTCTGCCTGGTAGTGACACCATTCAGTAACTATATGACTATGATTACCGTTAAGGTATTTTAGTATGTGTGGTCCCAGAGTAGATTCAAATAATTTTCAGAGACAAAGTCAATTTTTTTCTTCCTCCCCCATCCCTTATGCTGTCACTACAGGGTTTTAAAATGTAAACCTACTGGTCACAAATAGAAACAGATGTCAATACTTCTCCACAAGTTCTAAACTGCCACTGGATATTTAGATTTGCTGTCCAGATTGCCAACAGAAGAAAAGTCATCAAAAAATCTCATGGTTAGTATGTTCTTAATGAGTTCTAATAGCATTTTGGAAAAGTTAGATGTATATTGGTACAATAAAGCCTGGAACTACAACATTATGAGAAATGAATATTAAAAAAGCAAAAATTAGACAACTTTTTTTTTTACAATTCTTTGGCTCTGCATTAAAAAATAAAATAAATCTTGAGATCTTGTTTACTGGCAAGGAACACTGTCTAAGGTTAAGCATGTCATACATAATATGTGGTTGAGGTCCCTTTAGTTACACAGTGTGATACTCAACAGTGCCAAATTACATTCACGCTTGGTGCCCCCAAATCACACCTGCCGGCAGCACAGCTGGATTCTCATTGACCCAGCTGGGCAATAAGCAGCCCACAGGGATTGACTTACAGTTGCTCCTTCCAGCTAACCAGGGGCTACTGTAGAACCTGACAAACAAGCAGCCAGATCATCTCCCTGTCTCCTTGTCCTGTGGTTTACATCCACCACAGAGCAGCAACCTGGTGGGAACAGGGAGGCAGTGACAGGACAAAAGTTGGGAAGAGTACCTTCCTAGGCAGCTCCCATCACACCTAACAGCTCCAGCAATCCCCAAGTACTCCCTGCCCTTACACATCCAACTGCAGTAACCTCCCACCAGATACACTCAGCTGCCCCAGTACCCCCTAGGCACCCACCCACCCAACTACACCAGCACCATATATGTAGCTGCACAAACACCCACCCAGGTGTCTCAAGACCACCCAGGCAGCACCCTTCACCCACTCTTTCTTTCAGTTCATGGTTGTTGAATAAAATCTTCAAAACAAAAACCAAAAGTTACAGTCACAATCAGAACAAGTCACAGACACAAAAAGAAACCATCTCCGCCTCAGACTTAGTCCTGAAAACTAGAAGATCAACTAGAAGATCAATCCGTTACCATTGGCTCCCCCATGCCCCCCACCATTCTGCTGAACTCAGTCGTTTTTTTCTCCATCATTGCCAGAGACTGAACAATTGCACAGATAACCGCAATCTGAATAATTACAGGTGTGTCGTTCTGTGCTTGAACAGAGGCTGAATATACTCACACTGCCATGGGGGAAGGGGGGAGATAGAAGTACTATGTTATTAACTGCCACAGTCTCAAAGGAAATATGCAGCAAATATCTCTCACTTCTTATTGAAGTGGATGCTGAGTCCTGATGTCCACAGGGACTCTGAGTTCCGAAGCCAACAAATCCCAAATACAGACATTAGAGGAACAGAATAATAAGTGTTCCGTTGTTGCCTCTGTTCCGGAGTGGGCTTCCCAGAGACAGCCTTTATCTTCTAGGTGTGTCCCTCTTGGTTATCGCTCACATAAGAATTTACCATGAGATACCTGCCGCCGCATATCCCTGTACCAGAAGGGAACTCTGTTATTTCAAAGGAACAACAATGCCCCACTGAGATAATCTTTTGGGCAAGTCAGTATTGCTAAATATTCCTTAAGCACCCTCTGGAACAGCTCTCTTTCAAACTGTGAGCCACCGTGCTGGCATGCCATTGCCTGAATTTGTCATTGGCAAATGCATCTTAAAGCAAGTTTCATGTAAGTGGGAGCCTGCCGGGCTGTTGCAGGAAAATAAAAAAATCTTTTCAGGGATTGCATCCCCTTTTCCTCACCAGTTACTCCATTTCTTCCCTTGTGACATTTCCCAGTAATCCCAGCTATACAAACGCTATGAAAATTGAAAAACAAAACCAAGACCATCAAGAAAGCTTCAGGATAGACCATCCCCCAAACCCCTTATTAAACCGGCAAGTAGACTATACTTCTCTTCATTAGGTTTCATTTGAAAAAGATAACCCTAGCAGTTTGACCAACAAGTTTCTGGGAGAGGATACACAGATACCACATAAATACAAA
Source organism: Eretmochelys imbricata (assembly GCF_965152235.1). NCBI lineage: Eukaryota > Metazoa > Chordata > Testudines > Cheloniidae > Eretmochelys > Eretmochelys imbricata. Next base: position 25,057,975 of record NC_135573.1, read on the forward strand.
AGCAAAGCAGGAATGTTTTAATTAACATCATTCTTTCTGCCACTATCAGAGGCCATTTCATCACCTTAACCTGGCAGGAGGTGAACTGCTTCACCCAGTTCAACCCGGCTACTGAATCATCGCCAAAGGTGAGTCCCAAAATACCTATAATCCGGGGAAGCTTGTTGCAAACTGCAACTCCTCTGGAAGAGCAAAATCCCCACCCACAAAGCCCTGCTTTCGTTCATATTAATCTGAAGCTGAATAATTATGTAAAGTGTCCAAAAAAAAAAAAAAAGTCCCTATCTGGTGTACTGTCCACCAGCACTCTGACTTCATCTGCATGGTCAAAAATTTTAATTGACAAGAGTGAAATTATTTTACCCCTTTAAGCCCTGAAATCCAATTAACATATGCTGCCCACAGTAAAGGGTCCGAAATAAAACAGCAATGGAATCAAGGAACAGACTAGCATGTGCAATAACCCCTACTACACATAGCCTCTCATTCACCATCTGCACAAATCAGCACAAACCTGCCAGGGTTGTCACTCTGTGTATCACTCTGAAGCGTAGAATGTCTGTTGAGTCAGTGTGAAATGATGGGAACAGCTACAAGCATGGCTGAGAGCTCTTTGTGTTTAGAATATCACCAGGTTCAGTCATCCCAGGACCTGTGAGAACCAGATGGAATGTTGGAATGGTGGTGGGATGGTGGGAAAAACAGCTACTTGGGGTAACCAAGAGGAGGTTGTGCCTCCAGCCAGGAGGCAGCTCTGTGCATAAACTGTGGGGAACATGTACAACCAGCCACATTGCTCATTGCAACACAGGACATAGAAACAAGAGACCCCATTTTCAGCTTTTTTCTAGGGCTGTTGATTAATCGCAGTTAACTCATGCGATTAACTCAAAAAAACTATTCACGATTAATCGCAGTTTTAATTGCACTGTTAAACAATAGAATGCAAATTGAAATGTATTAAATATTTTTGGATGTTTTTCTACCTTTTCAAATGTATTGATTTCAATTACAACACAGTATACAAAGTTGACAGTGCTCATTCTATACTATTATTTTTTATTACAAATATTTGCACTGTAAAAATGGCAAACAAAAATAGTATTTTTCAGTTCACCTCATACAAGTACTATAGTGCAATCTCTTTGTCATGTAAGTGCATCTTACAAATGTAGATTTTTGTTGTTGTTACATAACTGCACTCAAAACCAAAACAATGTAAAACTTTACAGCTTACAAGTCCACTCAGTCTTACTTCTTGTTCAGCCAATTGCTAAGACAAACAAGTTTGTTTACATTTGCGGGAGATAATGCTGCCCGCTTCTGATTTACAATGTCACCAGAAAGTGAGAACAGGCGTTCGCATGGCACTTTTGTAACCGGCATTGTAAGGTATTTACGTGCCAGCTATGCTAAACATTAATATGCTCCTTTAAACTTTGGCCATCGTTCCAGAGGACATGCTTCCATGCTGATGATGCTCTTTAAAAAAAAATGCATTAATTAAATTTGTGAGTGAACTCCTTGGGGGAGAATTGTATGTCTCCTACTCTGTTTTACCCGCTTTATATCTCATGTCATAGCAGTCTTGGATGATGACCCAGCACATGGTTGTACATTTTAAGAACATTTTCACTGCAGATTTGACAAAACAAAAAGAAGGTACCAGTGTGAGATTTCTAAAGATAGCTACAGCAGTTGACCCAAGATTTAAGAATCTGAAGTGCCTTCCAAAATCTGATAGGGACAGGGTGTGGAGCATGCTTTCATAAGTCTTAAAAGAGCAACACTCCGATGTGGAAAATTGTTAAGACTCCAGTGCGGAAACTACAGAATCTGAGCCACCAAAAAAGAAAATCAATCTTCTGCTGGTAGCATCAGACTCAGATGATGAAAATGAACTTGCTTCAGTCTGCACTGCTTTGGATGGTTATCGAGCAGAACCCTTTATCAACTCTGGAATGGTGGTGGAAGCATGAAGGGACATATGACTCTTTAGTGCATCTGGCACATAAATATCTTGCGGCGCTGGCTACAACAATGCCATGTGAACGCCTGTTCTCACTTTCAGGTGACATTGTGAACAAGAAGAGGGCAGCAGTATCTCCTGCAAATGTAAACAAACTTGTTTGTCTGAGCGATTGGCTGAACAAGAAGTGATTGGATTTGTAGGCTCTAAAGTTTTACATTGTTTTATTTTTGAATGTAGCTATTTTTTGCACATATTTCCACATTTGTAAATTCAACTTGCACAATAAAGAAATTGCACTACAGTACTTGTACTAGGTGAATTGAAAAATACGATTTCTTTTGTTTCTTTTTTACAGTGCAAATATTTGTAATAAAAAATAATATAAAGTGAGCACTGTACACTTTGTATTCTGTGTTGTAATTGAAATCAATATATTTGAAGATGTAGAAAACATACAAAAATATTTAAATGAATGGTATTCTATTATTGTTTAATCATGTGATTAATCTTGATTAGTTTTTTTAATCGCTTTACAGCCCTACTTTTTTCACACACATGACTTTACGAATTACACCCATGGGATAGCTACTAGTACTATGCATAATGGCATGTATATTATTAATAGTGTATGCTCCTGTAATTCATTTCTTTGGCTATTTTTGAAAAGCAAACAATCGTTTTAAAGGCCACTTAAGGTTGCTAAGTGCCACGCAAGATGCTGACCAATGGTATCAATTACAAACCCCAAACACTTAAAAGCAAGGAAATGAATAGGCAAGATAAACTTTATATTGGCCACATAACAAACATGTTGGGTCAAATTCATGATAATTTTGCCATTGACTTTGGTGGAACCAGGATTTCACCCACGGTTTGTTCAGGATTTTATGTATTTATTATTATTGCTATCTTAATTTTGGTCGCTAAATATTTTCTTTCAAAGGATACATTTAAGTGGAAAATATCAATATATCTATGAATTGACAGAGGGTTTGGTAAAATAATTATAAATCTTTTTTCTTGAGGATAACATAAATAATTGAAAAAATTAGTAACATTATTAATGTATGGTAAAATTATATATATATATATATATATATATATATAAAATTAATTAATATTTAGTTGAAATGCCTTCCTGGCATAGAGTTTTTGTCTTTGTCTAGGCTATCCAAGGTACAGAGTTCAACTCCTGCCTCTGCTGTGTCCAGCATGGGGACAGAGGGCAAGAGAACAAACTATAGGTCCATCAGTGGCTATTAGCCAGGATGGGCAGGGATGGTGTCCCTAGCCTCTGTTTGCCAGAAGCTGGAAATGAGCGACAGGGGATGGATCACTTGGTGATTACCTGTTCTGTTCATTCCCTCTGGGGCACCTGACACTGGCCACTGTCGGAAGACAAGACACTTTGGTCTGACCCAAGAGGGCAATTCTTATGTTCTTATATACATATGATAGATGTTAATCATGTTGCTTAACACATTTCTGAAAGTCGCTCAGATGCTATGGTGATGAACCCAGTATAGGAATCTATGTAGAATAGAATACATATAATTTTTACAAAATGTTGCATGTAAGAATAAAAGATAACCACAGATGTTTCTCTAATTGTCATACCATTTCTAATGATCCTGGGATGTGACATTACATTCCCAATCTCCACTAATGGCTTCTCTTTGTCTCTGCCCAGCCCATCTTATTAACATATCAATAAGAACTTTAGGTCTCACTCTTGCCCTTATTATGATTAGTTTGTATTTTTTTAATGACAGGTTTCAGAGTAACAGAGGGGGTGAGAGAACCTGGATTTGTGCAGGAAATGGCCCACCTTGATTATCATACACATTGTGAAGAGAGTTGTCACTTTGGATGGGCTATTACCAGCAGGAGAGTGAGTTTGTGTGTGGGGGGGTGGAGGGTGAGAAAACCTGGATTTGTGCTGGAAATGGCCCAACTTGATGATCACTTTAGATAAGCTATTACCAGCAGGACAGTGGGGTGGGAGGAGGTATTGTTTCATGATCTCTGTGTGTATATAATGTCTGCTGCAGTTTCCACGGTATGCATCCGATGAAGTGAGCTGTAGCTCACGAAAGCTCATGCTCAAATAAATTGGTTAGTCTCTAAGGTGCCACAAGTACTCCTTTTATTTTTTTAATGTATTTATGGTTCTGCTTACGAGCTGACTGAAGTTCTTCACATGCCCTAACATTTTACTCCAGTCTATCAAGTATATAGGTCATATTATTATATAATTAGCTGTATTTATATTCTACAGTATTATCCTTCTGAGTTGAAAAGGTGTAAACTCCTCTCTATCCACAGCCTGCAACAGCTCTTATGCACTATTCCTGTACGATCTGTTAGGACCTAGCCTCCCTCTGTAAATTCCTGAAGCTTATGCAAGTATGAAAACAAGCCGCACAACGGATCCTGGTGTATTACCTGCTAGCGGACTGCTCACCACAGACTAAAGCCAAACCCCCTCATGCATCCTGTACTCTGCCCTCAGTCCTTATCTCTCCTTCACATGCTGGGAGAATACTAAGTGGTTCAAAGAAACTAAAAATTATAGTGTGCTCCTCAGCTGCTACAAAACGGCCAGCACCAATTGTACTGGCAGTTTGACCCACCAATGGACATTTATTCAGAGAGGTGTGAGGCTCTACTTGTAAAGAAGCTACAAGAAATCATGATATATGTTATCTGGGCAACACTGGCATTTGCTGCCATTCAGCTGCTGGGCATGCTGTGTGTGCCTGTGTAGAGTTGTGTAGGAGGAGCTGGGATCCTGCTCTTACCACTGGAAGACCTTATGGGTAGAAGATAATGCAAACCAAAGCTTGAATCTCTTATTTACTTGGAAGATGAATGGGCCTGGTCTACTGCAGTAGTTTTCCTGCCTCTGTAGACTGAGCTAAAACACACCCTGCACAGATGAGGACAGTTGTAATGTACACTGGTGATGGGCAAAGCAACTTGGCTTTGCACATACCCACATACTTACCTGTGACTGACTATTGCAGCCAGCTATTCATGGATCTAAGTATGTTTTCGTATACTAGGAAACTTTCTAACTTCAGAACCATTTGTCGATCAAGATTACTTTGGCTGACATGAAAATGAAAGGAAGTGTGCCTAATTTGGTAGATTACCTCTAAGCATTAACTGACTGATTCTTACATATATATAGAATCCTTTAAATCTTCACTATGTGGAACTTTTTGGGCTAAAGTTGTACAAAGGAAGCCAGCTGTATTTAATCTGTGATGGCTAATATATTAATTCTTACCTCTCGCCAGTGTCAGTTTTTTAAAAACATAGGTGAATTCCAGTACGCTTTAAAGATAAATTCTATGAAATGACTACTAGTCAAAATAATTTTAAAATCACAAGCATGTATCTTTGATCTTCTCAAATTTAGAGATCCAATCTTCCAAACTTTAGTGTTTTAAAATAAAGCTGCCGTTTCAGGAGCGCTACTGTTCTATAATTAATTTTCATTTTTTTCTATGGAGAGCTGTTTTATGAGTTGAGTGCACTGTGATATTGTAGATCTTAAAGTGGTTTGGAAATAATGTAGCCATGTAGAGTAGCAAAGTAGTATGTGAAAATGATCTCAATTGTAAATAGTAAACCTGATTAAATAAAATCTGTCTATTCTCCCTCAAAAAACAAACAACAAAACAAAAAAACCCACTGCAAACTTCCACCCCATTCACTACTTTGCCCGCTCACATCCACCTTCTGCCTCCAATCTCTCATTCCAGCCAATTTCTGCCAAACCCTTGGCTTGCTTACACCCCAGCCACTACCTGTTTCTAGACATCTCACCATCCTCTTCTTCTAGATCTGATACTGTCACAACCACTACCCCAACTACCTCCCTAATATTAGATGAAGGAGAGAGAGAGAGAAAGGGAGTCTGTGGGCCTCTGGCTTATTCAGGTGTTATCCAAGGTGTTGATTTTGATGAATGAAGCCCTATAAATATGGTTAGGGTCCTGGCTACCCAAGAATCTGCTTTTCTTGCTGTATGTTACCTCTTCAGTTGTGTTGTTTTGCTAACATTACCTACGTTTGGTTAGCTGAGGAATGGAACAGGGTGTTTTTAATGAGGTGCCATTATCTCTGGATTTTGCTTCCGTAACTGGTCCGTCAGAGCTTGGAACTGGTGACCTTCTGAGTACATTGGTTGGCTCACTTGAATGATCACTCAAGGATTCTGAGGGGGCGTGAAATAGAGAACTGATCTAATTTTGGGACTGAGTTTATGTAGTTTGTCAATAAGGGCTGTTCGTTGAATCTGATTTCTCGTGTATGCATCTAGTATTTTGGATGATCACATCTGTCACAGTTCCTAGTGAGCGCTGCTTCCTGTCCACCCTCTAGGACTGGTGTGAGGCACTGGGGAGGCTTCTCTGGATCCCCGGGGAGGGTAGTTTGCTCCCTGCTCCAGGCCACTGCGTCTGACCATGGTGGATTTGCACCCAAGCCCTCTGGGTTTAATCCTGTTACATCATTACAGAAAATACCACATCAAGAAAAATAACTTCCCACATTCAGAGTCCCAGAAACTTTGGTGTCCACGTTGACTCAGGCTACAAGCAGAGCAATGGGATTCATCATACCCACATTTGTTAGCCTGTTATACCAATAAAATAAAAACCAGTAGGATCTTATTAAAGGGGAAAAGGCAAAATGCCACATTTATTGTGAATACCGAAATAATCATAGTAAGCAGTTAGTTATAGCTATAACATTCCATTCAATTTCATATTTATTCACACATTCATACACACACACACACAGGTTTCAGAGTAACAGCCATGTTAGTCTGTATTTGCAAAAAGAAAAGGAGTGCTTGTGGCACCTTAGAGACTAACCAATTTATTTGAGCATAAGATTTCGTGAGCTACAGCTCACTTCATCGGATGCAACACACACACAGGTTCTGCAAGGTTGTTACCATAGTTACCAGCATTAGAGTTGCTCATGCCAAGCCATTGGCCAGGTGGCCTGGACATGAGGAGGGAGCAGGGCCTTGTCAGATGCTCATCTGATGTTCCTGGAAGTTGGTTTGCAGAATCAGACCACGAAGTTCTCACTTTCTAGAGTCCATTTTTATAGGAATTTCTTCCTATGCCAGTCTATGGGAATTGCTTCATCATGCTGTTGCTGAATCAATCAGCAGATGGCACATTCCTGACGGCTCTGTGCTGCCAGATGTTATCTTGTTCTTTGGTTCTCCCATCCTTGAGTCTGTTGGATGGATTCCAGTCTGCCCTCTGGGGGTCCTGTGGTTATTTTCACTTGACGCCTTCTTCAGCCAATGGACACTGCATTCTTAGGCTGGCACCTCCCTGATCATTCAGTTATTATCCACACCAAGCATCCATCCACATACATCCTTTATCTCTATTTTAATCACAATTGTTAACAAAGCGAGATGAATACAACAAAAGGGCGGGGAGTCTCTGCGTGCTGTTTCTGTTGTTACAGAGTATTGCTTTGAGTCTCTCTCTGTGTGAGTAGTTGTTGTTACAAAGAATTGCTTTGAGAACAGACTCTGTCTTAGAATGTACTAACACAGTTAGCAGCTTGCAAGTTTCACACAGAGGGAGAGAAACAGTACCAAAAACCAAGAGACCTCTTAATTAGTAATACCCTGGAATTTAAACTTTGGGGAATCAAACTCATTTGTGATTTTAATACAGAACTTCTTTAATATGATCCAACAAGCCTGCTAGCTCATTGTCAGGCACACCCTTATGAACTTCCTCCCCAGTCCCATGGGAATGATTTGACCCGTTTCTCCTGTTCAAGGCAGATGCATTTGTCTTGGTCACCAAGCTTCTGTTTTGTCGCTCCAGTTTTGCCTGCTCATTTCGACATCTGGCCTCCAGCTTCATCTGTCTCTCCTTCACGACCAGCTTTTCCACACCAACCTCCATAGCTCTAGACCTCTCACCATCACCACTATCTCTACTGGATTATCCGTGGGACCATCTCTTTGGTCAGCTGCTTGCCTGTAGGAGAAAAAGGGACCCCTTCTTGCCCCTGGTTTGGAGCAGGTGCCTCAGCCTCATAGCATATGTGTGCAATATCTCCAGTTTCTTCTGATCAGCAGCTCACAGACCTTGCTGTGCACACAGGCTCAGAAGCTGCTCTTTTATGAGCTGTTTGTAATTCATGTTTGTCCACCAGCTTTTTCCCAAACCAGACTAACAGATCTGCTCCTGGCTTTCAGTTTAAAGAGCGAAAGCATAAACGCTTGCTAAAGTGCTTTTGCAAGCTTCACATATTACCACATAGATCCCATCGTTGCCATCATATATGTAATGGTTTCAGGGCCACTGCACCAGTATTCTCACCCTGACACTGTCACAACAACTTATTAAAACACAAAATAAAACACATTTAGAGATGCTGTCCCTCAAAGTTTTTTTTTTTTATTTAAGATACCGGCAACCGTTACTCTGTGACTCAGAGCAAACTTTCCTAGTTTCACAGGATTTTCTCCTGTCGTTAAGATATGGTATTTATTAATAATGTGTCTTATACAAGTTCTTATATATTGCATCTCTTATCATAATACTGTTGAATGGTAGAAAAGAAACCCTAGTCATTCTGCTGGATTATGACAGTGTTAATGTTTCATTTAAGGTGCCACCTAGGAGCTTGTGACGGTTGTCACCCCTGGGGTGCAGTCTGGGAGCTGTACACAACTGAGTTGGGGACACAATCAGCCTCACCCAACATGACAGCAGGTGGCACCACTCACCCAACTGGGCAGAGTGTAAACAGCAGACCCCAGCCAGTTTCCCCGCTCCCCAGGCATGTACTCCCCTCTGGAGCATAAACCCAAAATTATATCGTCTTGCACTGCACAGGATCTGTATAGTGTAAGCTCTTTAATATAGCCATCCCTTCCTCAGTGTGGAGAGGAATATGCACACTTGTGGTAACCGAGCTGAGATTTCCCCCCAGGCACACTGGTTTAGGTTAGAATACAAACAAGTTTATTAACTATAAAAAAGATAGATTTTAAATGATTATAACTGATAGCAAACAGATCAAAGCAGATTACCTAGTAAATAAACAAAAACACAAACTAAGTTTACCATACTACAAGGACAGGATTTGAATTAACAATCTCTCACCCTGACTGATGATACAAGCAGTCTTGCAGATTCTCAGGGCACAAGCTGCACTTGCTTTGCAGCTTGGGATCCCCTGGTTCCCATACACAGGCTAGAAATCCCTTTACCTTGGGTCCAGCACTTTCCCCAGTTCAGTCTTTGTTCCTTATGTGTTTCCAGGAGTTCTCTTGTATGGGGAGTGAAGAACAACAGATGATGTCACTCCCTGCCTTATATAGCTTTAGCATATGGCGGAAATCCTTTGTTCCAAAAACAGTTCCCAGCCCAGTTTGTGGAAAAATACAGGTCCCCAAAATGAAGTCCAGAGTCATGTGGGTTGGTTACATGCTCTTGCAGAGTCATAGCAGCCATTACTTACAGTCTGGCCGAAACATCCACAGGAAGGCTCACCAGATGGGGGATAAGCTTCTTCTAAGGCCTATTGTTTTCCCTAATGGCCCATTACCCTGAATGGGCCCTTCTCAACCAGCTATTTAGACTGGAAGGGTGTCACCCAAGTTGGACTACATTTGAAATACAGATACCTATCAATATTCATAACTTCAGATACAAAAATGATACATGCGTACACATAGGATAATCATATTCAGCAAATCATAACTTTTCCCATGACACCTCACATGACCCGTCTTTTAGAAAATGCATCATAATTATGCCATAATCATATCATAATAACATCGCTATGAAGAATATGGGGTGCAGTGTCCCGGGGCTAATTTAATACTTTGCATTCTGGGAGTAATACATTAAGCAGTAACATGGCTGTATGTTAAACAGCAGAAAAAGCTAAGGGCCCAATCCCGCAAATACTGAAGCATGTGAGTAACTTTACTCATATGAGTAGAACTCAATGGGACTAGATGTATGAGTACAGTTACTCATGTGCTTAAGTGTCCTAAATTCTTGAAGTTTATCTTCTGCGTGTTTCTTTTTGCTTATTCAGCTACATCTGACCTTATATTTCAACCTCAAATACACAATAAGAAAAGGAGTACTTGTGGCACCTTAGAGACTAACCAATTTATTTGAGTATGAGCTTTCGTGAGCTACAGCTCACTTCATCGGATGCATACCGTGGAAACTGCAGCAGACTTTATATACACACAGAGAATATGAAACAATACCTCCTCCCACCCCACTGTCCTGCTGGTAATAGCTTATCTAAAGTGATCATCAAGTTGGGCCATTTCCAGCACAAATCCAGGTTTTCTCACCCTCCACCCCCCCACACAAATTCACTCTCCTGCTGGTAGTGAATTTGTGTGGGGGGGTGGAGGGTGAGAAAACCTGGATTTGTGCTGGAAATGGCCCAACTTGATGATCACTTTAGATAAGCTATTACCAGCAGGAGAGTGGGGTGGGAGGAGGTATTGTTTCATATTCTCTGTGTGTATATAAAGTCTGCTGCAGTTTCCACTGTATGCATCCGATGAAGTGAGCTGTAGCTCACGAAAGCTCATGCTCAAATAAATTGGTTAGTCTCTAAGGTGCCACAAGTACTCCTTTTCTTTTTGCGAATACAGACTAACACGGCTGTTACTCTGAAACCTACACAATAAGAGTAGCTTATAAATGCAATATTAATTCCTGTGGATTCTTATGCACCTCATTTGAAGTGTATTTCATTTTAATTGTAAGACTTTCATTGGACCTCTGCACTGTATTTTTCTTTCCATTAGATAATGCTAATCATACACAATAACTTATTCATACATTACTTATGCCTTTTTTCTTTCTTTAAATAATAAAATGTTTATTTTTTGTTTGGTGGAGTCATTCTTCTGTTCCCATAAAATGACAATTAATTACTGAAGATCCCTGCAGTGAGGTTCTGCTTAAATAAAGATTAGTAGTTTTGTTCATGTTAATGAATTCCTCCTGTGTTACTAGGATGCTTTCAGGCAGAATCTTCAATACAGAAAAAGTGATTGTCAGATTGTCAGTGTGAATGTGTGGTCAGTTCAGAGCTACTAGAAAACATCTATCAAATATCACAGAAGAAATATAATCAACGATAAAATTAGCACTTTTAGAGTTTCTCCTAGGGGAATTCTGTGACAAACAAATAAAAATTCTGCACACAGTATTTTAAAATTCTGAAAATGTTATTTGTCAAAATAACACTACCTAATCACACCAGTTTCAATTATTTTTGTAATTTATTACAAAGTACCTGTCAACAAGTATGTCAGCAAAATACAGACACACACAAAATTTCCCCAGGAGTAGAGAGTTAAAGAAACCCCTATGAAAACTCAGTTCCTGTTTCTCTGCTCCCTCTCCCCCCATCAGAGCCCAGATGGGGGGCCAGACACCCACAACTCCTTCACCTTAGAGCCCAGCCACGATGCCCCCCCCCCAGCCAATACATCCCAAACATTAATTTCTGCATTGCGCAGAGGCACATGATTCCCCCAGGAGTAAACAGTGCTTATCACCCATAGATCTTAAAGGACATGATGAAGGATGGTAAATATCATTATACCCACATTACAAACTAGGAAACATAAGCCCAGATCCTCATCTAGTGTAAATCAGTGCAGATCCATTGATTTCAGTGGAACTATGCTAATTTAAACCAGTTCAGGGTCTGTCCATGAGACACAAAGTTTCAAATTCCCCAACCCCCAATCCAATATTTAAAAATGTGGTCACTGATTTTTGATACTTCAGTTTTCTGGGTCTCCAGTTTTCAGACATATTGGAGCTGATTTTCAGAACTACTGAGCCATCTACAACTTCAGCAGAAGTGAATGGTAACTGCAGGTGTTCAGCACCTTGGAAAATCAGGCCACGGTATGCATCCGATGAAGTGAGCTGTAGCTCACGAAAGCTCATGCTCAAATAAATTGGTTAGTCTCTAAGGTGCCACAAGTACCCCTTTTCTTTTTGCGAATACAGACTAACACGGCTGTTACTCTGAAAACAGGCCAAAGGTGTCTCAACTTGGGCACTCACAATCAGAAACTGGTTTCAGAGTAGCAGCCGTGTTAGTCTGTATCTGCAAAAAGAACAGGAGTACTTGTGGCACTTTAGAGACTAATAAATTTATTTGAGCACAAGCTTCCGTGGGCTACGGCCCACTTCATCAGATGCATGCAGTGGAAAATACAGATTTTATATACACAGAAAACATGAAACAATGGGCGTTACCATGCACACTATAAGGAGAGTGATCAGGTAAGGTGAGCTATTACCAGCAGGAGAGAAAAAAAACCTTTTGTAATGATAATCAAGATGGTCCATTTCCAGCAGTTGACAAGAACGTGTGAGGAACGGGGGGGGGGGGGGGGATAAACTTGGGGAAATAGTTTTTTGTAATGACACATCCACTCCTAATCTTTATTCAAGCCTAATTTAATGGTGTCCAATTTGCAAATTAATTCCAGTTCAGCAGTCTCTCTTTGGAGTCTGTTTTTGAAGTTTTTTTGTTGAAGAATTGCAACTTTTAGGTCCGTAATCGAGTGACCAGAGAGATTGAAGTGTTCTCCGACTGGTTTTTGAATGTTATAATTCTTGACGTCTGATTGTGACTTACCCAATGAGTCAGTGGCAGAGATGGTAATAGAAATCAGGAATCCTGAATCCTAGTCCCATGTCCTGGCCACTGGACCAAGGACTTCATTAACTTTGACATTCGACCGTGATATTTGACATGCAGTGTCTGTTACAAATGTGCTCTGTGATGACTTTGGCTTTCTCTCATAATTTTTATGATACATTGCTATTGTTACACAGCAAAATATGTTCATGGATGACATTGTACAACGGGGTTTAGAAGTGCCAAGTGTTTTTGTATGGTCCACTTTGTCAAATTTGTGTCAAGGTCAAACTGCAACAGGAGCTAAAGATGTTAAATGAGGGAAGTACCTCTGAAAATGCTGCTACGTGGTGAATAGATTAAAGGACTAGCTGTTTTTCTGCCTTCAGTTATGGGTTTAGATTCTGAAATTAAGTGCAGCAAGTTAGCAACACTTTAAAACTTTAAAATCTGTAAACACTCACACATGAGTACTGGCTTCAGCTCTTGCAGTTGTTTATGCAGCTATGTCAGGAACTATGTGTGGCTATCAACAAAGAAAATGAAGGAATACAACAGATAATCTAGGGGTGTCCCTGGTTAAGAGCTCCCTGCTAAAATAGCGCTACTAAATTGGTGTGATTTCTAGTGTCCCAATGTAGCTCACTCTCTCTCGGTTAATTGCTAAATCACACCAGCCAGAGATGTCATTTATCCCGGGTGCCCAGAAAATACCTCCAAACAGCACATAGACCTCCAAAGAGCATATATTTGCCACAGATTGCATCAAATGGTAGAGTGGTTTCTTTAAAGGACACCTTGCAAGTAACTAGGTCTTCACCCCCACCCCCCTCACTCTCATTTCCAGTTACACAAACCGAACCCCGTGGCTTGTTCTCTCAACCACTTAGTATATATTTTCAGGAACAAAATAGAAACATTTCTGCTGAAGCGCAGCTTCACACACGTTGCTTTGCCAAGAGGTGATGCCTCCCCGTTTGGGTCGCAGAAAGCCTTTTTGTTTCAACGGGGGGGGGGGGGGGGGGAAGAAAATGAACAAAAAGAGTCCTTCCCCCACGGCTCCGTGTGAGTGATGGCATGCACATGACACAGCTTTCGCGCACGCAGGGTTTATCGCAGGCTACGGGCAAGCTTTGGTGCGGGAGCCCCCTTGTTAAAACCGGGCTGCAGGGCTCCGTGCAAGCCTGGGTGGAGAAGTGGACTTCAACACGCAATGCAGGCTGTGATCCGACCATCCATGTCCTTTTCAACCCAGCCAAACTGGGGAAGGGGAAAATACGGGCTCAACTCTTGACCTATCTACTCAGCGACCCCATGGCAAGCAAGATCCCCTCTGGTAGCACGCATGCTCCGCTTTGGCTGCGGAGGAAGTCGGGCATGTCTTTTTCCCCCCATCGTCTGCAGAATTTCATTGAGAACAGAAGCCGCTTTGGCTTCTGCTCCCCGTGATTACGCCCCCTGTGGTTTGCGTGGCGAAGACACAGCTGCGCCGGGAGACCACTTTCTGTTCACACCCGCAGGACAAAAGAATCGAGGGCGGCTTCTGTGCGATAAGGTGTGGCTAGTAAACAAGGGTGGGTTTTAGCCCTGCCTAGCAAGGTGAGGCTACGAAGTGAGAGCGGTTATCGCTTGAGCGCGGCTTCTAATGGAAGTGCTATAGGGTATGTGTTTCCACTAGGTTTTTACAAAAAGTCCTACCGGACTCCTTCGTGCCCTCTAATATGTGATGTCCCTCCAGGAAGCTAGGAAAGTCCGGGGTTAGGTTGACAAATTTTGACTCTGCCCCTTTCAGTGTAGTTGTTAGTAAACAGTTCCGTGAAAGACGCTTTCAGCAGATTTAAAAAAAAAAAAGTGGTGAACTAACTTGGTAAATAATTTGTCTTAGCAAATAACGTTTAAACCACCAGCGTGAACCATAATTCTGTGCACCGTTATCGTCCGCTTTGCAGAGCAAGCTGCTTATCAACGCTGCTGCACTCTGAATGGTGTGATTTTTTTTTAAAGGCAAATAAGGAAGGGGGAGAGGCTGAAATTTCACGTTCTTTGAGCTATGTTGGGTTTTCGACATGCGTGGACGCAAGTGCGAGCAGTTACATAAATCCTCTGTGGAGCAATGCAAAGGATCCCAAGGCTGGAAAAGTAACCTTAGAATTCGTTACAGTGCTGGAAATTCTGCCATGAGAACCCTCTGGAGACTTTAGACCGTAGTTCCCAAGCGTGAGACCAGTGACTGAGTTTATCAAACCAGTTTAAAAAAAACCAAACCTTGCGGCTCTTTCGCAAAATCAGCGCAGTTGTGTGTGCCTTTGTTTTATTCTCTAAAAGTTTACACTGAAATCCTCACTTGCAAGTTTTCTCATGTTTGAAGATGGCAACAGAGCTTTTCATTCCCCTAGCCCAAGAGGTTTTTCAGTCCTAGCAAGATAAAAACGCATTGGTTTCTCTTTTAACCATGTTACTTTTGCGAGGAGAATAAAACGAACATGAACTGGTATTGGCCACAGCAACATGAGAAAACCCTGCCTGGGCAGAGGAAACCACATAAAAGCGTGTGTGTGCATTTTGTGGGGGAGGGGGAGAGAGAAGGATGATGCCTGAAGCTTCTTGCACTCAGAGCTGCGATTTGTGAGTGAAACATGATGAAATCACCCCTGGACAAATCAAATGAGCCTGTCAACCTCACCAGGTGGGATTAGTTGTAGCTAATAGACTGAACTCACGGAGCAAACAACACTGCACTCAATATAAAGAAAAAGAGAGCACACTGTGAAGGCTTTTCAAGAATTCTCTAGTATGGCTAAGACAAGCTGTTTCCAGTTACATCAGGTAGGGAAGGAAAGGAAAAGAAAATGTTTGTTTTGAAAGGAGGAATAACCAGTGTCTCCTGAAAAAGCGCCTACAAAAAGAAACATATGAGCTTTTAAATCAGATGTTTTATTCATAATTTCCCTTCTGGTTTTAATTACTCTAAAATTGTGACTGTCATTTACTGTTCCAGTAATAGGAACTGTAGTGACTAGCAACTCAAATAATATATCTGGTCCCTCCTTTTTTTTAATCACAATACTCTTAAATTTGGATTCTTGTTTTGCTTAGTTTGATCATTTTGCTCTCTTACTTTTGCAGGTAATATCCTTATTTGCTTTTGCCTTTGGGGTTAACGTCTGTGTAGGATTTACAGCAAATCGATTCAGAAGATCTGAAGACTGGGATGAGGGCACGATCTCAGGTACAGTAAATGACATAAACTGTACATCTCACTAACCTTATGTTATATACCATGGTTGGAAACCACTCCCATTCGGTTCCTTTTAGTTCTGGGATATAGTGAAGAATATGTTAACAAGCCTGAGTGTGTTGACCTTTGGGACTCACCTATAGGTTACCTGTTTACTTAAACTTTTGCTCTGTGTGCATGTGACTGGAGAATTAGGCTTATTTTAGAGTTGTTAACTTAGTCTGATATCGCAATTGATTGTTGTATGCTGTGCCTGCCTTTTTGCTCATTGATCCTACCGAATAGGTTAGTAAATTAAAATAAATGTAACTTGATCTGGTAATTCCCAAGTGCACAATTTTCATTCAACTAGCTAGAGAAGAAATTTGTGCAGTACTTGTTTGGTCAGGGTCATTTCAAGTCTAGAGTCACTGAGAATAGCGTCTTAGATTTCTGTATCTGCTAGTCATTCTGATTTGTGAACAGTAGACAGCAGACAACTAACTGGAGGAGGGAAGGGGTGAGATCAGCAGGTGTTAATGTTGAGAACTGCATGAAGCAGATGTGCTGTCAGTCATGTATTTTTTTTTTTTCCCTTCAGTTTCACATCCTTCTCTTTTGGGTGGAGAAGAGAAAGGACATGCCACAACAGAGACCTTTGTTTATATTTTGTTGGGAAACATAGGATTTTGTCTCCTGAGGCATTCTCCAAGTGGAAAAATGTATACAATGGAAAAGGAGTCTTTTTTTTGAAGAAGGGGTGGGGGGGGGAGTAGTCTTGACTTATGTCTCTGTTCCTTCCTTTGGCATGAAAAAGAACGTTTGTGGTAATTGACTTTGACTTGGTTAATATAACTGAAATGAAAGGGATTCATTTACAATACCCAACTATAATGATAGCTTGAGAACTTTCATAAAGAAATTGCTTGTTTACAGTGACTTGAGTAAGTTGTGTTCCCGGTAAGGAGTTTTAGGTTCCCCCTCACCTTCCCCAGAACTGGTGTCTACTCAACGCATTTATCAGTGTGGCTGACTGAGTAAGGACATTTAGGTAACTGAAAAGGATGTTGCTTCTGGATTTTTCCTGCGTAAAGAAGAGCACCTCCTACTTTGCTGCAAAAACATAAATGGCTCCTATTACTTTCCTCTTAGCATGTCTCTCCACAGATGTTAAGGTAGTATGCCTGATATGTTTGTAGCAGTAATAGTAACACCTGTGTTTCTTGGTTTCCACATACAGATTGTCACTTGTTTTGGTTTGACCAGTACAAGGAAAGCCAGTTGTCTGGAATATAGCAATAAGAGACAGCAAATGAGGGTTTCCTCTCTTGTTTATGTCAACCAAGTTACTTCCAATATATCAAAGTTAATTTATAATGGAAACAGGATCTAAAATCTGAGATAATAGAATCTATGTACAAATGTAATAAATGGAACTACTCAGTTGCCCTCTATGAGGGGAAACTGCCCTGCACAAGAGTAAACTTGTTTTAACTGGTAACAAATTTTAAATGCTCTAATCAAAGGAATCTACTTATGTCTTTGAAATTATCAATCACATGACTTCCATTAATAGTAATGAAAACTGAATATGGAAATAGTCTGCTTAGAAACCCAGAGCAATGAAATACCAAGCTAAAAGATTACTGCAGGTTTTCTTTCAACTTCACTGAGTTTTGGCATATATATTTACATGTACCTTGATGTCTGCATCATAATCTTATAGGATTGACATTGCTGTTGGAAAAACTAAGATGGAAAAAAATGTTTTCACCATTCATTGTTATACATGAGTGGTGTCTTGTCTTAACAAGGTGAATACTATGGCACTTTCAAATTCCAAACCTTGTCATTCTAGTACTGCTTTATGAATCCAGACTATCATGACTTTAACTCCATTACATACTAATGACAAAGTAGAGTAAGTGCTAAAGAATTCATCGAGATGTTAAACTGAACTTTTTTATATTTAATAAGCTGTCAGTATTTGTACACAACAAATAGCTGAATTAAAATAACATCTAAGGACCTAAGTCCCCCAAAACAGGGGAAATTAATAACTGATTCTGCCATTTCTTAACTTGACCTATTAAGTTTAGGTAGAGCACAGGTCTTCTAGACCTGTTAAGTAGTTTCAGAATGTGTAGCCTTAGTATAATATCCTCTTGAACCATGTTACTTAAGCGCAACAGGACGGTCTTATTGTCAGGATGGGAGCTAAAATCTGTTTCCTAGATCTGTGAATGTGGGAGCCTGGATACCAATCACATGTGCATTTTTAAGCATACAACTAATCATGGAATTGTACTTATACCAGAACAATTATGATGCACTTTAAATTTTCTTGCATTGAAATCTTGTCCATTTCAATGGCACTTTGCAAAATATAGTATAAATAATAGGCAGTGACGCTGCTGCTGCTCCAAAACTCTTCAAATACCTGTTTTTCTTGCTAAGTATGTGTAGCCATTGCCTAGTTCTTACCATGCAGTGTCTCTACTACGGATTATGCAAACATGCCTGAGTAGTTGCCATAGGATGGAAGTCCTACTGGAAGTCTGCCTATTGCAAATAGACTGCATTTTGACCGCATAATCCAATATAGTCAAACCAACCAATTTGATATGGCACTCTTCTAGGTAGATATAGCATTTCCAGGCTCTGTGTTATCATAATCATTTATGATAATGAACAAAAGGCAACATGCCTCCATAGGATTTCTTCCCTTATTCGTGGTATACCACTTCACCCAGAGCTCTCCTTTAAAGAACAACAATAGTTTGAGCTTAACTGGCAAAGACTGAAGTTACAAAAAAAGGTATAAGCAGCTCTAGTGTTAAAGGGGAAAAACTCCTGAAGTTCAAAGGTAGCCACAGTCCTCTCTTTCTCCAGCAGGATCCAGACTTGATGGCTTAGAAGTTCCTGCTAATCTAGGAATTTTCAGAAAAGTTCATAACTTCATATTCAATGCAGGAGCATCTGACAACTCAAACCTGCTACTTAGTTACAGGAGTTGCACTGCTGCTAAAGCGGACAATACTTGTTCAAACAGTTCTGCACACATCAGTACCCTGGCCACAGCTGGGTGTGTGACCTGCAAGTTTGTGGTTCAGCTTCAGAAGCAAGGTCAGCTGTCGCAGACCATTGAACAATATTGATATCCAGTGGCTACAGGTGTTAAAATGAGTCCTGTGGGTGATATGATGTAAAGTATCTTACAGTAGCTCAACCCATGGGTATAACCAATGCGTTAACAGTAGCTTGATATAATGTCTGAGTTAAGTTGAGATCTGGTTTGTCACATGAGTAGTAAAGGCATGTACCATAGTTGTCAGATGCATGGAAAATAACAAAAGATCTATAGCTGAATTATTTCCTACCTGGAAGATAATGGAAACTATTCTTCCCCACAGCTAACACTAAGTCATTGAGATACTACTTCAAACACTGCTGACAGACAGTGGCTTATATAACATGCAGTAAGACTCTCTCCAAATTTTCCTTTGTAAATACACATTGGCGTGTGGTTTTCAACAGTGTTAGGGAGTAGTCTCCCTACTATGCAAAGACCCCATTGAAAGTAACTGAAATGAATAGGGCAATGGTAATATTATGAAGCATTCTGAAATAACATCTTTGATTCTCATACTCAAACTTGCCATATCTGGGGCTTGGGTCTTAAAACCAGAGATACAGCATGTAAGATAAAGAAGCAAGAGAGGTTAAGTGTCCAGCACTCCTTTTCAGAGTGCTTAGCAGCTGGTGTTGAGAATAATGGGACTGGTAGCAGCAGACCATTTCTGAAAATCTGTCCATTCTAAGTATCTAAATGAATGCTGGACTTGTCAGAAAATCAGTCCCTTAATATTCATTGAAACGAATCTTCATGTGTTAAATTTTACAGCAATCTCAAAAGTCCTCTCATAAATTTGGAGAGTTTTAATATATAAGAAAGGGAGAGAGGCAATTCTGTGCAGAATGGACATAAATTTGAGTTTGGAAGTAGGTGTCCCTTCTAAAGTGTAGTTGTCCTACTGGAATAAAGGATTAGTGCAGTAATGACACTTCTTACAGCTTCAGAGAGGTTCCAGTGTCCTGTCTGTGTAGGAAACTTGAGCTGACAGACATACTCTGGTTTAAAACAGATGGATCTGATTGTTTTTCATAAGCCCAGGGCAGCCACAGCCTCCGCTGACGTCAGTGAGAAAAGCTGGTGCTTGGCACTTCTGCAGATCGGGCACAAATAATTAAAAAAGGACACCAGGATTAACTGGGAATCTCATATGCTCTACATATCAATGCCTATTGTGGAGTTATAAGGCTTTAATATATCATTTGTGGCTTTGATTGGAGCAATACAGAAGCTTCCATGTTGTTTAAAGCTGAAAAATAAGGGTTGATTCAAAACATTCATTTTTCTGGACACCACAAGCAATTAGTCATTCTCAGTTAGTAAACTCCTGGTAAAACTACAGCTTTCAAAATTCATCTGGTTTTGTACTAAGGATTCTGGGAAGAAGAAACAAATGTAAAGCATAGGGTTTTGGTTCTGGCCACTGGTGAAACAAACAGGAGGATTGATTTCAATAACTGAAGGAAAAACTCATGTATCTGTGCTGGCAACATGTATACAAAGTTTTAGCCCTGTGGTATTTTAAATGGCCAAAATACTGAAAATTTTAAAATGGCTTCATCAAGGGAATGCTGAGGGAGTTCCTAACTGAAGGGATACTCCCACACTCTTACATAGAGTATTTCTCACTCACACACACTACCTACTTGACTCAAAAACTACAATAGCAAAGAAAAATATTAAGCCATCTGATGTTACTTTCTGCCCCACATATGTGCACATACCTTACACTACCATACCCCACAACCTTAACTCTGTCCCTTAGCTTCACCAGTCTTCCCACATTGCCTTTACCAAGCAACTCATTCGAAACCCATTAGCGTACCTTCCATCCTTCCTACCTTCAGGGGCATTGGAACAATTTGTATAGTGGGAGGGGAGGGGGGTTGCTGAGATGCATTGAACCAAACTGTAAACTTTGTATATAATGGAAATCACTTCAGGCCAGGGGTGCAGGAGCACCCTTAGTTCCAGCACCTATGCCTACCATATGCTCCGACAACTGAGTGTTGGGATGATGATTTTTTGTTGGGCGGAGATCATTCTCCCCCGCATTCTGCTGACGGAAAAACTTTCAGCTATGTAGAACAGCAGCAGAAAATGGCCATAATCCAAAATATTTTCTAAAAGTACCTGTTAAATCAGATCTACTTAAGATTTATGCCCTACTAATAGTCTGATTGCTACTGACAAACTTCGACCCCTAACTGGTTTCAAATACTTCCTATTTAAAAATTCAACAAAAGACATAAAAAGTTTCAAAACATACTGTGAAATTTCACACTGAAAACACCTACTTAGGAAGAAAAACTTGAATATATGCCCCATTTTTAGCCCATGTCATAAAACATCCTTAACCATGGAGTCACAAACAGCCTCCCCATAATATATTTTGGTGTTTTTGGAGATACTCCTAGTGGGAAGAGTATATAGTTTTTGTCCCACTTGGGAGTAGTCTCCTTTCCACTCCCTGCCCCCCCACCCCCAATGGATCATTGCTGTCTAATACTTGCTTTATTAATGGACTCAGTTTCTTGCTTTATGAATGGTCTACAGTTTCTGAATCAGTGTTATTGCTGAAAGTTTTGTTTTTATAGTTTAATGTTCTACAGAAGCCCACCAAAAAAGCATTTCCTCACTTTATTGGCCACTAATTCAATTCGTTGAGTATCATACAGTTTCCTTTCACTGTGGTGTTGATCTGGCACCTTACAGTACAGTAAACAGAATCCTGCTGACTGTCATGTAGACTAATTGCGGTTCCTTTCCATGCTAACTGCCCAGTTGAGCATGAAAATGTCATGCAGTTTCTAACTGCAAGGGCCTGTTTTGGGGAAAGATTTGAAGCGCCCATAACTGGGCCTCTAAGACTTTATTTCTGCTAATGATTGCTTGATTATTATGGACTTAAAGCCAGGCGCAGTTCTTTGCAGGACATTATCACAGCACGCTGCTTACCCTCTACCCCCACCCCTCAAAAGAGGAACCTTTTTTTGAGTTAATTAGATTTTTGCTTCTGCCAACACCAAGTGTGCTTCTCCTCTTCCTTTCCCTTCGCCTCCCTCTCCTGTAACAGGGCAGCTGAAGTTTCATTACTCAGAGTAGCACTAGTTTGAGCAATCACTCACCAGCCATTGATGGCCTGACAAATGTTGCCCTGTTTCTTATTCCACGCAGTCCTGTCAGATTCCCCCTGGATCAGTACTTCTGGGTCCTGCAAAAGCAGATGCTTTGAACTTCAAGAAGCTGAGCCCCCGGGCTGCCGTTGTGACAACCTGTGCAAGAGCTACAACAGTTGCTGCTCTGACTTTGATGAACTATGTTTAAAGACAGGTATGAGAGCTGTACTCCCCTGTATCAGTACACACTGCTTACAGCTGGCTATGGACTAATGACAACTGTGAGGGCATGCTGTACTCATCCCGTCTTCGAACACCTTCAGCCTTTCTCAATGTGCAGTCCTTGCTTGCTTACAAGGACCCGTAAGCAAATTATTGTATCTTCCCCAGTTACTGTGTTTCCTTTGCCTCTGCCTTGGTTTTCAGGAAGCATCCTGCACCTCTATTTACGTTAGATCCCACCTAAAAAGTAAATCGTATTACTGCAGTGCCCCACATTAAAAACATGAACAGCTATGCACACTGAGATACTAAAGTTTTCTCCTCTAGTGAGAACAGGAGATAACTGTGGTAACTATGAGATGTTGTCTTTCTCCCAAATAATGGTGAATACTAACAGAATTTAATGTTCATTTGCATACTATGGGTTTCACGCCTGTGCAGTTGTCCACACAGGTTAATGCGCTGGTTAAATCCCACTGATGCTGTTCGGGCTTAACTGGTGCATAGATGTTGTGCAGGTCCTCTCAAGGGAGTGAATTGCAGGTGAAGGAGTGTGCTGGTTGCTATTACTTCAGACACCTATTTCCAGATGTCAGGGCGCACACAATCCACTGATGGAACCTTTCAAGTTCATTTAATTGGACACTAGGGGGTGGAAAATATGGCACTGTTCATGTTGGCTTTTTTGTTAACTTGATACATGGGTGTGGAAATTTTTAGAGAGGCTGTCTCTCTGCTAACACCTTTTGGAAATTACACTTCCTTACGGCAGAGCATAAAGCTACTGTTTTGTTTCCTAAAACATTGTGTATTTATTTCAGTTATTCACTGTATCAAAAAACATGTAGCTGGATTGGTACAGTGATTAGGTTGACATAGGTGCTTAGTCTTCCTGCCTTTGAAATCCTTCTTGTTACTTTAGTCTTTGGTGAAAAATCACATTTATTAGAGCAGCCAAAAGAGATGACTAGTGTTTCAAATGGGATAAGGAATATCCCCAATTTTCAGCACAAATTATCATGTTTCCCCCCTTCCCCCAGTTTATTTCATTTATATGAAAATGACACTTCCGTACAGCTCTGAACCAGGTCTGAACATTCTGACCTACCCAGACGTCCATAGGTCACCGTATAACTTCACCTGCTTGGTATCCAGGAAAGAGTGAGTTGATATGGTCTAGAAAATTGAGCCTAGTTCTGGGCTCCAGGAACTGCATGTTGGCCTTGGGCTGTTTGTGGTGGGCAGGAGGCGCTGATCCACGGGGCCTGCCAGTGGGCAGGAGGTGCTGGGGTGGGGTGGGGGGAGCTCATAAGGTGGTTGCTGGTAGGTGCTCAGCACTCACCATTTTTTCCCCATGGGTGCTCCAGCCTTGGAGCACCCACGAAGTCGGTGCCTGTGCTGCCCAACTTGGACATGCCTTCAGGACTGTCAGTTATGTGGATGGCCTCTCCAGGATTGGAAGGGTCACTTAAAACCTGCTGCCCAGGGCAAGATGGCTTATATGCTCTGTCTCTTCAGGGTGCAGCACAGACTCTCACCCAATTAGTTTTGATAAAGGGGCTCCTTCCATCTTCGTATTTCGTGTGTTGAGGAGCTTGGCATGAGTAAAACCTCCAGTTGCATGTCATGTTGCTCCCTTTTACATCCCTCCATCTACGTAATGGTCACTGAATATAGTGGATTCCTAAAGCTAAGTGTGGGGGGGGGAGCAGCGGCGAGGGGGGTGGTGGTGTTTGGTATGTTAAGTATAGCCCTCAACGTGCTAATATTTGTAACTTATGCTCCAGACCCCTCACCGTATCCCTCATTCGAGGGTTAGTGGGGAAGGGGAGAGAAATTCCTTAACAATATTTTAGTGATACTTTTGCTGGTATTATGTTTGGAAAATGGCTTAACTGACAGGATCAGAGAGTGATAAAACTCCCTGCTTGTGAATGGGGAAGCACGCAAAACTTCACACCCCTCTGTGGCTCGCGTCTTCTCTTGTTTATAGTCAACCTATCGATTTCAAACACTGTGCAGATCGCAGATTTCCAAAGCTGACTGTAATGATTGGGCTAACTTCACTGGGATGTTCAACTGAGTGCCGGGGACCCTTTTTAAAAATATCTTCTTTAACGTTTTCACTTACTGTGTGAATATTTTAGCTCGAGGCTGGGAATGTACCAAAGATCGCTGTGGAGAGGCAAGGAATGAAGAGAATGCCTGTCATTGCTCTGAAGACTGCTTGACCAGAGGAGACTGTTGTACTAATTATCAAGCTGTATGCAAAGGTACATATTTCTGTCCCTTTATCTAGCCTGAACTGATAGAGGCCAGCCCTGTGGGTAATGCCAAGTATTTTTTTGTGAGAGCACCTCCATCCTGCCCCTCCCCCACATCATACACATTTCATTTTCTGTTCTTTTGCGGATGTGGGGGACAGGTCTAGTTTCCTGTGCCCATGGCTCACAGGTGCTGTCAGTTCTGTGGAAGCAATGTGTTTCGGATTTGGTGATGGTGGGAACGCTTTGTGTCAGTTGGAAGTGATACTGACAGGCTGAGTGGAGAAGGAAAGGATTCTGCATGCTGAGATGGATTCGAAAACACCTTTGTAGTGTGTTGTAAAGCAAAAAAAAAAAAAAGTTTAGATGTGCTCGATTGTATTACAGTGAATACAGTGCTGTTTAGTGGTCTCAATAAGGACCAGGGCTTTGCTTTGCTGGGTGTTCTGTTTACAACAAAACCCAAACCATAAGAGTCTCTGTCCTGAAGCACTTATATTTTGATGTAAGACAAGATGCAACAAGTGATGCAACAGACACATGGTGGGAGGGCAAGGGAAGGGTGACACACAGTTACATAGAGTAGGTACGTGCAGGATTAGATCTTTGTGTTCCCTTTAATTACAGCTAACTCCTTTTTTTTAATGGAAATAGCTTCAATAATCATTATCTCAGTGGCGTGGTGAGTGGGCCGTAAAGGTTTCATTTCCATAGTAATCTTGATCCTATTGGAACATGTCCTGCCATATGTAGGTGCACCTCCTCTATCTGACAGGTTTCCAAGTGGTAACCGTGTTGGTTTTTATCAGCAAAAATAACGAGGAGTCCTTGTGGCACCTTAGAGACTAAAATTTATTTGGGCATAAGCTTTTGTGGGCTAGAACACACTTCATCAGATGCATGGAGTGGAAAATACAGTAGCAGGGGTAAATTCACAGCACGTGAAAAGATGGGAGTTGCCTTACCAAGTGGGAGGTCAGTCTAATGAGACAATTCAATTAACAGTAAGATACCAAGGGAGGAAAAATCACTTTTGCAGTGGTAATGAGAGCGGCCTGTTTCAAACAGTTGACAAGAAGGTGTGAGTAACAGTAGGGGAAATTAGATTTTGTAATGACTCAACAACTCCCACTCTTTATTCAGGCCTAATTTGATGATGTCCAGTTTGCAAATTAATTCCAGTGCTGCAGTTTCATGTTGGAGTCTGTTTTTGAAGTTGTTGAAGAATTGCCTCTTGCCCCTGTTGTTGAGTGACCAGGGAGATTGAAGTGGTCTCCTACTGGTTTTTGAATGTTATAATTCCTGATGTCAGATTTGTGTCCATTTATTCTTTTGCGTAGAGACTATCTAGTTTGGCTCATGTACATGTTAGGGGGGCATTGCTGGTACATGATGGCATATATCACATTGGTAGATGTGCAGGTGAGCGAGCCCCTGAGTGCATCTTCTGGCCATTTGGCCTTGCTTCAATACACTTCTCCATGATTCAATAGGATTTACCTATTTTACCTACTGAACAGTCTCACTTGATTGCTAGCCTCCCCAACGACTCACTTTCACAAAGGTTTTTCTTTGGAATCTTCATTTTCTTCCCCACTTCCTTTCTGCCAAGCAACTGCATACGTTTAGAAGGTGAGGAGAATAGTTCAGATACACACCAGCGTAACTGAGTGCAGACTCTACTCCCTCATCTCCAGTTCTGCAGTGGGGAAGGAAAACTAAATATGCCTCCTCCAGCAAGTTTTAGCAGATTGCATTCTTCCCAACTCTGAAGAAACCCTTGCAGATTAATTGTGGTTAAATGCTAGGTGTAGTTTCCAGTTCCTGCCTTTTGAGGTGCCTTTCCCTAGAAAGATAGGAGAGAGCAAGTACAGTAGTTAAAGCCATCCCTTGTTTTAATGTACATAGAACACAGTCCTCATTTAGCCAGCCAATAACAAAAGATTGCTGTAACCCGGGCACCATTACAGGACTGACCTTTACATAAGAACAGCATCTCCATATTATTGGTTACAAATTTACTTGTCTTTTCATATTAAATGTGACACTCTAATTCTTGTTCCACTCAAACAAATACTTCACATCTCTTGCTTATGCCAAGATCTCATTCTTCTTGAGTCCCTCTGTCTCTCTTGCTCTCCCTTATCAGGGCCAACTGGGATTGCTGCTGTTCAAAATTGTATTCTATGCATCTGCTTTTTTTTTTTTTTTTTTTGAGGAAGTACAATTCCTTTTAATAACATCAATGTCATAAAGCAAGCAGCAGTGTCTGATGATCTGACTTTCTTCTGTCCTATGAAAGTACAAAGTATGTCCCAAGTCTGAGCGTACAGTGGGAACAGTAGCAAAAAACGTAGTGGAAAATAATTGACTATACAACCTAATACTATAGTAACGAAGAGTCTGAAAGGGGTTCAGTTCCATCTAGGCTATGAAATTAACAATTTGTTAGCATTATACTTTCATACTAGTTGCTGCTTTTGTGCTCTAACTTTCTAATGTTCAAACCGTGTGAAAACTTTCTCATGGGATCAAGAGGAAATCCCTTTACTCAGATTTGAAGTCATGCTTTAAACAGGTGCTAATTTGTACTTTAGCTGGTCTTATTGAACATTGGCAGGTAATCAGCACATTCATACTGCTGCCTAGGAGAGCAGTGGGTATAAAAACATGTTGCTCACAAAGTATGACAGTATGACCTGTTGTGTGAGTGGTTTTTTGGTAGTCTGGTACAATTTGTAACTCTATTGACAATTATTCTAAAAAATGATGACTTCCTTTCCACGTAGGAGAGACTCACTGGGTGGATGACGACTGTGAAGAAATAAAATCTCCTGAATGCCCAGCTGGGTAAGCACCTTTTATTTTGAAGTTGTGCAGAAGACATTTGTTAAAAGAGCTGACTAAGTCATAGCCACTGGCCATGGGTTGATAAAGTTGCCCATTTCACTGACTTATCATGCACCCGAACAAATACCTAATTAATTTAGTGGAAGTCTTTCCTTTGACTTCAATAAGTATTGGCTCCTGTGACAATAAGTATCCGACCTGATGTGAGCAGCCTTCAGGCCAATTTTCTTTAAACATTGCATCCAAAGGTACCTGTCTTGTACAGTATTTAAAAACAAATAAGATTCAGTGGCATTGGAACGCTTTTGATAGTGGGGGTGCTGAAAGTCAGGGTAACTGTAAAGCTGTGGTCCCCCAACATTTTACCTACGACCCTCCCCCCCCCCGTCCCCCCCGAGCTGGAGCAGGGCCATGGCTCTGGGAGGGGGGACTTGAAGAGAGGTAAGGGGGCCGAGGCTGGGGCTAGCAGCCAGGACCCCGGGTGGCGCGGGGCCTTGCGTAAAACCTGCAGCACCCCCTGCACCCCTAGTTCCTGCGCCTATGATTTTAGATTCTGAAACTTAACTGATTTAGAGCATGGTTCAGCAAGACACTTTCAGCATGTGAATAACTTTTAAGCATGTGCGTAGTCTCATTGAACCCAGTGGGACTGTTTCAGGAGCGATGGAAAGCCCCTAAAAGTGTAGGGGGCCACCAATACCTGAACTGTGACCCCACCCTCATGCCGTCCCTTCTCCCTAAGGCTCTACCCTCTCCTTCTGTCGCTCGCTCTTATGGCCAGTAAAAGTGGGAGGGTCATGGACCCCTGACCTCCCTGTTCTGGCACCCCTGGACTTTTCACATGTTTAAAATTTAAGCATGTACTTAGGTAACTTGCTGAATCAAGGCCTAAATCTAAATTTAGATACCTAAATAAGGGGACTCTTTCACAGAAATACCGAGCATCTACAGCTCCTATTGACTTAAGTGGGCGCTATGGGTACTTAAGACTTTAGGTGCCTAAGAATAAGTTCACTGTGGATACCTAATATTGGGCACCCATGTTTGAAGAAGTTGCTTTCCCTGCCTCTGCATGAGCTTTGGGAAACTTCTACATTCTGGCTGTGTTTGCATCTCAAGAGGAGCAATGTGGCTCTTTGTTCTATGAAAAAATAACAAAATGAGTACTCCTTTACTGTGTTAGAGCAGCTAGTCTCTCACATACTGTGCGTGGACATTAAACTTCTTGTGACCCTTGCTCTTCACAAAAACAGAAAAGATTTGTGCTTGTGGAATGTGTGTGGTTTTTTTTAATTGCAATTATATATGTGTAAAAATGTATGTATTTGACCGTATTCCTCTTATCCAGCCCTGTGTACATCACTTACCTTCCTGGATGATAAGTTCTTCTGGACAGGGACCATGTCTTTGTATGGGTCTTTATAGCAACAGTACAATAGGATTGTGATCCTGATCTGGGCTTCTGGGTGTTACTGAAATATAAATATTACTAAACTATACTGATCTACCAGCTCTAAAATTTATAGACTTCTAACTGTTGTAGTAGTTTAAACTCTCATTAGTCTGACTGAATGAGCATACAAAATAGTTTTCGAAATACTCCTTTCAACTCTGGATATGTTAACATAGTCTTTGTTTCAGTTTTGTTCGCCCTCCTTTGATCATCTTCTCTGTCGATGGCTTTCGTGCATCATACATGAAGAAAGGGAGTAAGGTCATGCCCAACATTGAAAAACTAAGTAAGTAAATCTGTTT
Source organism: Eretmochelys imbricata (assembly GCF_965152235.1). NCBI lineage: Eukaryota > Metazoa > Chordata > Testudines > Cheloniidae > Eretmochelys > Eretmochelys imbricata. The sequence goes on from NC_135573.1 coordinate 25,087,211, forward strand.
TATTAGAACAAACTGCTACGGCAATCTCTTGTTCTTATATTGTTTTCATTGTTTGTATAGCACCATAAACCAACAAGGTACTATGCAGTAGAAGAGCTGCATCAAACACAGCTGGCTTTCTGGCCCAAAGGCCTAACAATCTAAAGGCCTGTTCTTGTTCCCAGTGAAGTCAAATGGCAAAAGTCCCATTGGCTTAAATGATACAGTTTGATTAGGCCTGAAAGAGACAGACTGGAGCAATGCAGAACAGTAACATAAGAATGGCAGAAGTGCATTGTTTTTTTGGGAGAGCCTCCCAGAACAAGTGCAGTTTTTTTTGTTTGTTTCGCTAAGCAAACCTAATCTTGAATTCAACATGTGTAGCAGCAGCTGTGGGCACTACTGTACGCAAATGGGAAGTCTGGTGAAAATTTCCCTGTGACAACTCTGGAATTATAGTTTCAGACTGATTAATACAGGTGTTTGTCACCTGAAATTAGCATGAATTTTCTGGAGTTATTTTACTGCTAATATGGGCAAACTTGTAGTGAAAATGATCTGAAGTACTAATTAAAAGGGAAGCATTTTTTCTTTTAAATTTACCTCGTTTTATACATCTATTGCCAAATTATTTCTCCATCTTTTTGTACGAGGAAAAGTGTTGTCATATTTTAGGCCATGCGTGTCTATTTAATACGTGTGCTTTAGCAGTGTTGGCCTCTATGCTTAAGCAATAGAGTCGTGTTTATTTAAATTGGTTCAAACATGTTTCTTGGTATTTGTTAATTAAGCAAAGGTCTTCCTATCTTTCTGCCTTCAGTGTATGACAGTCCTATTTTTTAACACTTGTATTTCCTGTTGTACTTTCAGGATCTTGTGGAACACATTCTCCCTATATGAGACCTGTATATCCTACAAAAACCTTCCCTAACTTGTACACCCTGGCTACTGTAAGTCTTTGAGGGGGATTTCTTGAATATAATTAAAGGGACTTGCAAATCACTTACAAACTTGGGAATTGTGAGGGAGGAATTTTTAAATGAAAACTGGTTAATGTGGTCAATCACTTTTTGTACTTAAGTTGTGGTTTTTTGTTTTTTTTTTTGTTTTTGTTTTTTTTCAAATGGAGTGGGGGAAGCATCAAAGTACTTTGAGATTCTTAGATAAGGGGGTGCAGTATAAATGCAAAGCATTTATTATAGCCTGCTGCTTTTTTTTACCCTTCCCACTCCTGTACTGAAGTGATTCATACTCCTTTTCTGTAACTACAGCTTACGGTTCTTACGGAAATAAATTTTGAAGTCACAAGAACAGACCCTCAGTTGATGTAAATTTGTGGTTTGGTTTTTTTTTCCCATTGAAATTAAGTCAGTGGGACTATGCAATTTATACCAGCTTATTATGTGGCCCACATATTCAATATTAGCCCTGGTATGAGTGCAGGGCTATGAACTAGGAGCTCCTGAGTGCTAATGACAACTTTGACATTAATTCCCACTGTGGCTTTGAATGCAAGTCACTTAGTTGACTTGCCTCAGTTCCTCCTTTTTTTTATGCTAGGAATAATACTTACTCATCTCTCAGGAGTGCTCAGGATTAAGTTACGCTTGTGAAGTAATACGAAGATAAAACATGATGAAATGTAAATGCTAGCTATATTATTTATTTATTATTATTGCCACCATTTACTGTCACCAGAATATTTTACAAAGATGAACTGAAAGTACTATTTTAAAAGGACTTTCTGTCACTTTTAAAGTAGCTAACTGCTGAAGTAGCTATGCTTTAAGACAAGATCAGGATATGCAAATGATCTCGTACTGCTTTAATGAATATCTAAAGCACTAAACATTTTTTTTTTAATCTTAAAACTAAGATCTCTAATTCGGTTGAAGTTTACAGGCATACCCAGTTTTCCATTCTTAAAGAATTTAGTGGTATTTGTGGATAACTGTGCAGAACTGCATTTTAACGTGTACTAAAGGTTCACTAATTTAATCTACTTCTGCACAAAGGGACTCTATCCTGAATCACATGGAATTGTTGGCAATTCAATGTATGACCCTGTATTTGATGCCAGCTTCAGTCTTCGAGGGCGAGAGAAATTCAATCACAGATGGTGGGGAGGTCAACCAGTAAGTTTTCAGACATTTTTTTTCTCCTGTGCTTTGGAATACAGCCAATAATAGTAGCAATAAAAATACATCTGTGAACAATTTGAACCTAATCTCCTGACATCTGGCCCAGCTTCTGTCATTTTAATGTAACTTTTGAGTTGGCTCTCGCTTTTCAGAATAGTAAAACCATTGATTATGCAACATGGCTCTTGTTGGTAATTGTGAACTAGATGTAGTTAGAAATATCTTGTTTTAGGCCGCACAGTTTAACTCAAATCAGTATATTTTCAGAGTGTGGCATATGTCCAAAGTATATGTAATTCTGCCTCAGTGGAGGGGAATGGACTAAAACAGTGATACTCAGACTGAGGCTTGTGAGCCACATGTGGCTTTTTAATGTGTTTCCTGTGGCTCTTTGCAGCACGTGATATTCAAACACTGTGTGATTTTAATTATTCACCAATCAGGGTATTATGTTCCAGAATAATACTTGGTCAATAATTTTTCTGTGTGTGTGTGTGTAAAATAGTAAATGAAACAATGAATTCACACTATTGTGACTCTTTTGGGAATGTTGGTTGCTAATTTTGCTCCTGAACCTCTGAGAACTGAGTATCCCTGGACTGGAAGATCTCTTGATGTCCCCTCTAGCCATATAGTTCTATGATTCTATAGCGTTTCCCTTTAATTTGCACATTACAGGTTTGTCAGGTTTTAGTTCTGTTCTAAACATACACACACAGAATTAGATAAAAACATATACTGTTGCTGGAAGGTTGTGCTGCTTTTATTTCTTAGAATTCAGAACAATAATACACAAGACCCCAGAATCAGAGAGAGCGTGTGAACAGGCTGCTCCCTAAGGCAGTGAGACAAAACTCATCTTGCTTAGCTTTAAATGGACTTTTATTTCAGACTGGCTTTGCTTTCACACTTTTCTACAGAGCCCTCTGGCCTGTGAGCAGGACCAGGAAACCCCCTCCTTCCCCCCACAACTTCTGGTACTGTGTGTGTGAGAGATACTGATGGAACATATTAACACACAAGATTTGTAACATGACACAACTTTCATAGTTTTTTATTTATTTATTTTTAAGACCAAGGGGACAATTGTGATCACCACCTACTCTGACCTCCTGCATAACACAAGCCATAATACTTCCCTGAATTAATTCATGCTCCAGTTGAACAAGATAATATCTTCCAAGAAAAACATCTGATCTTGAATTTTAAACTAGCTTTGGACCTTTACCCTGGGCCAGTAGTTCTTCAGCTACAAGGCTGTAGTTTTCAAAGGGACCTCAAAGCAGTTATTTTGCATTGAAATTCAATGAGAATTAGGTGCAGTCTAAATATTTGCCACCACTTTTTTCTTTCCAAAATAGAAAGAATGTAAAAGACAGGGCCTGGCTTCATACAGTGTTTGAATATGAAAGACCACTTAAGTGCTGAAGATTGACTTAGCACTGTAGATGCCACATCACCTGCTGTGTTGAGTGGGATATAGAGCAGATAGTTCTTACAAGTGTGTTCCAGAATACTGTCACTGGCAATCAAAAGTGGCTAAAGACTCTAAACAAAGGGCCATGAGAAATGGTGGTGACATGATTATGGGGGAGTTATGGAACAATTAATGTCCTGACGGAGTTAAGCTCTCAGATGGCACTGGTTGGAGCTGAAAACACTATTGAGGATACTGAAATAAAGTGTAGGGAGAGTGGTCACTTTGGATAAGCTATTACCAGCAGGAGAGTGAGTTTGTGTGTGTGGTTTTTGGAGGGGGGTGAGAGAACCTGGATTTGTGCAGGAAATGGCCCACCTTGATTATCATACACATTGTGAAGAGAGTGGTCACTTTAGATGGGCTATTACCAGCAGGAGAGTGAGTTTGTGTGTGTGTGTGGGGGGGGGGGGGCGGAGGGTGAGAAAACCTGGATTTGTGCTGGAAATGGCCCAACTTGATGATCACTTTAGATAAGCTATTACCAGCAGGACAGTGGGGTGGGAGGAGGTATTGTTTCATGGTCTCTGTGGGTATATAATGTCTTCTGCAGTTTCCACGGTATGCATCCGATGAAGTGAGCTGTAGCTCACGAAAGCTCATGCTCAAATAAATTGGTTAGTCTCTAAGGTGCCACAAGTACTCCTTTTCTTTTTGTGAAATAATGTGATTGGTCTAGAGAAGTTTAAGGAAAAAAAGCATTACTAAAATAAGAAATTGAAACCCTACCTGGTAAAATGCAAGTTAATACATAAGGGAGGAAAAACCCCTAACCGCAGAAACTCAATGAGGGAGGAGAGGCTTGTGAAAGCAGTAACCCTGACAGAGGCCCATTGGTGGAGAGGGTGGAAAATAAGATGGCCAAAAAAACCCAAACGGCTCTTAAACTACATGTACATAAGCAGGGTGGAAGGGACCCTTTCTGTCTGCCACTGGTGAGGTCACAAGAATATCAAATACAGTTTTGGATACCTCAGAGTTTAATCTTTTTAGCAAACTCAAGGAAATTTGGAGAGCAACCAGTAAACTACAAATAATGAAAGGTGTTGCTGAGGAAAGCTATTCTACAACTCTGTATAAGTAAAAAGTTTTCTATAGCTTAGTCCTGCTCCCAACCAGAGTTAGCCTATTGCTTTCTCTAACTATCTGGTGGATGTAAAACTCAACGAGGGAGCTGAATTGGTCAAGGTGACACAGTGAAATTAGGAATAAGATAAAGTAAAGTGTGTGTCAGGGCAAGCTTCCTGAGGGTTACATGCTTTACAGTATGGCGTTATGGGGCAGGGTGACTTGAATTGTGTGTGGTTCAGAAATATCCTATCCTGGGTGGAAAGGCAGGGTAGAGAATTGGGTCAGTGCAGGCTTTGGATGATTGTGTAATAATTATAATTAAAAAGTTCACTTCAGTGATCAGCATCTCATAAGAATACACATAGATCACCATGTGAAATCAGTGGGATTTGACAGATAACTTGTATTTTATATTTCCAAGGGAGTATTTATCGGAAGGTAACTTGAGGGCATGTAAAAAAAAAAAACCCCATGCTAGTTTTTGTAAATATTTCAGCGTGCAATAAGTAGCATTTAAAACCTGATCATGTGAATTCAACAACCTAGTTCTCAGAGTACTGAAAACAAGATTTTACTATTCTTTATTTAAAAAAGTGGCACATGGTACCATCCATGTGCAAATAAAATGTCTTATCCTTAGCTGATATCCACATAGAGATAATGGGCATCTGGGCCAGTGGTCTCAAAGGAGGCACTAAAAAACTGTTTCTTGATGCTTGCAGTTCCCTTCTCAGTGTTTTTTATGACCTCTAGTCTAACCATAAGAACAAATCTCAAAGGTCTCTTAACCAGTAGTCAAAGCCATATTCATTGTTGAAAATACTGATCAGATGGTGTATTTTTCTTGTGTAGAATAGTTTATATGCTCTATGAACCATGGAAATCACACTCTAGCCTTATCAGTAGACTAGCCCCTTCCTTCCCTCCTCAACCAATGCTTCTACTACAGGAATAAGTTGTTTAAAAAGGCAGATAGAAATGGGTAATAAAAATGCAAAGTGTGTTGGATCTCCAGGACCTATGGCAAGGTTTTGTAGTGTCCCAGAGAAATTTCCCAGTTTTGGAGCCTCTCTTAGAGGATAAACCCTTCTGGATGACTTATACTCTTAAAAGCTTTATTTTCAGTGTACAGCACTGATCTTTTTTTAATGAAGCTCAAAATCTTCATTAAATGCCAAATCTGATTTGTAGAAGTTTTTAAGCTTCCTGTTTTTCAGGAGTAAACCCATATGGGTGAATGCCACTTATCCTACAGTGAAGGAATCAGTAGGCCCACACTTTCTTCCAAAAAAGGCATTGTAGTTTTCCAGCTTTTTGTCCACTAACTTTTAAATCATGGCTGTATAAAAACTGCAGTACAACACATAGGCTCTTTTGTAGCATTTCTGGTCATTAGCCTGGATTTGTCTCCTGTGTCATGGCTGGCTGGCTTTTTTTGATGTTTTACTTTCACTTTAAATTGAGACTGGAAGCATTTAACAATTCTAGGGGGTGTGGTGGTTTTTTTGAACTTGAAGAGTTCAGAAGGGCCTAGTGAGAAGCACTGAACTGTGCTGCTGGCCAGCTGAGGCTCCAAAAGGAACATCATGTTCCTAAACCACCACCTTACTTGTAGCTGCTGTATATTAATGAGTCACTGGAATACATGTTGTGTCTCAGTGCTGTGTTTATAGTCTCTAGACATTAGGTCCAAGTACTACATAGTTTAGAAATGTCAGTTTCAGGGGGAAAAACAAGTCCTACATCTAAGCAATCTCTATTTTTGAAACCAATCAGATTTGCCTCTGTTTAATAGGAATATGTTGCATTGGCTATCAAAGGATCAAGCTCAGGCTAGGAGGGTCTGGCAGCATGGAGGCAGTTGGAATATTTCCTGAGGGAATAAGGAGCTTCATAGCTTACTCAAATAGTCTCTCGCAACCAACATAGGAACAGTATTGATAAAATGGTGAGATTAAAAGGAGAGAGATGGGGCTCTGCAGGAAGCTGCATCCAGCCTTTCTATTGTAAAAACCTATCAATTGTTTAAAATGATATTTTCTTGATCCTTCATGGTCAATAGGGAGAAAATGGATATCCATAAGAACTTCATTCCATAAGCAACTTTTTTGGCTTTAAATTGGCAAATCCACCCTGTGCGTCTGACCCTATCTCAGCCAATTACTAGGTAATAGCTTTCTGATACCAAAAATGTCTGACTGTGCCAGAGGGCAATTGTGCTAAACTACTAGGTCACATAATTATCTCAGTCAGATAAAAGGTGCATGGTAGGGAAGGGGTTGCTGTATATTTTACCTTTTTGGTAGTGGATACACATGAAACAGCTCTGGTTTTAATTCTACATAGTTGTACCAAATTTGAATGCAGATTTACCTCAGAAACCCTGTAAGTTACTGTGCAATCCCCCCCCCCCCCCCTTGGGGCCATTTCTTAATGAGAAAGGGATTTCCCACCCAGACATTGCCTCTCCTCAACCACAGATGGTGTATACAGTACCTCTGCTTCTGACCAGAATTTCCCTCCTTGGCCAGCTTGCAGAAGAAGTGTTTGTACAGTGATCCCACAAGAGCCAAAATGCAGTGCATTTACTTTATATTGGCCTTGGCCTAGGATGTGCTTTTGCCCGTACTTTCATAATGCAACAAATACTGGGAAAGCTTTATGAAGTGATTTGGAACTTATTTTTCCACAAAAGATTAAAAATAGATAGATGTTGCACTTTGCTGGCTTTCACAATCTAGTCCAGGAGCCATGCCAATTGATTTTCCTTGTAGTAATGTACATACACAAAGGCAGTATTGTCTAGCAGTTTGACCAGGAGACTAGGGGTTCTGAGGACTCCTAAGTTCTGTTCCTGGGTGCTGCCACTGATGTCCTGTATAACGTTGAACAAGTGGCTTAACTTCTTTGTGTCTACCTACTAATAAAAGGAATAGAGTAATACTGTAATTCAGAGGTGTTTAAAGGCATTAATATATGACCCTGTAAACATGTGAAATCGTTTATCTTCTAAGCTGGATTTGAGTACTGGCTTTTGCACTAGAGCTGAATCTTTGGGTCCTTAATACAACAGACTTTTCTGCGCTGTAGAAATTAAACATACTCTAATTCTTGTAAAAAGAAAAGGAATACTTGTGGCACCTTAGAGACTAACCAATTTATTTGAGCATGAACTTTCATGAGCTACAGCTCACTTCATCAGATGCATACCGTGGAAACTGCAGCAGACTTTATATACACACAGAGAATATGAAACAATACCTCCTCCCACCCCACTGTCCTGCTGGTAATAGCTTGTCTAAAGTGATCATCAGGTTGGGCCATTTCCAGCATAAATCCAGGTTTTCTCACCCTCCACCCCCCCCACACACAAATTCACTCTCCTGCTGGTAATAGCCCATCCAAAGTGACAACTCTCTATTACCAGCAGGAGAGTGAATTTGTGTGTGTGGGGGGTGGAGGGTGAGAAAACCTGGATTTATGCTGGAAATGGCCCAACCTGATGATCACTTTAGACAAGCTATTACCAGCAGGACAGTGGGGTGGGAGGAGGTATTGTTTCATATTCTCTGTGTGTATATAAAGTCTGCTGCAGTTTCCACGGTATGCATCCGATGAAGTGAGCTGTAGCTCACGAAAGCTCATGCTCAAATAAATTGGTTAGTCTCTAAGGTGCCACAAGTACTCCTTTTCTTTTTGCGAATACAGACTAACACGGCTGTTACTCTGAAACCCATCTAATTCTTGTGATACACAGTAATAGGGAATGCTGGATAATGTTTTAAATGTTATTCCTCTCTCCTCTGTGCTAGTAGGGTACTTTAATAATATAGACCTACTATAGCCTGCGATACAGGGTGTGGTGTGATGTAATATAAGGTACATGCATGTTACATGATATAGTTTCCACTAGCAGCTAAAACTGTATTTACGTATAACAAATAAATGACTTAAACTCACAAATGATGCTGACCTTGCAAAATCAAACACAGCAAACTGTGGGATAACTGACCTGAACAAACATGCTCGTCACAGAGGATTGTAAAATACATTTAAATTTATAGGTACAGTACAGGGACTTTGAGGTTTATATAACTTTAAAGATGTGACACAAACCAGTGAGGGAGGATGTTCAAAGATAACCCGCATGCTTTGTTCTCAACTCTTGCTGTTCTGGAGGGAGGGATAGGATGTCAGCCTTATTTTTGTTGTCTACAATTGGCATTTAGGCTAAAATCATTTGTAGTGTCCATTTAATTATATTATGTTATCCATTGGGAGGAGTAGGGGTGGGGGACAATTATATCCTGCTCTTTTAGGGTACTGAATTCGGTCTAATATGTCTGTTGTAATCCTAAACTTGGTTTGGTGTTAAACTGTGCATCTATATGTTACATCTGGATGACCATTGCAGTCTCCTCTTCAGATGCCCTGAAATATTGCTTCCAATTTTTTGTTGTTGTTGTGGATCTTGGCAAGAAATTGCATTACGGCAAACTTTTTTTTTTTTTCCTTTTAGTTCTACAAAAATAAACCAAAGTAGTTTTTCAAATGATCCTATAGTATCTTATTGTCCGTGTAGCATAGAGCTAAATTTATCATGATGGTAGTCTGCCAAGGATAAGAAACTGATTCAGACACCCGCTTCCCTTTCCGTAAGGCATCAGTTCAAGTATCGACCGTATGAGTAGTTAGTCTTTAATGACTTCTGAGTGCTCATTGTTTGAGGAGTTGTTGGATTAATTTCAGCTCTATTGAGTCCATGTTCCAATACGAATATAATTGCAGTCTCACCACTGTTAGGTAGGCATGGAGGCAGAACTAGTTCCTCAGCGATAGGACAGGTTGCTCGAGTACAGTGTCGGGAAGCTTGTACTGCCACTGCCCCTGCTACCCTTGTATCTATTCACAGAACAGTTATAATGTAGAGGATTTAACTCTACTGGGCTGTCTCCTGTCACATCTTAAACTCAGTCCAGTAAGGCTGTTATATGTAGAAGTCTTCATGGACTTCAGTGGGCGTTTCGCACACAGAGGGCTTTCAGACGCAGGCTTCATGTGAGCATAACATTGAAAAGTAGACAGGTCTTATGCATGGAGACTCCTATTCCAAGCAAAACTGTGGTGTTCACAGAACATGCCCTGATCTGTGTATGCCTTTCAGCAGGACTTTTGTAAAGAGGCTGGGCAGAGGATCAGAATTAAAACCAACTATCAACATCTCGTCTGATACGCAGGATGCCTTGGCAATGTGTGCCAATCCTAATCATTAATCTGTCAAAGCTACTTCCATTTTACTAGCTTGGTCAGAAGGAGGGTGTCTCTTGGGGCATGTGCTTAGAATCACTACCTAGAAATATGACAGGTTTCAGAGTAGCAGCCATGTTAGTCTGTATTTGCAAAAAGAAAAGGAGGACTTGTGGCACCTTAGAGACTAACAAATTTACTTGAACATAAGCTTTTGTGAGCTAGAGCTCACTTCATTGGGGTCATGGTTAGTTTCAGTAGTAATCATAATTAGGATTGGTACATAGCTTTAGCTACTGTTGGAGGACTTGATTGATCTTTATTTTCTGGCCAACAACTGTAAACAAACAGTAAAAGAGAGAAAAAAAAACTTGAGAAATAAGGTTTGGAGGCATTGAGGGTGCAGAGATCAACTATGGAGCTTTTCAAGGGGAGAAAAGTGGATTGAAGGGAGGAGTGAAGGTGCTTATTAATATCATTGTGTAATGAGAACAATATACCTAGGTTAAATGTTTATTAACAGTCTCAAATATAAAAATCTCCATTTTCATAGCACTTAAACACTTCATTAAATTAGTTCAGTTAAGACTAAAGTAAGATGTGTGTAGAAAATTCAGGATGTGGCTGTGGAATAATTCATGCACAGGCAACTGTCTAGAAGATGATGATGATGAACATATATTGACCCAGAAGGTTCCGAGTTAAGAGGTATTTTCCAATACGTGACCACTGAAAGCTATTTATTTCTTGTTCAGCCAAAGTGTGTGGGTTTTTTTGTTTTTTTGTTGAAGAAAATCTTCCAAGCATGTCTTCTAGTTTTGAGTAACAAATTTTTGACGACAAAAAGAAAAGGAGGACTTGTGGCACTATAGAGACTAACAAATTCATTTGAGCATAAGGTTTCATGAGCTACAGCTCACTTTGGATGAAGTGAGCTGTAGCTCACGAAAGCTTATGCTCAGATAAATTGGTTAGTCTCTAAGGTGCCACAAGTACCCCTTTTCTTTTTGTGGATACAGACTAATATGGCTGCTACTCTGAAATTTTTGACAGTTGTTTGCTAAAGTGGTGTTCTCCCAGTTTTGATCAGAAAGAGGCCAAAATGGGATATTGCTGTCCTTTGATGGCTAGAAGTGCCTCATGTAGGCCACGCAACTACATCACTTCCTGTGAAAGAGGAGTAATGGAGATTTAAGGTGAAATGGAAGAAAAGTATAAAATGACCCTCCACGTGGCTGCAGGACAAGGTGGGTGAGGTAATATCTTTTATTGGACCAACTTCTGTTGGTGAGGGAGAGAGAGAGACAAGCTTTTGAGCTTACACAGAGCTCTTCTTCATAATTCCCAGACCTGAAGAGGAGCTCTGTGTAAGCTCAAAAGCTTGTCTGTCTGTCTCTCTCTCTCCAACAGAAGTTGGTCCAATAAAAGATATTACCTTACTAATTCTCCCTCTCTCTCTCATATCCTGGGACCACTTGGCTACAACACTGCATACCTCAACATGGCTGACTAAAGAATAATTCACTTCCCCAAAATCTGTATAGAACAGCATGTCTTCTTACAAATGCTCAAATTTGAGATGGGATTCTAAAGGCTACACTTTACTTCCTTGTTTATGGTTGGAAAACGTTTTGAAAATTTGCTTTAATTTTCTTTTTTTAAATCAAGACTTGAGTACTATTATAATCCTTTTATATTTTCCTCATTAGATATGGATTACTGCTACCAAGCAAGGGGTGAAAGCTGGGACATTCTTCTGGTCTGTGTAAGTGACCTTTATTTCTAAAGACCTGTTGCAAATAATTCAGACTTAATTTGGTGTAAGTAAATGTTCATTAGTTTTCCCTGGCTCTAACATTCAGTAGCTTCCCAGCCAAAGAAAGCTTAAAACCTCACCCCATTTCCCACCCCCCACTGTGGTTTCTTTATAATTTTGTTAAATAATATATTACAATGTGACATTTACCTTGGTCCAGAGCCTGACGACTTCTTTGTGGAGGGCTCCTGAGTGGAAAATAAGTGTGATTATGTTGTTAATTGTATTGCTCAACTTTAGCTAAAAGTTATCTGGCAGCTTAGTCTCAGGCCATGTCTAGACTATGAGTGCTACAGTGGTACAGCTACGGCACTGTAGTTATATCTCTGTAAATGCCTGTTGTGTGGTGTTTTTTGTTTTGGTTTGGTTTTTTCCCTTCTGTTGCTGTAGGAATTCCAGTTTCCCATAGCTAGCTCAAGGGAAATAGTCTTGTCAACCTCGCTGCGTCTACACCAGGTATTAAGTTGGCAAAGCTACAGGGCTCAGCTGTGTACATCTTTCAGACCCCTGAATGTCATAGCTATGCAACCTAACTTTTAAGTGTAGACCAGGCCTTAACAGCAGCATACTCTTTTAGCCCTTGGATGCAGAAGAGAAGAGTGAGGGGGGATTTGATAGCACCCTTCAACTACCTGAAGGGGGGGTTCCAAAGAGGATGGAGCTCAGCTGTTCTCAGTGGTGGCAGATGTCAGAACAAGAAGCAGTGGGATCAAGTTGCAGTGGGGGAGGTTTAGGTTGGATATTGGGAAACACTATTTCACTAGGAGGGTGGTGAAGCACTGGAATGGGTTCCCTAGGGAGGTGGTGGACTCTCCATCTTAGAGGTTTTTAAGGCCTGGCTTGACACAGCCCTGGCTGGGATGATTTAGTTGGGGATTGGCCCTACTCTGAGCAGGGGGTTGGACTAGATGACCTCCTGAGGTCCCTTCCAACCCTGATATTCTATGTGAGGGTGTTTATAGGAGCCTCTTCTGCCCTCCTGCCACTTACAGCATTTGGCATGATGAAAATGTGCCAGCGTTGCAGCCTAACGAATTCAGACATTTCCCCCTCAAATGAAACAATTTGTCTTTTAAAAATGACTGTCCATGTTTTGGATGAATACCCTCTTCCCCTTGCTCCAATCCAGAAGACAATTCTGAGGTTTACTGCCTAATCCTGCATTCAGCCAGCCATCTTTCTATCTGAAAATGGCTGGATATGTATCATTTCTGAGCTCTGAAAGATTACTAGAGGGAAGTGAGATCACCCCATTTTCTTCCTTCTGACAAACTTTGGCAGCAGAGATCCTGTTGTGGAACTCCTTGCTGGAAGAGAGCAGAGTGTGTTTAGCTCAAGGTATTAAATGGATCTTTCTCTCTTTTTTTTTTTTTTTTTTTTGATAAAGCCTTCCACCAGAATTATGCTCTTGAATATCACAGTGATATGTGCTATTGTGATGAAATGGGAATTTTCTGTAATCTTTTTTTTTTTTATGAATCCTGTGTGTGCTTCAGTTTCCCCCTGTACTTTGCATTGCTACCCAGTGGGGGCTAACGGGTTAAATCTGCTTTTGGGGCAGTGCAGGAGGCATGAAGTGTGTGTGCTGCCTAGATGTCTGGGGTGGACTTACTGGGTCATTAAAGGATTGGTGGAGGCTAACCGATGTCAATGGAATATCTGGGAAGACCATGGAAACTCCTGGTGGACAGCACATTGACACCTAGCAATCAATAACAAAGAGGAAGGAGGCTTTCTCCCCACCTCTCAGCAGGAAGGCTGAGCAGAGGCCAGCTCGAGAACAAAGGTCTGAGAGGTGACAGGCTGAAGAGTTGACGTTCGGGAAAGGCTGGACTGCTGTCACTATGGACAGACAAAGGGACACAGATTGAAATGGAGTCCATAGCAGCGTGGCTCGCAGATTGCTCAGGTGTCGCTGGATGGACTCTGCTTCTCTGTGTTAAGGACTTCCAATGCTGTCTTCCAGTTGACTCATAAACCCTGCTTTGTTTTGGAAAGGCTGTCTGGTGTAACTGCAAATACTTGCTGAGGTGCCTGTGTCCCTGAAGAGAGTAAAAGTTTCTGACTGGGGTATGTCTTCCCTGCCAACATCAAAGCGCTGCCATACCTGGCTGTGTAGTTGCAGCACCAGCGTTGGGAGAGAGCTCTCCCAGTGCTTTTAAAAAAAAACCACCCCCATGAGGGGAGTAGCTACCAGCGCTGGGAGCACTGTCTACACTGCCACTTTACAGCGCTGAAACTTGCATCGCTCACGGAGGGGGGGTGTTTTTCACACCCCTGCAGTGTAGACCAGGCCTAGGAGTCTCTCAGGTGGTGTTGGGCAGAGCTCCTGGTGTGAAGCAGGAGTCATGAAGCTTAGAGATTCAGTCTCTGAGGTGATGAGGCTGCAGAGCCTACTCTTAAGAAAGAATGAGACCCCTTGGTCCAAGAGGCTGTGTAAAAGCTAGGGCGTATCACAGATCCTGTGGATCTGTGACCGCTATGAAAATGTCCGTGATAGACAGAAGCTCCCACTGCCATACCCCCACCCCTAATCTGCATGAGTTCTAACTTGCTGGTTTAGGAGCAAGGGACCTCACTTACTTTCCTTGTCCGTTAAGAAAATATGCTACCACTACATAGTCATGCTGGGCATGGTGACTAATGGTTTTAAGTAATTCACATTATTTAGAATCTATTATGTGGTTTCATAGTTAAATGCGAACTTGAAATAATTCTGGAAGTAGGGATTCAGCCACTGTATGTCTGAAGAGTGTGTATACTCCTCAGAATTATAGCACGTGCACTTTGGGCCCAGAATTAATGTTGTTTGAGAATTTGTAAGATGTCCCTTAAGAAATTTAGCAAACCCTTTACTATTCCCAAATGACTTACATAATGGAGTGATGTAGACTCTTCGAACTTACCATATAGTTAAACTCACTATGTTTTGAGGAATAATTTTTTTAGGATGAATGGTAATTTTTTTCCCTCTCCATTCTTCGTAACTGGAATTTACTTGTACAGGAGAAGCTGGTGAATGTTTTACTACAGAGAATTCCATGATTAACTGCCCACTTTCAAAGTGGCTTCCATCACCTATGATGGACTTTGACAGCATAGGGGGACAGCCATGTAGTGAAACCATGAGCCAAAAAGAGAAATGCTGCTTTAACAGTTAGTGTCTGGTTCCAGATTAAGTTAAACTATTATGCACTAGCCATAATTGGGTGATCATTGTCCTGTAGTGACACCATGCACAGTTAAGGCTGTTTGGGTGTCTGACCTGTGCATTTCCATACTTTAGAATGTTGGGATTTCTTTTAAACTTAATCCAGGAAATTCAGAGTTAAGATTTGTAATGCTTGTTTTTGTGATAAACATTGGAGGGATGTAATTTATACCCTTAAATTACCAATGTATGTTCTCAGTCTTAACTCCAGTTTCATGTAGCTTTTTGTCTTGAACACAAAAAGATGACATTTTTAAAGATTAACAACTCTGTTTAAAAATTCTGCTTCTGCTTCTTCTTCTGTTTCTTGTAGAAATTAGTCTCACCACCCAACTGGGAAGTCTCAGTATTCTTAAGGAGGTTTTAGCAGAATAAGAGTTTCAAAATTGAGCGTCATGATGCTGATTGAATGACTGGCATTCTAAATGTATATGTAATTTTAGCGCCCTCGTGGCCAAGATGGAGTCTGCTGTGCAGGCAACTCTGGCCAAGAGAAGGCATGCGCAGGAATGCAGCAGGGAAAGTCCTTTCCACCCCAGGGGCACCTGTTCCAAACCCCCCAGAGTGAACGCACACACCCACCAGAAGAGTACAATGAATATAGGAAAGGGAAATATTTATTCACAGAGGGATGGCGGGGGGGAACAGGGGGAATTATATGGGGAGCAATAAAACAGGGTTGCATTCAATACAAGGCCCCATAGGCCCAGTGGTACCACAATCTGGAAGGGCAGACACCGAGCAATGTGTTTGCACGCAGAGTTCAAGAGTCTTGGGCAAAGTTCCAGTCCAGTGGTGAGTCTTGGGTGCTCTTGGTCATATTCAACACCAGTAAACTTTCCCCAACAAACCACTCCGATGCCCTCTTCTGCCGCTCTCTACAAAGCCACACAGAGCGACAACCTCCCCACTTAACTAGCTAACAGCCTCCCTCTTTATTCCCAATGCAAGGTCACAAGCCCCAGTACTCACAGCCTCATGCAGCTCTGGGCAGCAGTGATACTGAGTCCAGCTCCAGCTTGTCCTTCTCGGCTGATTCCTCTCCGGCACTGTGCTCCTCCTGGCTCCGGTCCTGGGGTGTCCCCGATGGGCCGCTCTGTTCTTCCCAGGCTTCATGCAGGTTCTTGGCTGCTTCCCTCTGTGAGGGCCTGCTTGCTGCAGCCCTTCTGTCCAGAGCCACACACTGACACTCCCCTCTCTCTCTCTGCTCCTCCTGCCCCCACAGCACTTCCTCCTTCTGGAACAATCAGCACTTCCCCCTTAGGAAAAAGATTTAAAGGGCCATGCTCTCTGAACCCCAAGGGGGTTACAGATCTGTGTGAGAGAAACTGGTTTATACCAATTTAAGACCTGATTCAGTTCCCACCAAAGTCAATGTGAGCCTTTCTAATAACTTCATAAGAGTGGCCACTCTGGGTCAGACCAAAGGTCTATCTAGCCCAGTATCCAGTCTTCCAATAGTGTCCAATGCCAGGTGCCCCAGAGGGAATGACTAGAACAGGTAATCACTAAGAGATCCATCCCCTGTCGCCCATTCCCAGCTTCTGGCAAACAGAGGCTAGGGATACTATCCCTCCCCATCCTGGCTAATCGCCATTAATGGACCTATCCTCCATGAACTTATCTAGTTCTTTTTTGAACCCTGTTATAGTCTTGGCCTTCGCAACATCCTCTGGCAAGGAGTTCCATAGGTTGACTGTGCGTTGTGTGAAGAAATACTTCTGTTTGTTTGTTTTTAAACCTGCTGCCTATTAATTTCATTTGGTGACCCCCTAGCTCTTGTGTTCTGAGAAGGAGTAAATAACACTTCCTTATTTACTTTCTCCACACCAGTCATGATTTTATAATATCCCCTTAGTCATCTCTTTTCCAAGCTGAAAAGTCCCAGTAGTAGTGGGAGCAGATCATGTAAATGCTACTAATGTGAGTAGTCCTTACTTAGGCTGGCAGTACTGTTGACTTCAGCAGAACTATTGTTATGAGCAAGGACTGCTCACATGAATAAAAGTTTACAGGAATGGGTCCTTATCCACTGCTACATAGGATAGTAGAAAAATGAACTGTTTCCTTGAGAGTGGTGGCTCAAATGAGAGAGAGAGAGAGAGATTAATCAGACTATCTTTTCAGTATAATATATGGAGTTGCAGAAGATGAGCAATAACTTGAGCTGCAAAATGGGAATGAAATTTGAACTCTAATGAGCAAAAAAAAGAAGATTGGCTTGTCCATGATAGGTCCAGATCATAGGATACCTAATGATTATCTTCTCTGTATACAACAATAACTAAACCTATTTTTCTTTTGTGGTCTAGTGTCATCCCCCATGAACGCAGAATATTAACAATACTGCAGTGGCTAACCCTACCAGACAATGAAAGGTAATTCATGTAGTATTCCTTTTTTGTAAACTTCCAACTTGCCTTCTCTTTAAAAGTAGCTGGACATGCAGAAACAGCTGGAATATTAGTATTAAAAATTATTCTTGCCAGCATTCAGTATCACTATTCGTTGATGCTCTTAGCTTTTAACCAGCAGTGTTTCAACCCTCCTCAAAAAACCTCTGATGCAAATGTCCTTTAATTATTGGGGAACATTTAATTACATGGATTAATGTTGGCCGTTTTGCGCTACTTAATCTAATGTGGCTTAATAAACTTCTAGGCAGGGTAAATGCAGAAGCTGCACTCTGAAGCTTGGGAAAATGTTAAGATCTTAATTGTGTTTTTTATTACACAAGTTCTCACATGCTGCAGGCTGCATAGCCCATGTGAGCTGGTATCATGATCTCTCCTTCATACAGAACGAAGGGAGAGTGAGCGTCCTCAGACTGTGTGCTCTGTTATCTAATGAAGTTCTGGAGCAACTGATTGCTTGATCACACTTTGGAAAACATCTGACTGAGCAACAATTTTTTACATATGGCAGACAATATTTGAAAGGCTGACTTAGCATGACCTGGCAATTTCTTCTTCTTTTGTGGTTGAAAGCAGACTATTCTGAACAAAATCTTTCTTTCAGGCCTTATGTTTATGCTTTCTACTCTGAACAACCAGATGCTGCTGGTCACAGATATGGTCCTTTTGGCTCTGAGGTTAGTATAGCTTTTTCCTGTGTAAAAGTTACACATCTCAAGGATCAACCATGACATCTATGGAATATTTGCTAACACTTTACTCCTGAGCTGAGGCGGCTTTCTTATCTCTAAGTGCTCTTCCTATCTGTCAGAAAGGGAAGACAATTGGCTAAAATAAACAAGAACTTATGACCAAGGGTCATTTGACGTTAAGAGAACTGTACCTGTGGTCTAGAAGCCCTCTCTGTGTGATATGAATAATGAAATGTATAAAGTTCACATTATGGATGTAGGTATGTGCCTGGCAAAGGTTTCAGATGTGAAATTAGCTGGTATAACAGCACAATTTAGTGCTCCTTAATCAATTTACCCTTCTTAAAAAAATATACCCTATATGAGAGAGGCAGAAAAGGATATTTGTTTCTCTGGTATGTTTCCTTGGGGGAAAGGAGAGGGTGAATATTTTTTTTTTCAAAGTTGACAATCTGAAGGAGCCTGGATAATAGTCTGTTCTAGAGTTGGAAAACCGTGGTTTTCAATATTCGGTCTATGAACAAGCAGTTTGGTTAGCCCTGCCAGTACTGTTCCCTCAGAAATGGACGTAGGAGTCCTAACAGCATGAGATAGGGACTTTAAAATCCATCACTTCCCAGAGGTGCTTAAAGCACCCTCCTCTGTTTTGTCCACCAGTGTGGGCTCAGGAGTGGTGACAAAGTGTTCAGAACTCACATGAATTGCACTGGTTACTTACCAAATTACTACATCTTTCAAGAACACCCAAAAGCTTGTACAGGAGCGTGTTATCTTGGGGATGTGGAGAGGCAATATTTATTCTACACCTAAATATTTAAACACTTGGCAGTTCATCTTGGACACTTTACTCAGGCAAAACTCTCACTGAATTCAGTGCAAATTGTGGAAGCAAAGATCAAACTCTTAAAATTAAGACTAAACGTATACACTTCCTTTTTAAAGGAAACATTTATAAAAGCAATAGCACTTAAAATTTTGGAGCTATTTCAGGTACCTGCACTTCTTGCGGCTACCAACAAAGTGCTTTCAGCAACTTATGTCTCACAATGCACTCAAGGGGTGCATATGTCCAGTATAATCTCTCAACCTGTTTGCATAAAATCCTTGTATCTATTCCTGTTAGTTTCCGAGTGCTCCCATCTCTATCCTTTAAAACACTTTAGAATGTCCAGGGTTCCATTTCAACTTAAGTGTTAACCTCTTCTCATTTATTCCTTCAGTAATTTTCCATAAAAATCTCTAAACTCTGAAAAATTTCTCTCTGTGTTCCCTTCCCTAATATCAGTCATGCCTTTAGATGAAGGCAATATCTCTGCTGGAACAGTTGGATACAGATTCATAAGCAATAATATATGCATGTGATTAAAAGTAATTGTGAGCCATTATTAATAAATCACTATGCACCAGCAATGTCATCAGTGCTGTGCCAGGCAGAATAAAGATTCTCTGGTCCAAATAACTTACCGTCTAAAATCTATAAGTCAAATACTTGCTAAAAAGGGAAGAGTTCTGTTTGACTGTCTGTCTGTGTCTTCTCATGGTTGGCATTAATGGGCGAATGGGAGTCTGACCTCCGGTCAAGTGACGTAGCTATGCTATTTGAAATACTAGGACTAAGTCTTGGCAGATTCTGAAATAATTCAAGCCTGGTTCTTATACGGGTGAACTGCCATTGATGTTTTATAGTACCTTTTGCCTATAACAAATTATGTAATTACACATAATATAGGACTGACAAATCTTGTGCATCAAACTAAAAGAAAACAGTAACTTTAGAGTGTAGCTTTCTACAGAACAGAGACACTTTCTCGTATCTTTTCACTGAGGTAAAGTGAAATTTGAAGATGAAATTGCATATGTTCTTCAAATATGAGCTCTAAATAGGCTCTTTGGACAAGTTCTCTTGGGGTCTAATGCTATGAGGTGCTTAGCTCAGTCACTGGGAGTTGAGATTTTCAGTACCTTGTGGGATTAAGATGTTTCCCAGAGGTCAAGTTTCTAGCTAACCCTTACTCTATGCAATGTAGGACATTAATTGGGTCTTTTTAGAAAATGGGGGAAAAAAATAATCTTAGAATTCTTCTGGATAGCTATCTAAAGTCTAGCCTGGAATTATACGACTAACGAAAAAACCTCTCTTAAATCACCCTGCTTTAAATAACTTCACACCAAATTGACTTTCAATGAATGGAGAACAGGCTGTTTAATGGATGAACATATTTCCGTTCCCAAATTTACAAAGAAGACATGATTTTGTAAATGTGGATTTAAAAACAAACGTGCAGCTGTCTAAGACTTGCTAGGGGCATGATTTCAGGAGGGAGGAGCTAGAAAGTATTATGTTTATCTTGATGCTCTTTCCCCTCACCCCCCCCCCCCACCAGTTTCTGGGAGCTATGAACGTCTCATAAATCATCTGGGAAGGAAGCCCTCAGTGGGACCTCTCTAAGCTGCTTCCTTAGTAATGGGAGCTGGACATCATTTTTCTTTGTACAGGACTGGCAGCACTTAGACACTTGGAATGGTTCTGACCAGTTTTTCCTCTGTGGCAGCTGAGCAACACACTGGAGCTTGTAAGCAAGCTCTTGAAAATTGTGTAATATATTTAAGAGGTGTGTTTTTTTTTTTTTAAGTGAAAATCTCCTTATATTAAACTCTTCTTGCCTCATACTCCCTAAGTTCAGAAGCAGCTTCGCTGCTGACTTCTCTAGATGGAGAGGGGGTGGGGAATTCAACACACCTCTTGCAATGTCGAGTGGATGTTTAGCATAATTTACTAACTCACTAGCTATAAAATTATGATGTCTTTTTTTTAAAAAAGACTTGATCCTGCCTGGTGCTGCTCATTTTCAACTCCCAGGGACTTCAGTTGACGCTCAAACCTTGCAGGAAGTGCTCAATGCTCTATACATTGAGGGCACAGTACATTAAAATTTAGGAATAAAAAGGAGAAGTACTCAAAATTTATGGGTGAAATTTTGGTTCCACTGATTGAAGCCAACAGAACCAGGATTTCGCCCAATAAGTTGACTACAATAACTTGCAGTATGTTTTATTTATTAGGTGTTTCAGTGTAACGTTGTTTTTAATGAGACCTTCACAAACAGCTCTTTTGAACTAGGAAGATGGTTATAAAGCTTCACTTTATTTTCGGAATGTATTGATGGGAAATTTAAAATGTGTGCCTGCCCTTGGTTATTTCCGCAATTCTGTTTTTTCTTTTCCCTTCTGTGCTTCTGCAGTGACACTGATGGGTTGTCCTCCTGGGTCGAGAGGCAGAGCTTTGGCTGGCTAGTTCCCACCTTTTGTTATGTCTAGAAAGGGGGGATGGATTTGTTCATCTCCTTCCTGAGGGGCCCCTTACTCCCCAAAAGAGAAATAACCCTATTCTGAATCTTTTCAAGTGAGGCTAAGGTTTGGCTGGTTAACAAGAACTTGGCTTTTCTTTCTGGCTAACTTTGAAATAAAAAAATATATTTAAAAAGTATATAAATATACATACTGCTGTAAGTGCTCTAAATAGATCAAAACCTGTCATGCCTAAACTCTGTTCCTGCTGCTCCTCTAACATGCTGTCTTGAGACAGCTCTTCTAAGTGTTCAAAATATCTAGGTTTCTTGCACTGGCCAGTGTGTGTCTGGCACTGTCAAGCTCTGGCTGAGTTTATTCAGGGACAGTGTAAAATGAGAATCCTTCCTTTCCCTGCTGCTCCTCTCATCAGGACTGCACAAAGCTTGAAACATTTTAAAAAGAAAACTCTGGTGCTGCTTTATTAAAATGCCTTTCTGGAGAGAGACGAATGAGACTGGACTAGAATCTCCTTTCCAGCTGCTTGCCTTGGAAGCAATGAAACAGCATGGCAGATGGTAACACTTTTTTGTTTGTTTGTTATTTCTTTCCCCTCCATTCATACAGCTCTGTGACTGAACAACAGAGAAACTGGCTAAGTAGACAGAAGTAAATATGATTATAAATCACTGACTTTCCTCAAGCCCATATAGCAGGTTCCATTTTCTCCTACCTGCTGACTTAGCTGTATTATCTCCCTGTAGGTGTCCTCTCACACTGTTCACAGATGGTCCTAAGCGGTGCTGAGAATCCACAACTCCCATGAAAATTAATGGAAGGTGTTGGTGCTTAGCAACTCTCAGGTGCAGAACAGGCCAAAATTGAGAGCTGTGCTTGGCAACCCTGCATATCTTTAAAGTGGGGCTTATTGGAAAAAGGAACACTGGGCCCTTCCAGTCCCTTCTTCTGTATCATTCATACACAAAAACGAATAAACCCATTTCAAGTGACTTATTTTAATAGATAATGTATTGCTCACAAAAGGTGCCATATTGACAGCTCTGGAGACTGATGTCCTCAATTTATCCATACAACTAGTACAGGGCAGTCAGCAACAATGCCATTTTCTCTCTCACTGCCCTTAACAAATTATTAGATTATTCAGAAGGTGCAGTCTCCATGTTGGTTCAACCCTGCACTCTTTTTCCAAGATTGTCAGTGTGGTGGCTTTGTAGTGCACAGATGCTTCCAGCAGAAGTGGTAACCGGCAAGTCAAATGTTCCATGTTTCATTAAGATTCCCCAAACACAAGAATATGCAAAAAAAAAAATTTACACCACTAGAAATGTGAAGCTGATACTGTTACATATTTTGTGTATTTATTTGTATATTTTGTGAATTGAATTACACTTGGAGAGAAATACTCATAACACTACAGTACGTATTCATAAAAATTGGCCTGATTGACCGTCTCCTGAAATACCAATTTCATTTGCTCTTATGTTAGTTGCTTGAGTAACTGCTATCCCACTTTCAAGTACAATTTAGTGAGTTCCTCTGTAGAGAGACCTCTAAATTGTCCCTTTCTAACTCCTATATTATTGAAGAAGCATTGATCTTCATGCTCCTCAATTTGATGATGCAGGTCACTGTAGTATCTGATGCTAGCTGAGTCAGGATTTCTCTGAGTCCAGACATCTCTCTCCGCCAGTACAGGAGAGTAGTTATGGCTCACCTCTTACTCCGCCTAAGAGACCTAAGAGAAAAATTACTCCTAAGAGGAGACAGGAAAGACGAGTTGCATCTCCAAAGAAAAGAAGAAAAGTACATAGAGTGGATCAGTATTCTGCGGAATCCCGTCGGAACAAAGTAAGTTTACCTGTGTTCCAAAACTTTGTGACAGAAGTGTCAGTTTGAGGCTCTTATGTAGCTTAATTTTTGCAACTTGGACTCCCTTCCATATTTCAGTTTGGGAATTCCGAGACAGACTTTCTATAACTGTACTGAAAGATCACTGCTCGCAAAGCAGCCAGGATATATTGAGTCTTTTGGGAACTATGTTCTTCCTATTTTATACTCTGTTCACTGTAGGGAAAGCCTCTTTAGGACCTTTTAAAAATCCATCAAACAAAGGGAGCATGAAACAAATCTCTGGGAAGATCTTATCAGCGACACCAAGCCATAAGACTTCATCATGAGTCTCACAACATTGGGTGTCCTTCTTTAAGCCCCATTTCCTGGTATCAAGTGATTATGTGAGAATCTTTTTCTTTTTCTTTTCTCTTTTTTTTTTTTCTTTTCAAATAAAACCAAGTTTCTAGTCTTCATGGCACTGGAGAAAAGTTGAAAATTGACCTGAGTGTAATCTGAAGGGTCAAAAGCCAGATGGCGCACACACAAATATCTCATTGGCTAAAAAATCTTGAGACTTTTGGGGGGAGGTGAGACGGGAGGAAGGGCATGTAAATCATGATTTTTTTGAACCCATGATTTTGGGTCTGGCGATAATGCCTTATGATGGTACTTAAGTCTCTGTCTTCAAAAAGGTCAAAGTTGGAGGTTGCTTCCCCAGGAAAAGATTTAGAGAGAGGAGAAAGATGATCCTTAATAAATGAAATCTCTCCACCTGCCACTAATTGACAACTTGGGAAGGGCTGTGGATCACTTCAGCATCCCTTCCATTCAGGGATTTTAAAGTAATTGTAACCCAGTTCATGGGGCCTAAAAATATCTCCTGTGGGATCCAAGCAAAAATCTTGACAGTGTATTTTCAAAGAAGAGCAATAGAAACTCTTCCCAGTAGCTTTCAATTCTTGATTTAAAAAAAATATATAGTTCTGAAATTAATCAGGCATTCTGAGACTCCTCCTGGAATTGGGGGGGGGGGGGGGGGGAGGGAAATCAGTCATCAAGAGTAAAACTGCCATTTCGCACGATACCTTGAGCATTGATAGTCTACTCAAGAGGAAGGCTGATTATCTGTTTACATGAATGATGTCCCCTTCAACAAACTACACAGGAGTTCCCCTTTCAGAGTAGTTTGCTAATTCAAGGTCCTACTGTTTTTGGCATAAAATATGTTCTAGGTGGGCTAATAGTGAGAGTACATGTATCCATCTCCCTTTCTCTCACCCCCCCCCCACCCACCCGGGGGGCTTCTCTTCTCTGGATGAATATTTCATCCAAAGCTTTTCCATCTATGCAAATCTCCATGGAAACCCAGTTGTGGATTTCTCACTAAACCTTCAAAAATCTCAGATTATTCTAGCACAAATTATCATCCACATCCAGTGCAAATTAACCCTTTAGTGCCAGTATTTGTTTATGCTCATTGACCGCAATGGGATGCACCACAAGACTAGGAGTTAAATCCTTTCCTCTCTTCATACGTCAGCATCAGGTTACAATTGCTCTTCTTCAGAAGGAAAACTCATGCTAAAACCTATCTAGTAACACTGGTCTGCATTTCTCAGTTTCATACTTGATCCTCTTATAATAATGTCAGTTGTTTCTTTCGGTGGCATCTCAGATATCCACACCTGTCTTGGAAAATAAAGCTTTCCATACAACTTGACAAAGATCTGAGGTAGTGGAGATCAGCATGTGATCTGAGCAAAGGTACACATGAGACTTATTATTTCACTGATAACTCCTTGGAGGTTACATCTGGACAAGAACGTGGGTCTCAGGGCAGTCCCACATCCACGTAGAGTATCCTCACGTAAACGTATTAATGACATTCAGTATCGACCTTACTCCATTTCAGAAATAAACAGAACTTTTTAAATGAGAACACAGTGAGAATAATGGGGGTGAAGGAGCTAAATTGAGGTTCCCTGGCTCTGATCATGTGAAATAGTGTGGGGTTTTTTTGTGGTGGGTGTGTGTGTGTGAGGGGGAGAAGAGAAGGGTGGTGTGTTTTGCTTTGTTTTATTTTTGTTTAAAACTCAATTAGTTTGTTTTCATGGTATCAAAAACATCTTTGCAAACCCCCAGCTGAAATTTGGTGGATATAGAACTTTAGAAAAGTACTGTGATTTGTAGTTCCTTATCACATATGGAAATACTATTGCTCTATTTTAAGAACAGCATAAACCTGTTGCACAAGAAAATCCTCATGTGAAATCCAGGAGGTTTTGCAGTTCCCAGCTTTCCTAACTGCAGAGTTACCATTTAGAGGCTGAAAGAAAAGTCTTAATTTCCTTATGTGATGCATGAGATACAATTAGAGCTGACTGAAAAACGGACTTTCCAATCCATGAGGAAAATCTGAGATTTTTAACAGTGGGCTTTTGTCCCAGTTTGGGACAAAAAGTCAAAATAGTGCAATTTTTCATGGAACAAAAAGTTCTGTAAAATGTTCATTCAGAATGTTTCATCATTTTTGACTGAAACTAAATGTTCATATTTTCCTGAATAGGAGCTTTTAGTTTCCGAATCTTTTCTCTCTGCCTGAGCTGCTACAATGTCTCATGGGAATTGTAGTTCTGGGTTCTTCCTGCTCCGCAGCTGGATTCTATCTCCTGTGATTCACAGCTGTTTCTCCCTGTGGCAGAGTCGCCATTGTGCCTTGTATGAGTTGTAATTTCCTGTCTTACCTTGATTATTTTCAGAATCTACAACTCCACAAGGTGGGTGGCAGTTCGGGCAGAAGGGGAGCTTGCAAAACATTTAGATTAGGGTCAGGTTGACTTTTGTAAGCAGAAATTTCCCTTGGGAAACAGTTGAAATCTACCTTTCTGAGTCAAGATTTTGACAAAATTCTGTTTTCCTACAGGAGAATTGTTTTTTGTTCCAAATGTTTTAACTGATCCAGTTAAATATGCACATATGAGAAATTGAGCATATTGTGACAAACAGAAATGTTGTCTGTCTCTCTTTTTTTAATAAACTGTCCTTTATCTAAAATGTATGGAAATTCCAAGTATTTATCTTCTAATAAAAAAAGAGTTGCACTCGCTTCTGTTCCTGCTCAGAATTGTAACTTGTCTGCATGTTGTCATAATTTTGCCTTTTTATAAAATAAAAAATAATATATTTATACCATTTTAGCTCTGGGCATCCTTTTTCAAAATCTTGCCAGAATTGTCACTTGATCCTTTAGAGACCTTGGATATTCAGCTGAAGCTGCCTTTTCTTCCTGCTACTTATAATGGAAGGCTAAGGGCAGCCATTCTAGCACCAGATACCTCCTGGAGCACCCTTCGCAATGGCTTGGGATTTTCATATGAACACTGAGATTGAAGCTATGTACCACGACTACGTAGTTGGTGTTCGGAAAAACTGAAAAGCTAAAGTCCATTGGAAGAACAGCATTTAAATGAGTTCTCTCCCCCCGCATCTCCCCCAATCATATGCATTTTTCTAATTTAGTAAATCTTTGCATTTACCATATGTTTAGGGGTTCTGTTGGAGGGGTAGGAATAGGATCAATGATTTCTTGCAGTCATCCAACAACATCCCAATAGAAGACTCTTTTTTGTATCTTTCCCTCGAGGAAATCAAATCAAGCTCATAGGAAAGGAGATGACGATTAGGTCAGGGTGATAACTACTCAGCCAAGGATCTGCCTTTTGATCTGGAAAGTTAACCTACAAGAATTTTGCTGAGGAAGCTCCACCTATAGTGAAAGAGAGAGCATTGCAATGGTGATTAACTTCCTTTCTTTCTGCAAACTTTGTATAGATGATAAATCCCCTAAGGGATATTGACAAGACTTTAGGACAATTAATGGATGGACTGAAGCAGCTGAAACTACATCGATGTGTCAATGTTATCTTTGTTGGAGACCATGGTAAAAACTCTTACTTGTCCTTTCTTAGTATGTAAATATGGATAGAAACTGATGATTGAGCAATTGCCAGAGCTTCACTGTGCTTAAAGTTATACACACAACAAATACTTTACTGGATCGGAGCCTAAACGAACATCCTATTTTTAAAAATTCTTTTTAAAAGGAAAAATATTTATTCACAGGACACTGACAATGTAAGCCCAACTTTTAATTTGCCTGATGATTACCTTGTGGAGGAATTCCTTCTTATTTTAACTATTTGGTTAACTATTTGCACATTCATTCAGAATTAAGCCTGTTTGTATTTTGGGGTGTAACACACAAATAATGTACAATATCTCCTACCTGCTCCCTAGCAAGTGTGAACAGCTGCAGTCTGTCCCCATGTCTCTCGTTTTGTTTTATTTATTTATTAAAAGTAGGTTAACTGGAAAAGAAATGGTGTAGAAGCCTCATCCCCTTTTTAATGACTGTAGGAGTAGAATTTTGGAACAGTAAGTTTCCATGGCAATTAGGAGTGCAGCTGGTCACATACAGAGGAACAAAGTTGGGATAGTTATGAGGGACTGGGCCCAGCTTTGAAGAGTTATGGAGGAAGGAGAAATGCCCACAAGAGATATTGGATCAGGGAGAGAATAAGTGGCAAAAATGGGCAGAATGATAAAAAATGGAAAATCATGACTTGAAAGGTCTCTGTCACCTGGAAATTAGGGAAAACTTCACTATAAGAATTCCTAGTAAAGAGAGAGAAACTCCAGTGAAAATACTATAGGCGAAAGAAGGAAAATTGAGATCAAATTTGGGTATGTTTTTGAGGTAGAACTGTTCTTGGCATAACATTTCAGAGAGGTTACTAAAGGTCTTTAATTAGAGTAATAGTACACTAAATGAGTCATGATTTGCTATGGGATACCATGCTATTCAGATAAGATTTTTGTGTGTGAGTGAAGTGCCAGATTAACAGGCCTGGACAGTAAAGTTCACTCTCTGTCCACAAAACAGGTACAGCACTGTGCTACAGGTTTCTCTACCAGTTATGTCTCCTCCCTGATGTGGAGGGGATGACTGCTGGGGTTCTGGGGAGAGTTTATTTTCCAAACATAGTTACTCCTTGTCTACAGGCTTCTGAGTTTTACTCACTAAGAATTAGATTGAGACCACCAATACACTTCTCATTGGCCACAAAATAACTCTGATGGTAACAACTTTGTTCACTCTACCTACAGTTGGTTTAGAATACACCACCAAGATACAATACCTTTGTGTGTTTGTGTCTCCTCTCTTTAAATTGTATTTTAAAAATAACTTTGAAACTAGGAGCTGATCTTAGTGCTTCTGGGAGTTAAAACAGGATGTATAACAAGTGTACGCTCCCTGGATGTAGTGATTGGCATTGCTGCTCTGACACTGGCATTTCTGTGTGCACATAGGTGCAAGCACCAGCCATAATTCTGTTATTAAACAATATCTAATGTTGGTGATTATCAGTGCTGCCATCGAGAAGACATTAGCTAAAAGAGCTTGATGTTGGTGAAAGCTGAAAACAAACAAAGGTGTCCATGTGTCTGACAGTTCCTTGGGAATTGAAACAGGTGGAATAGTTCCAGTGACCATTCTTGATGACTAATTCGTGACAGTGTAGTCTTTCCATAAACTTGAGGTAGGTTACCTGCTAGGAAGAGAGGAATAGGATGGGTATATGAAGAAGGAATATTTGTTTTTGAACCGTTGCTCTGAAGCCAGAGATTGATTCCTCTGTTTTAGGAAATAAGCTTATTTCAAGATACAGTGCTTTTCTAAAGGAGGCTTATTTCCCTTCCACAGGAATGGAGGACACCACTTGTGAAAGAACTGAATTTTTGAGTAACTATCTGACTAATGTAGAAGATATTGTATTGGTGCCTGGGTCTTTAGGACGCATTCGCCCTCGATCTAATAATAATCTGAAATGTAAGTTGATTTTACAAGTATCGTACTATACTGAGGCCAAGATTCTGCAACTCTAACTCAGGTAGAACAACACATCCAGACAAGTTGTCCCATTATCAATGATAGTGAGACTTGAAGGAGTTCATCACCTTGCAGAATTGGATGCTAAGTGAGAATGTTGTTTTTAAAAAAAAAATTATTAAATATGGCCTACTGACTAGGGCCTATTGACTGGTCAAGTGGTAGTCTTAATTATGAATCCATTCATTTTCCCATTTTTGTGGCCAAAAAACTGATAGATATTTAGATATTTGGCAGCCATGTACAGCTAAGGCAGAGTGTGGGTAAGAGAAAACGGTGAAGTGTGAATTTGAGCAAATGGGGCTCAGTGATAGTATATGAAAAATCTGGGTTTTTTGCAACATGCTTTTAAGAAGTTGCTTGGAGTTCTAAGTTAGCCCTACATGAGACCATTTGAAACAGTCTGGGGAAAATTTGCTTGAAGATGTATCTGGTTGTGCAAAGACCAGATTGAGATATTTCAAGATCACAAAATACAAAAGGACATCAGAGACAATGGGTACGTGTTAAAATCCATACCTAGATTAAAGGTTTAACTAGGAACAGATGTATTCTGATGTTTGTCTAAGGGACATGGGTAAAGATCTGTTTTCAAATACCAGTGTTTCACTGATGTGTATCTTAAGTTTTTCAGAGCATAACAATGAATTTATTCACGTCATAGGCTAAAAGTATTTCACCATTTTATTTTTGAATGTACTATGTTGTGATTTTGGTGGGCTATCATAAAGACTAAATTCTTTCTTTGCAGAGTCTACCAAAACTATTAGTAAACTTTCAGTTATAATTTTTTTAAAGATCTTCCAATGCCTATTATCTCCTAGATGAGTGAATATATTTGTGTATCTTCCACTGAGAACTTTTAAAAAAGCCTCCATTGTCCTTTTTGTTAACTCCAGTGAATTTTGCTGCAGTTTTCAGTCAGAGTAGGATCAGGCGCTACCATATTAAAGTTCTACAGATAATTAGATGCACTATATTTTACTCTTATGCAAAGAGAAGTGAAATAGCATGGGAAAAATCATTCTTTCAGTTTCCCTGATGTTAAGCAAGTTCTTTTCCTTTGATTGGGGCATGGTGAGAACTTCCAAAGAGAAGTTGTCCTCGCTAATCCCTGGCACAGTGCCTCTGGGTTTTGTTTTGTTTTTCACCTCCATTTGCATGCATTCATCTCCTCTATGGGTCTCTTTCTATCCTCTTCTCCCCGAATGTTTGTAATTGCTTATAAATGGACAATTCAAACACAAAATAAATAGACGCATTCCCGGGATTTGGAACAGAACATTAAATGGCAAATTACCTAACTACTTTCTCCCTCCTCCACTATTTCATGCCTTAACACTACCTTCATTCTTACATCTTTGAAATGTATGTGCCTGTGAATTGTACCTGAGACTGAATGTGACTCATTTCAAAGCCAATCAATATCATGCCTTAAGCAGACAAAATAATATGGTTGAGAGACAAGGTACTTCATTTTCTTCCAACTCTGTTTTCTACTCCGGGGGCTGAGAAATTCTGTTAGCTGGCCCTGTAAGAAGTGAGACTGAGAATTTAATGTGGGTTGTCCAAGTGGTAGTGCAGCTTGCATAGAGTGAAGTCCCACGGCTTGCCCAGAATGTTTTTTCAGTTACTTCATTTAGTCACTTATTCAGCTGTGTGTAATGCTAAAGCAGCCAAAAGAACCACAGCTTTCTTATTAATTATTGCTTATAAAGATGCTTATTCTTGCACTTAAATACTCTTACAGAAAGCTTTTTGCGAATTCTCAGATATGACTACCTACTTGTTAGATTAGATAGATGCTTTTCAAGATGTTAGTTTAAAATTTTTATTTCTATGAGTATTTAGTTTCAGGTCCAAAGTGTAAAACACTGATTAATGCTGCTATAAAAAATTTGGGTAATTAAGGAAAAACACATTAAAGGTGTACTGTATTGCACATCATCTAACACATTTTTGCTAAGAGAGGATAGCTTTTAAAAGGAGCCTGGACTCCTGAAAAGAGTGCTTACTTTGTAACTCCAATAAACAGATGACTGTTTTATGTCTTTGTGTCTCTCTTTTAACAGATGACCCTAAAGTAATTGTTGCCAACCTCACAGTGAGTATTTAGCACTGGCATATTATATCTGTCTACAGTATATTGTTCATTTCACATGTTAATTTGGGGCTTTATTCATCATTTTGTGCTCACTCTTTAGTCAGAAAACCAGCATTAGGCTGAAGATAGAGTGGTAAATAGGGCCCTTCATGGGTAGGGATTAATGTTTGTCATGAGATCCCCTGTTTGCTGCTGTAGTAGCTTTTATAACCCTTTTGGGTAGTACACAGCCAGAATCTTCCTGATGGTCTTGAGTCCCTGAATTGAGCCGATTTATTCCTTCCTTCAGAAATGGAAAGTAACCTTTTTATGAGTAAACATTTTAGTAGTACTTGGAAGATGCAGAAAAAATCCATTTGATATCCCTTAACCTTAACCTTGTTTTTATGAAATTCCCATTAAATATATACTGATTTATCAAATGTAGAAGCCAAACTGCTTTACATATATTTCTGGAAAGGCTATCTATTCAGGAGTCTTCTGAAATTAAGCTTTGGTCAGATATGAACCCTTTTGCATATCACTGAGGAAAATGTGGTGGAGTTTCGCAAACTGCTTTGAAGAACACTCTGTAGCGAGAACAAAGATGTCAGATGTGCATAGAACATAATTCAAAACTCACTTGTCCGTAGGGAAGTGTATCAGTGCACTATTTATACAAATATGGTCCTGTAGAGTGTTGTGCAAGATCTGGGATATATGTCTACTATACATAACCTTGAACTCCTGAAATCAAGCAGATCTTATGGTTGAAGCCACACTAGTGATGATGACTTGAAACAACATAGCTTCTTACAATTGTGTTTCAGTGTAGAAAGCCAGACCAGCACTTTAAACCTTATTTGAAACAACACCTTCCCAAGCGTTTGCACTATGCTTACAACAGAAGAATTGAGGATATTCACTTATTGGTGGACAGAAGATGGCATGTGGCAAGGTAAATTGTAGTGTGTGTGTGGAGTGCGGTGCTTTTTTGGTCTCTTCTGCCTTCTCTAGCTTAGTTACTGGCAGTTTTGAATATTCTTAAGATATTTAGCAATTAGCCAGGCAAAAAATTAATCCTATTTAGAGAGGCAGGCAGTTTATACCATTACTTTGCTTTTAAAGACAATAGAAAAGGAGGAATCTTTTTCTAGTGTTTACATCCTTTTGTGTTTAAAATATCTTGTTTTTTCCTTTTGATCTGTTGATAAAATGATATATTAAATCGAGTACAGCCAGTCCTTTATTCATAAAGCTGAGTCAGTGTATTTTTGGTAGAGAACAGGACAGATTTATATTCTTGCCACCTCTTGTGAGGGTCTTTAAGAATTGGTAGTGCTCTTTTGACTATGTTGCTGCCAGTCAAACAGTGTGTCATAAGTGTCTTTGCATGCAGTATAGTTGCAGCTGTGTCGGTCCCAGGATACCCACCGTGACTGTCTAATAAGTGTCTTTGACACTTGTGCTTATCTTCCTGTATTAATGCAAAGATCTTTCTACTAAATCATTGAATGGGAAATTCCAACTGCTTTTTCAGAGTGGATGTAACTCCAGTAGGCAAGGTCACAAGTGTTCTTTCTACAATTTCTGATGATGGTTCTCAAATTTCAAAGAATTAAATTCTGGTTTTAAACCTACCATCTTAACAGTTTTTATTGATACATGTAGAGCTTTTATACCAATAAAATAAAAACCAGCAGGACCTTATTAAAGGGGAAAAGGCAAAATATCACATTTATTGTGAATACAGAAAGAATCATAGTAAGCAGTTAGTTATAGCTATAACATTCCATTCAATCTCATATTTATTCACACATTCATTCATACACACACACACACAGGTTCTGCAAGGTTGTTTATCATAGTTACCAGCCTTAGAGTTGCTCATGCCAAACCACTGGCCAGGTGGCCTGGACATGAGGAGGGAGCAGGGCCTCGTCAGATGCTCATCTGATGCTCCTGGAAGTTGGTTTGCAGAATCAGACCCCAAAGTTCTCACTTTCCAGAGTCCATTTTTATAGGAATTTCTTCCTATGCCAGTCTATGGGAATTGCTTCATCATGCTGTTGCTGAATCAATCAGCAGATGGCACATTCCTGACGGCTCCGTGCTGCCAGATGTTATCTTGTTCTTTGGTTCTCCCATTCTTGAGGCTGTTGGGTGGATTCCAGTCTGCCCTCTGGGGATCCTCTGGTTATTTCCACTTGACGCCGCCTTCAGCCAATGGACACTGCATTCTTAGGCTGGCACCTCCCTGATCATTCAGTTATTATCCACACCAAGCATCCATCCACATACATCCTTTATCTCTATTTTAATCGCAATTGTTAACGAAGCGAGATGAATACAACAAAAGGGCAGGGAGTCTCTGGGTGCTGTTTCTGTTGTTACAGAATATTGCTTTGAGTCTTTCTCTGTGTGAGTAGTTGTTGTTACAAAGAATTGCTTTGAGAACAGACTCTGTCTTAGAATGTACTAACACAATTAGCAGCTTGCAAGTTTCACACGTAGAGGGAGAGAAACAGTACTAAAAACCAAGAGACCTCTTAATTAGTAATACCCTAAAATTTAAACTATGGGGAATCAAACTCATTTGTGATTTTAATGCAGAACTTCTTTAATATGATCCAACATAATTAGACAGGAAGCAGTTTTCGTGTTCTGTGAAACTTGGAGTATAGAATTTTTCTTATTCCACATTAGGATGAACCCATGACCTCCTTTCCAGGTTTTTTATGATTCAGACTAGGGACTTGAACCAGGGTCTTCCACGTCCCAGTTGAGTGCCATAACCACTAGGCTCTTGGCTATTCTGCGGTCAATGTGTCTCTCTGATTTTGACCTGTGAAACCTTTCCCAACAAAAGTTGTTTGTCAAAACTGGTATGTTCGCACAAAAATTTTTGGTTTATACCAATCATCATATTCTGACATTCCTCCCCCCCCCCAACAAAAATAGTTGCAAGATTCCGAAACAGCTCTAGATATAGGATGGGGAGGAGAGGTAAAAGGAATATTTTACTCAAGATTTTTTCCCCTTCTATCTCAGTTCAAACTTCCTTTTGGCAGCATTATTTGCTACTGCTCTTAAGAGCTACCTTTTTAATGAGTGCATCCCCTCCTCTGTTAATGTAACTGTAATTCATGTTATAGTCATGGCCAGGAAAAGACTTTCTGTAATAGTTACAGGTCTGATTACATCACTTCCAGTTTTGAGGACAAAAGCCAAATCTCTGAGAGAATATCCTCTAACGGGTGTACAAACTGACTTTTAGGATGGCAGCCCACTGGACTGCTAGGCAGCCCCTGTGATAATGCTGATAAACCTTAGTGTGTAACAAAGCTAGTCATTATTTCTGATTACCACTTATTTTCTTTATATGTTTCTGTTCCTTCTGAGTTTCTCCCATTTTCTCTCCAGGTCTGTTTCTCCTTTACTCTTTCATCTTGTGGTAGGCAAGAAGGTGAAAAGGACTCATAGCATTGTAATTTATTACAAAGGTGCTTTCTGACTTTCTAAGAAGCATCTGTTAGAATGCTACTGATTTAGGGCAACATGATCCTAAACAGCTTCAAGCTATGGGAGTCCCCAGTGGGGAAGGGCTTCTACCTGGGAATGGCAAGTTATCCAAAGGCTAACAATAGATGGTGCTAGTTATTCCATATGCATTGGTGTCTTTTCAAGTACATCTCAGGCAGGTAATGTCTCAAGTTTTTCAATCTCTTAAATAATGGCATAGCATTAAGTTGTATTGCGCCATCCGTTTAAGCAGAAACGCTTATAGTTGTCAATGGGGATTTCTGAAAAGAACTGATGTCACAATACATCTATTAAAATACTGAGCAAAATTCAGTTTTAAGACTTTGAGAGTAATGGCAGGACCCATGTGCTTGTCCAAATCCATCGCTTCCTTGGTAGAATATATTTAATGCTGATGGAGCATCACTGGGAAAGAGAGAAATGAACTCCCATTTAAGATTTTAATACATTTCAAAATTATAACCCCTTTTGTCCCCTTTGGAGAACTGCCTACTTAACTTCCCCCTAGAGTTTCATTTGGGTATGGTATTCACTTCTTGTCCCAAGTAGTGCGTGCTGCTGGTGCATCAGAGTGGCGCATTGACTCCGGTGTAGGGGTGATTGTAGGTTGTGAACTGCTCTAGGATCGTTTAGGGCAAAGTTTCTGTATAATTGAGAGACGACGTCACTGTTTTTGTGTTTTTAAGACTGGAATTTTCAAAGGAACCTGTAGAAGTTAAGTGCCCAAATCCCCATGACATTCAAAGGGAGTTAAACTCTATCTCCCTGCAACTCCTTTTGAAAATCGCAGCCTAAATTTTAATCTTCTTCTGAAACCACATTGTCAGGTCAGCAATAATTCTTATGATTTTACATTTCAATGTAGGAAATCCATGGATGTTTATAAGAAACTATCAGGAAAATGCTTCTTCCATGGCGATCACGGATATGACAACAAGATCAATAGTATGCAGGTATAAGCAGCAAACTAATCCTTTTTGGGAGGGTAATTGGGTGTGTGTGTGTGTGTTGGAGGGAGAAACTTGAAGTCTTGGAAATTTTTTTTAAGAGTTAAAGCAAACTTATTCTTTTACCATGTTTCTCTCTTCTTTGAAGACTGTCTTTGTAGGCTATGGTCCCTCATTCAAGCACAAGACCAAAGTACCTCCATTTGAAAATATTGAACTTTACAACATTATGTGTGGTAAGCTACTCCATTTCTAAACTACTTTTGCCAACAAAGTTTTCAGAGGTTGGTGTAGGCACAGTTTATGCTTGTGTTCTGGGCCACTACCTTCTCCCCTAGCACTGCACTGTCACTTGCCCTTTGGATGGAAGGACAGACTGCACAGAGGCCTATCTTTGTTCGTCTCCAACAGTTGGCCAGTAAAGTGCATTCACGTGTATTTCTGCTGGCAGCTCCTCGGATATCAAATATAGAGGGCTACAGTCTAGTCTCTATTAGCCCTGGGAGCGAGACTTGTGTCCAGAGAGAGCTTCTGCCCCCGCATCTCATGTGTGGCAGCTCAGACATTATTTTGCCACTACTGTGCCTTTTGTTGGTGATATTTGTTTTCAGAACTCTTACTGCAGCAATGAAGTAGAGAAGTTAGATATGGCCATGCATGAATATAATTTTTATGATCCTGTCTTTAATGTACATTTCCTTTTACAATAAAACTTTCCAAAAAAAGCTGCACATATTCATTTATAAACATGAAACACACCTGTGTTAATATATAATTATTCCCATTTATAGATAGGGAGGCTAATGTGTCTCCCTTAAGTAATTGGTCTTGAGGTCTCAGAAGTCAATAGCAGAGGTGGAAATGACCCGAGATAATTTTTTACTTTGTCTCCTGCTTTAACCATGCTTCCTTTCAGATCTGAACCAGTCTAGAGATCACACTGGAACAGAACTACCATCATTAATACCATGTGCCTTTGTGCAAATCACAATAACATTGTGTCTGTTCACTCTTCTCCAAATGTGTGCAGTATTGAACTTTCCTGTCTGTCAGTGGTATTATGTGGCTTGTTTAATGTTTGTACAGTACCAGGAAATTCTGGATGAAAGATTAAAAAAAAAAAAGTTTTTTCCTGGGGTTGTTAAATGCTCTATATCAGTTTGATTTTTAGTATTGTGGCAAATTGCTGGCACTCCTATGATGAGTCCCGCATTTTCTCTTCTTGGGTGGGGGGAGTTCAGGGCGCCATTTCTCACCCCTGAATTGGAGTATTAACTGTCCCACTAGTATCCCAGAGAAGGAGTGGAGAGGGAGGGACCTGGGCCCGCCTGCCCTCTACTCCGGGTCCCAGCCCAGCAGCCCTCGGGATAGCGGCAAACCACTTGAATTAGCAATTCCTTCCCCTGGGCTACTTCCCTCTCCGGCCCTTCAGCTTGTGGGGCTTCCTGCCCTTCCTCTCTGCTTGGGCCAGGTTTCTCCCAACCCCTTGTCTGTGGAGTCCCTCTGCTCTGCACAAGCTTGTCTCCTTTTTCCTAGGGTCTTGGTCTTCTGGCCTGCCACAGCACTTCTCCAAACTCTCCTCTGCTTCCCTCCACATTGCTCTCTGCTCCAACACCAAACCACTCTGCTTCAACTGTCTGATTGAGGCAGGGGGGTTTTATCAGGTGCGCTAATTGGCTTCAGGTGCTCTAATGAATCTATAGCAACCTCTCTTCCCTCTACAGGGAATAAGGCTCTCATCATCCTGGGGCTTGCATATCTCCTCTCTGTCACTCTCCTGTTGCCCTCTGGCCTTGCTGCATCACAATATTTTAAGACTGATAGCACCATCCGGTTTTAACCAAGTATGCTGCAGGTTTGCCCTCTGAGGCATTGATCCTGATTGGAGCCTCTGGGGGTACATCTACTCTGCAACCCGCAATACCCCACGGCAGCACGTCTCAGAGCTCGGATCCGCTTGCAGGGCTGGCGCTATGGGGCTAAATATAGCAATGTAGCTTTTCCTGCTTGGGCTCTGACCCCTCCCACCTCCCCAGGTGAGTGTTCTTAGCCCCTTAGTGTGGGCCCCGCAAGCCTGAGTCCGTTGACCTGGGCTCCGAGACTCGCTGCTGCAGCTGTTTTCCCTGCCCTCCGTGTAAACGTGCCCTAGGAGTTACGGTGGTGGTAATGTTGTGGTGTAGTAGTAGTTTCTCCACCTAGCTACGAGACTAAACCTTATTGTTCCTGTCACGGGAATTTTCAACACGAATAGCAAAGCAGGCTTCTCTGATGTGGACCAAGGCTTAGTATTGTTCTTTGGTTAAGTTAAAAGTAACTCTCTCTACTTCATGGGTGTAAAGTAGTTGGTGTCTTGTTTCTAGCCATGTAGGAAATGGGCACTGTGTACTGATGTATACACTGGAATACCTTTACAGTTTTAGAACCCTGGTTCTGTGTTTGATGTCTTGTCAGATCTGCTTGGATTAAAGCCTGCTCCTAACAATGGAACCCATGGAAGTTTAAATCACTTGCTGAGGAACAATGCATATAAACCGACCATGCCAGATGAAGTTGCAAGGCCGCTCTATCCTGTAGCTGCATTTTCTGCATCTGAATTTGATTTGGGCTGTACATGTGATGACAAGGTAGACTCATGGATTTATTCATACTGGTGTCATTAAGGATAATTGTCTTGTACTGCAGCTTAGGGATATATTGCATGTTCTCACTTTAAGAGAAGGCTCTAATGTTTAAGTATCCCTTTGATCCTTCTTGCCGTTAAGGATCTTTCATACCCTTTGGAATGTTTAGTGTAATGTGTCCTTCACAGTCAGGGTGTTAGAGCGTTAGTATTACTTTGCTAAATAAATAATGAACATGAGATGTCAGAGAATGCCCTTACGGTTCAGCTGCTAATCTTTTTTTCATTTACATTTTTTTTTATAAAGAACAAGTTGGACGAACTCAATAAGCGATTTCATGTCAGAGGAACAGAAGGTAAGGACATGGTGGTTAATAAAACATTTATTTTTCTTCATTTTCAGTGACTGTTTACTAAATTTAAAATCAACATTCAGACTAAATATATGAATGTTTTTCTTTATATTTGTATTGGTGCTTTAATGGAAAAATAATATTTTTGGTTTAATTACACTGCATTGGACAGTAAACCAACTTTTCTTACAACTCTACCAAATAGCACATGAGTTTACCTAAGATGTAAGCCTGTGGGCTAGATTCACTCTTGATGGTGCAGGGGCAAGGTGGGTGGCTGCCATCTGATTTTTCCCTTAGCATTTCTACCAGGACAAGGCAGCTTTACCTTCCCAATGCATCCTTGGTCACATCCACCCTTTGGACTGTTCTGTTCCTCTGGGAAGGAGGCTGCGGCTACTCTTTGCCATTGCAACCTCCCTCTGTACCAAGTTTGCTAACAGAAACCCTGACCTTACTTAATATTTACTTATATAAGGATCCCATGGGCCTATTTGCATGTTTAAACTTAAGCACGTGCTTTGCTGGATCAAGGCCACAGGGCTTTATTTTGTCACGCTTACAAATGTTTTTTAAGTGGGGATTCTTGAGGAGTAAGGTACTAGTCAGTGTGAAGGAGGGTGAGAGAATCTGGCCCTATGTAGCTAATGGGAATTTATAAAATACAGTAAACTCATGCACTTGTAGTGTCTGTGTAGATTTTAGAAGCATAGTCTGGCAGTTCCTAAATCAGACCTAAAGTCCATTAGTCCAGCATTCTGTTTCTGATAGTGGTCAGAAGAAGATGAAAGAAACTCCATGTTAGACAGATGTAGGATAATGGCATCCTAATCCTTAATATAGATTGGCTCAATTTGAAGCCTGTTGTTTTGTATTCCTTGCCAAAACTTGTTTTAACATTAACCTATAATAGCTCTGAATATTCTTATCAATATAAATGTCCTATTTCCTTTTAGAATCTTGCTAAATTCCGTTAGCCGTGTGTGTGTTAGCTTGAGCCGGACCAAACTTCGTAAATTCTCCCTGCTACTTTAGCAAATCTTCCAGTTTTTTGGAATTGGATCCTGAGCTACTTCTAGTCAGGCATTTACGGTGATTTTTTTGGGGGGGTGTGTGTGTGTGTGTAGCTTTCATAGATCTTTCAGTTTCCTTAATTCTAGTAATACAAACGGGTAAAATTATTCCTTGCTTCTGCAAGTTTAATTGCTTTTCTACAGGTTATCATCATAAAGCACCTGATGAAATTTTGGTCTGGCATTTTTAACTACCTATAATTCTGCTGTTATACCTATCACTAAACCAATGTCCACATCAAAAACAGAATTAAATTTTTCTTTTCACTATGGAATCTAACAGTAGAGCATGGGAGGCATGCTACTACAACTTTGTCTTAAACCAATTTCTGCTAATTACTGAAGGAATACTTCATTTTGTACCAATTAATGGTAACAGCAAACAAGTACCACTGTACTTGCAGGCATCCTGAAACCTTGATCTTGTTTTGATTATAACTTTTTTCAACATTTTATCAGTTTTTCTTAGTAAACTATGAATACATTTGTTCTTGTACATGTCTTCAGAAATTTAGCTACTGTAGCACCTGTGTCAATTTCAGTCATCAGATTTAAATTGTCTGTATCCTCAAAAAGAAAAGGAGTATTTGTGGCACCTTAGAGACTAACCAATTTATTTGAGCATAAGCTTTCATGAGCTACAGCTCACTTCATCGGATGCATTTCTCTCAAACTGCAAATCCACTTCCCTCTTCTTTAAAAAATCACTTCAGAAACACTGGCACAGGTTGTTTCCAAAAAGAAATAGGCTCCCTGGACTCATAGCTGCTGGCTAAAATTGACATTCTTGTCAAGTTTCACCACTGCTGTTTAGAGGGGGCATGGTTTTCTACACAGGGGAGACCAGCTTCTTGGAGGCTACTTGCATGTGAGCAGACCAGAATGGAGCTGCAGGTCTGGTAGTTCCTCTGCTGAGGCACTCACCCCACAGCTATTCTGAATCTGAGCAGTTCTGCCGTTCTGTGTTTGGGGGATGGATGGGATGAGATGGGAAGAATTTCTCTTTTTATCCTTTTTAAGTCTAAACTACTGTATTTCTGTAGCAGTCAGCTCAGTTATTTAGACTGGGTGCTACACAGGGGATTTGCCTTTTAAATGGACATGTGTTGGACACATTGATTCTGGCCGGGTTTTTTCTTCTTAGGTGTTACATATAAGTTAATGTAACTTCCTCCAATTTCTAGAGAAACACCTCCTGTACGGACGTCCTGCAGTACTTTATCGTACCAAATACAATATCTTACATCACCAAGACTTTGAAAGTGGTTACAGTGAAACATTCCTGATGCCTCTCTGGACATCATACACTATTTCAAAACAGGTCAGATTTATCTTTGGTTTTGAAAAATGACATACAAGATTACTACTACCTGTTTTCCTGGAGTCTTAAAATTCCCTTTCCTTCAGGGAATTTCCTACTTGGAATAACATAGATTTCCATTATAAAGAGCACTTCCACTCTCCATGAAAAATGGAATTTTAAGGACCATATGCTGCTTTGCTTATTGGTTTTAAAAAAAACCCAACACTTAACCCAGGATTTGTTTTTCTGCAACAGAATGTCTAGTTTAATCCTCTAGTTTATCAAGTTGTTTCCAATGGGAATTCCTACTAATAGATTGCTGAAGTAGACTGTCTCATGGAACAGGTTTTTACTATAAAGGTTGATGGATATATTTTATATTCTAGAGGATCCTTCATCTTACCTGTTGACTGTTTGAAATCATTATGCTTCACATAACATTCTTTATTGATGTTAGGCCTAAACAAGTCACACTCTCTTGTTTCTGACTACTTTTCCTGGAATGATATTTACAGTTGATTCCATGTATGCCTTTCAATGCAGGCAGAGGTATCTGGTGTCCCTGAGCATCTCTCTAACTGTGTGAGGCCTGATCTGCGCATTTCTCCAGGAAACAGTCAGAGCTGTTCAGCCTACAGAGCAGATAAACAAATGACTTATGGATTTCTTTTTCCTCCTCGTAAGTTTTTAAATAGGATGTCTGTAGAATATAAAGGAGATATTCTGTATGCAGTTACTTTTGGTTCCATAGAGATTTTTGAGCTTCTTCTTATCAGTTAGGGAAACTTTTTCCTAGGAAAAAGAAGGCACAAGATCTGTAGGGGTTGAGGGTTTTTAGGTGTCACAGAACAGATATTTGATAGCCTCAGTATTAACAATTATTTCTTGTGGAGAGATCGTAGTAACCCAATGGAACTATTATCAGCTAAAAGTAACTCCGTTTTAATTGTACATGATTTTGACTACTGTTTGAATTTCAGTTCTCTCTCTGCTTCTGAAAAGTTCAGTAACTCAAATATCCATTCAGCTGTCAATCAATCTCTTTATTATCAAAAAGAAGGATAAGAGGTGATTTGATCAGTCCAGAACTACTTGCATGGGAAGAAGATATTTGGAAATAGAGAAGTGCTCTTTTGTCTAGCAAACAAAGACAAAACAAGACCTCAGTGATTGAAAGTTAAATTTGAAACTTGACCAATTCAAAACTGGAAATAAGATATAAATATTTAACAATGAGAGTAGTTAACCATTAGAACAGCTTACCAATATGGTAGATTTTTCCATCTTTTTCAATCTTCAAGTCAAGTCTGGATGTCTTACTTTTATATAAGCTACAGCATTTCTTAGAAACTGAGCTTGATGTAGAAATTACAGGCTGGAATTCTATAAGCTGACCTTATGCCTAACCCAGGCCATAGATCAGTGATCCCTTCTGGACTTAAAATCCATGGATATGAAATAAGATGATCACAAAAGAGCCATTTTGTGCCATCAAATACTGGTTGAATAGTTTGAAACCTGGTATTTATTGTGTATGCAGTAATGATGAAGGCAGAGAGCCTCAGCTGGCAAAATTTGGCTTCACTCCTCTTTAAGTCAATGTACCTACGCCAATATACACCAGCAGAGCATCTGGCCAGCAGTATTCAATTCAAAATCCTAGAGAAACACACCTAGTGTCTGAATTTCTTTGTCATAATCTTTAACAAACTATTACTACATGTCACAACCAAAATTGTTTAGTCTGAAAACTTAATGAGAATGGATTTCTCTGTCTGTAAAGAGAGATCAAGAATTTTTCATGCATATTGTACAAATGATTATCTTAGGCTCTGCTGACTGACTTGCTTTCCACCTCTTCAGTCTCTGGGGAATGGATGGCTATGCCAGTCGGAATTAATGTCTGAGCAGACGGTTGCAGCCTTGGGGGATGACTTCCTCCCCTCTGACTTATTAAAGGAAGGGTTGAAATGGTTTTTAAAAGGAGTATGTATGTAACAAAACTAAAGGCAGTAGGGAGATGGATCATTTCTTGATTTTTCTGAACAGACTCTATTCTGCCTTGAAGTGTGAGCCTTTTAAAAAAAAAAAAAAAAAGTTGCAAAACAATACAGCACAATTATCACACCACGTGAGAATGTACAAAAATAGAAACAAATTTAGCTGGTGGAAGATTGAAACATGGACAAAACCCCTCTGTTCTGAGTCCATCTGTCATGCAAAGTAATAAGAAATTTTGTTTTAATTTAATCCAGAGTCTCATTTAGAAGATCATCTTTCTTTTGATTACTGCCTGCAATTGTTTAATTTATTTTTCTTGAGTCTCTGAGATTTTCACTAGGAACTTTCATGTTAACACATCTTGTTCTATGACTTTCAGAACTAAGTTCCTCTGCAGAAGCTAAATATGATGCCTTTCTAATAACAAATATCATTCCAATGTATCCTGCCTTCAAAAGTAAGTATGACACTCTTGTGGGTTACAGCTGATTCCACATACCACTTAGCTAAGTGGTATAGATATCTTTCAAAAATGGTTTTGCTGCTGAACTATGGAATGAACTGATTTAGAGGTTTAGTGAATAACTTTCACCTGGCTTCTCTGAATACATGTATAGGAATACAGGTGGACCAAATGGATTTATCAAAGATGGGGCTAAATGCATCTAAACAAAAAGTGAACTAACCTAAATCTAACTGAAACCCATTAATTTTTCTTTTGTTTGTGTGCCGCTTTGCTTCCTAGTTTTGGTGGGAGGCAGCAAACTATCAGACTATTCTGGTGGCATTTCTGGCTTGGCTGGAAGCAGAAAGTCTTGGAAGAGGCTCAAGAAGCAGCTCTTGTGAGATTTCCAATTCAAATTCTAGACCAGAGAGGTTTGGCTAAACCTCAAAACTCTGGGATGGTTTTCAAACCAAAGGAGGGATTTAGCAAGCCTGTGGGTAGAAACAAGTGGTGATCTACATAAGGAGCTTGAGCAAAGGTGGCAGAATGAGTTACCTGACCAAACAGTGGAAAATCATTACTGATTACTCACTCTGAAGTCATGATTTATAAAAATGCTATTTCCAGGAACATAATCATAGGACCAAACAACCATAAATTGCTCATATTGTGGTGGTCTTTTTTTATTATAACTTGGTGTTGGAGTCCCCAACAACTCACAGGGTTCGCCAGTGGAGGGGTTGATGGTAGTCATGATTTCTGTAGTATTTGAAGTATGCACGTGCTGTACAGAGGGAGAAGGTCCCCATACAGAGGATTTTAAAATGTATAACGGGAAAATGGAGGATGTTTGAGGAGCTCTGTGCGTATCCCATCTTTTATAAATGAAGATGCTTATAGGTTAAAGGAGGAAGTGTATTGA
The DNA here is from genome assembly GCF_965152235.1 of Eretmochelys imbricata. NCBI lineage: Eukaryota > Metazoa > Chordata > Testudines > Cheloniidae > Eretmochelys > Eretmochelys imbricata. The sequence continues at coordinate 25,131,641 of NC_135573.1, forward strand.
TATCTTGTCCGATATGACAATCTATCTACATCCTTCAGAAGACACAGCTCTTCCATAATATGTTACAATATAACTAAGTCATTGCAGAGTCCACCTAGTTCCAGAAATTAGACAATTAATATCTGAGGGAATCTCACTGAAAGGAATGTGCTTTTCATGCTGTTCTAGATTTGACCTTCTTTAGAGATTAGAGGTTTTCCTATTCAATTAATCATAGCAGCACTGAGACTTTGTGCTTATGAAGAGCCAAGGACATTGAAAGTGGGTATGTGAATACTCAGTTCTACTGCTAGAGAAGGAACAGCAAGCTCTCTGTAGAAGATCTTTTGCAATGTCAGCCTTAGAATGATACTGTGCATTTCCTTTATCACTCATTAGAAAAAGATTAATAAAGCACAGAGAAATCTAGTAGGCTTCATCTAGAGCAGTGATACTCAGACTCAGTGGTTCGGGAGCCAAATTAGTGATCAGCGTTACCCAAAAGAGCCACCGCGTTGTTTTTATCAACTACAGTTGGTTAACAACATGGTGAAAGCAGCCTGATTGGTTAATAACTTAGATTGGTTAATAGTTAAATCACAGTGTTGTAATATCATGTGCTGCAAAGAGCTGCAGGAGACACATTAAATATCCACTTGCAGCTCGTGAGCCTCAGTCTGAGTGTCACTGATCTAGCGAAACTGAGGCTATGTCTACACTGGCAATTGAACAACAAAAATTTTCGTCTTTCAGAGGTGTTAATCTGCCCCCGACCCCCAGAGATAAAAGTTTTGCCATGACAAGTGCCAGTGTAAATAACGCATTGTCGGCAGGAGCGCTTTCCTGCCGACAACACAAATGCCGCTCGTTGCGGGTGGAAGTTTTTTGTCAGCAGGAGAGCTGACAACCAGCAGCTACCCAGCATGACTTTTAGTGGCATGGCTGCGGTGACCCAGCCATGTTGCTAAAAGCTGTGTGGTGTAGACAAAGCCCCAGTGAAGCTACAATAAATCTGTAGTAAGACTTCTAAAACTGTCTTGCATGACTTTCTGATAAACAAACTGGGGAAATGAAACCTAGATGGAGCTACTATAAGGTGGGTGCATAACTGGTTGGAAAACTGTTCCAAGAGAGTAGTTATTGGTGGTTCACAGACAAGCTGGAAGCGGGGCATATCAAGTGGGGTCCTGCAGGGATCAGTTCTGGGTCTGGTTCTGTTCAATATTTTCATCAATGATTTAGATAATGACATAAGGAATACACTTATAGAGTCTGCGGACGATACCAAGCTGGGAGGGGCTCCAAGTGCTTGGGAGAATAAGGATTAAAATTCAAAATGATTTGCACAAACTGGAGAAATGGTCTGAAGTAAATAGGATGAAATTCAATAGGGACAAATGCAAAGTACTCCACAAAGGAAGGAAAAACTCAGTTGCACACATACAAAATGGGAAGTGACTGCCGAGGAAGGAGTACTGCGGAAAGGGATCTGGGGGTCATAGTGGATCACAAGCTAAATATGTGTAAACAGTGTAACACCACTGCAAAAAAAGCAAACCTCATTCTGGGATGTATTAGCAGAAATGTTGTAAGTAAGACATGAGACGTAATTCTTCCACTCTACTCCATGCTGATTAGGCCTCAACTAAAGTATTGCATCCAGTTCTGGGCATTTCAGGAAAGATGTGGACAAATTGGAGAAAGTCCAGAGAAGAGGGAAAAAAATGATTAAAGGTCTAGAAAACATGACCTATGAGGGAAGATTGGAAAAAATGGGTTTGTTTAGTCTGGAGAAGAGAAGATTGAGAGGGGACATAACAGTTTTCAAGTACATAAAATGTCACAAGTAGGAGGGGGGGAAATTGTTCTCCTTAACCTCTAAGGATAGAACAAGAAGCAATGGCTTAAACTGCAGGAAGGGTGGTCAAAGTCCAGATTTTTTGGTCAAGGTATAGTCAAGGTCCAGACTTCTGAGAAAATAATAATAAACTAACGATAATGATACGAAGTAAATAAAAAGATTTTGGGGTCCATTTAAAAGCATCTGGTGGTTCGGATTTGGCTCCAGTCCACCTATTGACTACCCCTGATCTAAATAATACTTGGTTCTGCCACATGTGCAGGGGACAGGACTATATGACCTCTCAAGGTCTCTTCCAGTCCTAAGATTCTATGATTCTACAACAATGCCTCGGATAGCTGCATGCATAATATGAATGAACTGTTTGGATTTTTATCCTTGCACATAAAGCATATCTAGAAACTCCTTTCTAAGCATTGTTTTGGTCACTAAAGGTAATCTTGTGTCTTTGCACAGAGGTATGGAATTATTTTCAAAGGGTTTTGGTGAAGAGGTATGCAACTGAACGAAATGGAGTAAATGTCATAAGTGGACCAATCTTCGATTATGACTATGATGGTTTACATGACACACCAGAAAAGATAAAACAGTAAGAGTTTATATTTAAATGCATTAACTGTTCTTAATGACTATCTAAAAATACAGTATTTCCCAATTAGCTGGTATTTGGGCTCGAGGCACAAGGTGCTAACTTGTAAAGCCAAGAATCAAGTTCTTTGAAGTCAATAAAACTGCTGGTTAGTTTATGATCTGGTAAGCATAAGTTTCTTGACTCTCGCATATCTTGTTAAAGGAAGTATTCTCAGGACTAAATGCCCTTATGGGTGGGGATAAAAAAGCAATTTGTTCCGTTCTAGAGAACAACAATGGAACTACGATCACCAGAGAATTCCCTACCTTGACCTTGTAGTGTTCATTCATCCTTCCTTTGATGGGAACCTCACTAACTGCAGTATTTTCCAATACTTTTACTTGTAAGTGTGGGCACATTCTGCTTACATAGCTTGCAATGCAGTGCTAAGGACAATAGGGCTATGGATTTAAATACTCAAGTCTTTTGTTAATTCATGTTGAACAATGCTTTCCTACCAATAATCTTGAAATACCTCATCAGAAGGTATATTCTAGAATCTTTACATCTGCTTGTAATATCTGTGGTGCTTTAACTATACAGTAACTAACTACTTGGTTCATTTTATGATGGTGACTACATCAAGAAAGCTTCTAGAGCCACAGTCTGAGCTGCACTTACTATAGTTTAGGGTGAAGAAAGAGAGAAAGTTAAAGTGGGCTGTTTTGCCATCTTTGTAGACCTTAGGTTTTTGGGACCTTCTGTGGACCACTCCAGTTCCCACTGTAAATTAGAACAACCTAAAGACTTGGATATTTTTCTAAGAGAGGTAATCTAATTCAGTCAGATACCATTGGAATTCATATGGGAATTAATGAGTGAAATTTTATGGTCTGTTATGTAGAAGCAGGGATAGAGTAAGACATAGCCATTATAGGCCCATGTCTAAAGCCCCAGCTCCTGGAGTCATGTTATTACACTAGAATCTCAGCATTCATTTTAAAAAAGTTTGTAGAGCCCTCAAGGTTGCAAAGAAAATCTTGTAAATGTGTAGCCTGTCTGCTTTCCTGAGTCTGCAGATTGCCAGAAACAATAGCTCCAAATTGATCCTCCAAATTGATTGAATGGCAGAGATGAAACCTCTCTGTGGGCCCTGTCACAACCACTTCTGGCAACAAAATGTATGAATAACTTATCAATGGCTGACAACTCCGGTGGGGCCATTCCAGGAACAACCATTCGGGGTCCATTCCAGAGTGCAGAGGCATTCTAGCCACACCCGTCATCCCAGGGCCTGAGAAAAGAAGGGGAAATGGACGTAGAGCTGCTATGCTGACTTGAAGATTTCCTATATGCTGAATGAATTCTCCTGGCTGACGCAAGAATCCAGACTCTGGACCCCAATGTTCTTTGCTTGGTTTCTGGTCTGTAATGAAGCCCTTTAAATAGGGTTGGTGGGCAACAAGTAGGAATTAATTTTAGAATGTTTCAACTTGGAGCCTCCTAGTGACCTCTATATACCTACATTTACTCACATTCTAACTGAAGAGGACACCTGTCTGTGAAGGTGGATATGAGTACTCTGACAACACTACAAATAGCACTTCACAAGGACTATCTTATTTAGGAGTTCATCTGGCAGATTTTGCTAAATGTTTGTTTGCATTTTCTTCCTAGGTATGTGGAAGGCAGTTCAGTTCCAGTTCCAACTCATTATTACAGTATCATAACTAGCTGTTTAGATTTCACTCAGCCTGCTGATAAATGCGATGGGCCACTATCCGTCCTTTCATACATACTTCCGCACCGGCCTGACAATGATGAGAGCTGTAATGTAAGTTCAAATAGGCTCTGCTACATTAGTTTCCATAACTAGTATGTATAGACATAGCGATGGGTAAAATCCCATTCAGTGACTTTTTAAAAAAAAATGATTATTGAATACTTATGAGAATTTAAACCAGAATGTCTCGCCTGTAGTCAAACACGGAATTGGTGGCAGAGCTGGAACAGAACTCAGGATTCCTGCTTCTAGTCTGAGACCCCTATGCTAATCATTGGGCTATATTGATCCTCCCCCATGACGTAACAAAAGAAGGTGTGGAACTATTACCGCTCACTATCTTTAAGAAAAAATAACCCCTAAAATATGTTTTGTGTTTAAACATGTGAAAATGGTTACATGGAGTATGGAGATGCAATGATTTTGCAGCAGAGCAAATAACTTCTAGGGTCATAATACATGGCAGAACTCCTAATGAGGTCACCTTGGAGCTGTGCAGCAGGAAAAGTTCAATATACAGGCCAGAATGTGTTACGTGGTGGCAGACAACTGAATGTTTTCGTGGTGGTGGGTGGGGGGGATCCATTGTGAGATGCAGCTAGAGCTGAATCTTTGCAGTGTCTGCCTGCCATGGCACTCCAGATGCCTCATACAACTTAAAAATAAACACAAAACCCCCAAATGGTGTTCTATCTGGGATTGCAGAAGCAAAGAGGTGCTCTACCTGTTCTGTTCCTGCATTTTCTTGGGGCCAAAAGACTCTTGCTCTTTTATATCTGTGGTACGACTGTTCATAGTTGCAGTAGTTTGGTAAAGTACAATGGACCCAGTTCGTATAGGGCTTTTAAATTTTAACGTCTGAATGTTTATACATGCTCCAAACATCAGGTGAGCGAGTGCATAAAACAAAGCAATGGAATACTGCATTCTGTATGACCTGCAAGTAACCTAGACAACTGTTTTTGGACTTCTGCCTGAACTTCCTCTGTCTCTGAGAAATCTTTCCTCGTGGGCTATTCTCTATAGGTTGTCAGGAGTCTGTTTCCTGAATCAAAATGTTTATAGAATCATAGAAGACTAGGGTTGGAAGAGACCTTAGGAAGTCATCTAGTCCAACCCCCTGCTCAAAGCAGGACCAACCTCACCAAATCATCCTAGCCAAGGCTTTGTCAAGCCGGGCCTTAAAAACCTCTAAGATGGAGTTTCCGCCACCTCCCTAGGTAACCCATTCCAGTGCTTCACCACCCTCCTTGTGAAATAGTGTTTCCTAATATCCAATCTAGACCTCTCCCACTGCAACTTGAGACCATTACTTTTTGTTCTGTCGTCTGCCACCACGGATCCTCTTTGGAACCCCCCCTTCAGGTAGTTGAAGGCTGCTATCAAATCCCCCCTCACTCTTCTCTTCTGCAGACTAAATAAGCTCAGTTCCTTCAGCCTCTCCTCATAAGTCACGTGCCCCAGCCCCGTAATAATTTTTGTTGCCTTCCGCTGGACTTTGCCAATTTGTCCACATCCTTTCGGTAGTGCGGGACCCAAAACTGTATGCAGTACTCCAGATGTGGCCCCAACGGTGCCAGATAGAGGGGAATAATTACTGTCCTCAGTCTGCTGGCAACGTTCCTACTAATGCAGCCCAATATGCCGTTAGCCTTCTTGGTAACAAGGGCAAACTGCTGACTCATATCCAGCTTCTCGTCCACCATAATCCCCAGGTCCTTTTCAGCAGAACTGCCGCTTAGCCAGTCGGTCCCCAGCCTGTGGCAGTACATGGGATTCTTCCGTCCTAAATGCAGGACTCTGCACTTGTCCTTGTTGAACCTCATCAGATTTCTTTTGGCCCAATCCTCCAATTTGTCTAGGTCACTTTGGACCCTGTCCCTACCCTCCAGCATATACACCTCTTCCCCCCCACCCCAGTTTAGTGTCATCCGTGAACTTGCTGAGAGTGCAATCCATCCCACCATCCAGATCATTAATGAAGATGTTGAACAAAACCGGCCCCAGGACCGACCCCTGGGGCCCTCTACTTGATACCGGCTGCCAACTAGACATTGAGCCATTGATCACTACCCGTTGAGCCCAACGATCTAGACCGCTTTCTATCCACCTTATAGTCCATTCAGTCAATCCATACTTTTTTAACTTTCTGGCAAGAATACTGTAGGAGACCAAATCAAAAGCTTTGCTAAAATCAAGGTATATCTTGTCCACTGGTTTCCCCTCATCCACAGAGCCATGTTGTGTTTATGTTGTCTTGGTGCACAAAGCCAGAGCTCCTGGTCCAGCTACAAGTAGGAGTAAACTTTCCAAGTCTACCCACAATACGCCTGGAACACTGTTCCTCCTGTTATCCATCAAGCACCTTTTCTCTTCTCCTTCAATTCCTTCCTTGAAACCCCAAATCTCTGAGCAGTCTTCTCCCTATCACTAATTCCCATGTTCTCTCTCTTGAACTTATTGCTTTATTTTTAGACTGTAAACTTTTTGGGATGGGAATGTGTCTTATCAATATTTAAATGCTGTGCGCTTTTTGGAGTAGGTATAAACTTACGATGCTGAGTTTATTTTATATATCTTCACATACGCCTTTAAAGTATAAATTCATCAGCCTTGACATCTGCTGTGCACCATTCACTCCCTATGCTTACAGTGCTGTGTATATTTACAGTTGTGTGCATGGACAACATTATGTAAATTATGACTATTTGCCATCTTCACGTGGCAAAAAAACACTTGATAAACTAGAGAAAAATGTAATTGGACAAAATGGCGCTGATCCTGAGATCACCATATCAGCTCTGTTCTTGCACCATGGTATTCCATCTGATTCAAATGAGTGTCTGGCTGTGTCTAACCTCCAGTTCTGTAGGGATGGGTGAACTGTGTGGGGTAAAAGAACTATCCTTAACCTCTCCAAAACTTTTTTCTGAGATTTAAAAAATAGCGCTTTTTTTCATTGCTCGTTCCTTTTTTCACATCTCTCTGTGTTCCTGGGTTCTAGCTGGGACTTGCAAAAATGTAATGAATTAAATCTCACAGCAGCCATGTATAATACAGTAGTAGAATTTCCATTTCACCAATGGAGAAACTGAGAGGCAGACACAGGCGCTGACTTTCCAAAGTGCCAGGGGATGCTTGACCCCTGGCTCTGTCCCAGGCCCTGCCCCCACTCCACCCCGTCCCCCAAGGCCCTAAATCTTGATTTGTCTTGCAGACTTCTTGTTTTGGCTAGTTTCCTATTGGCATATAGAGCTAAAGGTGAAATAGTTTTGTCTCTGAGAAATATAGCCGATCAAAACAGACTGGCACTGGGTCACAGAGATGTACTTTAGATCCACACTCTAACTTATTATTCAGTGCTTTACTCCCACGCTGTGCAAACAATCACTTCCCTCACTTACTGGCTCTCACAGAGTGACCCGCAAACCTCACCTATTGCATCTCTGATATTTTTTTTTTTTTGGTCACGTCTAACTCTGTTTCCTGGGGAGAGTAGACATTAGTTTTTAATGGCATAGGTTTGTTTTTACTTGGGGACTTTGTCAAGTTAATGAGGAAGAGATTAGTCTCAGGACCAAAACCAGAAACTAAAAACTTTTGTGTAGAACTTGGTCTTGGGCAAGTTGGGCTAGTCACGTTCAAGGATGATGCTGCTGAATGGCTGCCACTATTCTTCTTACAGTGAGGATCTATGGAAGATTAAAATAGTAGTGAGGCATTGTTATTAGATGAGGCAAGGACATGCTGGTCAGGTCAGAATGAGGCTGTGGCTAAAGTTTGAGATAAAGGTTCAAAGCCTAACCAGGGCTAGAACTCGTTTACATAATATTATGCCAAAGTTGCAAGCTGCTTTTGTGAGATTTTGATACAAAACGGCAGAAATATTGAGTTAGCAACAGATTTTCCAATAGCACCATCATCTGGTCCCACCAGGAGATCTACAACTATTCTTGCAAGACTCCTGATGTATTGGGCCATTCTCAGGTAACTTCAACTCTTTTTGAAGTTTGGCAACGTTTGAATCCAAATCCTAAAATTAAGACCTGACCCAAAACTATACCTCCATTCTTTATTTACCATGAATTGACTTTGAATGGAAGAGCATGTGAAGATCATGTGTCTGATTGGAGCTAACTAATTAGGAAAGGTACAATACACTTTCAAAGGTAGGACAGATTCTGCGCTAAAACTAAATCCAGTTGTTTTCATTTCAGAGCTCAGAGGACGAATCCAAGTGGGTTGAAGATCTCCTGAAGATGCACACCGCACGAGTGCGTGACATTGAACAAATTACGAGCTTGGACTTCTTCCGAAAGACCAGCCGAAGCTACACAGAAATTCTCTCCCTAAAGACATACCTGCATACATTTGAAAGCGAAATTTAACTTTCTGATTTTACTCAGTGCATCCTTCTATCAACTGGTGTATATTTTTATATTGTTTTTATATTTATTAATTTGAAACCAGGACATTAAAAATATTAGTATTTTAATCCTGTATCAAATCTTAAATATTAAGCCCTTGTGTCAGTTGTTTTGTTTCTCTAATGTTTAATGTAGGTATGGGGTTTTTAGTGTGCTTGTAATACTGCAGCTTGCATCCTTAGTCACAGTGTTTAAGTGGTGCTGTAGAATCGATACTTGCATTGAGGAAATATTAGTTTTCCAGTGCTCCTTTGCCACGTTTGTAGTCCTGTACTGTATATCAAAATACTGAACATGTAAAATTACATTAATTTACTATTAACTATGTGACAGAAGTATTTAAACCCTTTAGACAAAAAGAATCTTAAATATAATAAACCGCACATTCAGTTTTTTAATGTCTTACTTTGCTTTCCTTTCAGAGGATATTTGAGTCACTGGAAGCTGAATGCTTTAGGCTTTCTTACTTACAGAGCTTGAGCCAATTTGTCATGCTTGCAAGTGTGGTTCTGCTGTCTGAAGTTACTATGAATCTAGGGCCCCTTTCTGATTCTAAAGGCATGTTTACACTTACCTCCAGAGCAATCGATCCAGCAGGGGTCGATTTATTGTGTCTTTACTGCCGAGCGCTCTCCCATTGACTCCAGTAATCCACTGGAGCAAGAATAGGTGGAGTCGACGGGGGAGCATCAGCAGTCGATCTACCGCCGTGAAGACTCCATGGTAAGTAGATCTAAGTACGTCGACTTCAGCTACATGAATAACGTAGCTGAAGAAGTTGCGTAATTTAAACCCCACCCCCGTCCCCTGCCAGTGTAGACCAGGCCTACGTGCGTAGGACAGAATATGTAGTAGGCCAGGCAATCGATACTGGCCAGTAAGCATTTCTGACTCTGTGGCTAGAGCGTTCCTGGTACCACACCTCGGCAAGTGGAATAACGTTTGATGCGCCCCCGCTTGAGTGCTGCGGCGCCAGTGTGGACGTCCTGGTCTGTTAGTGTGCTCTGATTGGCCTCCAGAAGTGTCCCACAATGCTTGTTCTAGCCACTCTGGTCATCACTTTGAACTCTACTGCCCTGCCCTCAGGTGACCAACTGTCAGACCCGCCCTTTAAATTCTCTGGGAATTTTGAAAATCCCCTTTCTGTTTGCTCAGCCAGGCGTGGAATGCTCTCAGTGAATCTTTCCAGGTGACCATGCCTCCACGTGCAAGGTGATCCCTAGTATGGAGCAATGGCAAGGTGCTGGACCTCATCAGTGTTTGGGGGGAGGAATCTGTCCAGTCCCAGCTGCATTCCAGCTGCAGGAATTACGATATCTTCTGGCAGATCTCAAGGGCCATGCTGGAAAGGGGCCATGACCAGGATGCTCTGCAGTGCAGGGTTAAAGTGAAGGAGCTGCAGAATGTCTACCGCAAAGCCTGAGAGGCAAACAGCTGCTCCGGTGCTGCCCCCGCCACCTGCCGTTTTTACAAAGAGCTGGATGGGATACTTGGGGGCAACCCCACCTCCACTCCAAGTACCACCATGGACACTTCAGAGCCCAGCTCAACAAGGCAGGAGGAGGAGCAGCAGCAGCAAAGCGGGAGCGAGGGTGCTCCGGCAGAGGAAGACACCCCAGAATCCCTAGATGCATGCAGCCAGGAGCTGTTCTCAAGCCAGGAGGAAGGTAGCCAGTCGTGGTGGCCGGTGCTTGGGGAAGGACAAACACCAGAGGAGGTTCCCGGTAAGGGACTTTTATTTTGGGAAGAAAGTTATTTGGTGCTGGCTCTTGGGCCGAGGAGGGTTGGGGCTGCATGCATGCCTAGATGCGGAATAGGGTGTTGATGTGCGCTCTCACATCGTGGTAATTGGCCTCAGTGATCTCTTCAAAGGTCTCATCCAGAACTTGGGCAATGCGCTTGCGTAGGCTTTTCGGGAGAGCCACTTTTGTCCTCTTCCCAGTAAGGCTAACTTGTCCGCGCCACTGTGCCGTGAGGGGCGGGGGGACCATTGCTGCACACAGGCAAGCTGCATATGGACCAGGGCGGAAGCCGCATTGCAGTAGAAGACCCTCCCTTGCTTCCCTGGTCACCCTCAGCAGTGAGATAATCTCTAGGATGAACTCCTGTGGAATATGTGGGGACAGTATTCAGTATAGGGGCCCCCTCCTGCTGTTGGCTCTCCCCAAGGCACAGAAACCCAGAGGACAGTACAGCCGTGAAACAATCAGTCACGCTTGACCCTGTGCTGACTCACCATTTGGGGCTCCCGTGGATTATGTGCGCTCGCTTTGGGACGGGCAAATTATGCTATTGTGTAGACTGTGCTCGCCCTTGATTATGGCGGAATCATTGCTCTGTCTGGTGTGAACAATGCTGCTGCTGTTAAGTGTTGTATTTTGCCTTTACAGATGCAACCTTGAGATCTCAGCCGTTTGGGTTATCAACGGCCAAGAGGCTGCAAAGAATCAGGGAGAGGCCACGTAAAAGCAAAGCGGACGTGCTGCATGAAGTAATGGAGCATTCAGCTAATGAAAATCAAAAAGTGCAGGAGTGGCAGGACAGCGAAAGGAGGATCCATCAGCGGAATGGGGAGCGCCGGCACGAAAGCGCGGTGCTCCGGCAGCAAAGCACGGATCGGCTGATAAGAATCATGGAGCACCAAGCGGACTCGATCCAGGCGCTCGTAGCCATGCAGGCAGAGCACTACCATGCCCGCCCCCTGCTGCAGCCCTTGTCCCAAAACTCTTTCCCTTGTGCCCCCATGTCACCTCCAACCCACTTTCCCCAACATCCGGGTTCTTACCGCCACCAGCTGCCTCCAACACCTGTAGCTTCACCACCCAGTCCTGAAAACTACAACCCTGACCCACTGCACTCAACCCCCATCGCCATGCAGTATAGCCATCCTGAAGTGCAGCATGCATTGCACAGCACTCCAGACAGGACATACGCAAATCTGTGATTGTACTGTTCCCCACCCCATCCCCTTGCCCTTTGTGTTTCCCAAGCAATTGTGTTGTTTCTTTTCAATAAATTTATTTATTGGCTTTGAAAACATTCTTTATTATAGCATAACCGTAGCCCAGGAAAGCAACAGGCCCTGCAAGTCCGTGTATCATACATAGCGAACACAGATTCCTACCACACTTCACTCCCGTGCAGGGCACCACACCAGACATTACTGTTGGCTTTCAGCTTCAAATTGCTCCCTCAAGGCATCCCTCTAATAGCCCTGGTCTCTGGCTGTTCAAATTCAACCTCCAGGTGTTGAACTTCTGAGTTCCATGCCTGAGTGAATTTTTCACCCTTCCCTTCACAAATGTTATGGAGGGTACAGCACACGGATATAACCGTGGGGATGCTGTTATCAGCCAGGTCCAGCTTCCCATACAGAGAGTGCCAGCAACCCTTTGAACGTCCAAAAGTGCACTCCACAGTCATTCTGCACCGGCTCAGCCTGTTGAACTGCTCCTTGCTGCTGTCAAGGCTCCCTGTGTAGGGTTTCATGAGCCACGGCATCAGAGGGTAAGCGGGGTTTCCAAGGATCACAATGGGCATTTAGACTTCCCCTACAGTGATCTTCTGGTCTGGGGAAAAAAGTCCCGACTTACAGCTTTCTGAACAGGCCAGCGTTCCGAAAGATGCATGTGTCATGTACCTTTCTGGCCCAGCCTGCATTAATGTCAACGAAACACCACGGTGATCCACAAGCACCTGGTGAACCATAGAGAAATACCTCTTCCAGTTAACATACTTGGAGGCTAGGTGGGCTGGTGCCAGAATTGGAATACGTGTGCCATCTATCGCCCCTCTGCAGTTAGGGAATCCCATTTGTGCAAAGCCATCCACAATGTCATGCACGTTATCCGGAGTCACAATTCTTCTGAGCGGGATGCTATTAATGGCCCTGCAAACTTGCATCAGCATGATTCCAACGGTCCACTTCCCCACTCCAAACTGGTTAGCGACCAATCAGTAGCTGTCTGGAGTTGCCAGCTTCCAGATTGCAATAGCCACCCACTTCTCCACCCTCAGGGCAGCTCTTAATCTCGTGTCCTTGCACCACAGGTTGGGGGCGAGCGCCTCACACAGTCCCATGAAAGTGGCTTTTCTCATCCGAAAGTTCTGCAGCCACTGCTAGTCGTCCCAGACTTGCATGACGCTGTGATCCCACCACTCAGTGCTTGTTTCCCGGGCCCAGAAGTGGCTTTCCACGGTGGTGAGCATGTCCGTGTACGCCACGAGCAAACTCATGTTGTTTGCGTTACTCGAGTCCATATCATCGTCTGAGTCCTCACTGTCACTTTGGATCTTAAGGATTAACTTGACTGCCAAACGTGATGCGCTGGCGAGACTCGTCAGCATATTCCTCAGCAGTTTGGGCTCCATTCCTGCAGACCGAAAGAGAAGACAGAGCACACAGTACAAAAAATGTTGAAAGATGGCGCCAAATGTGGACAGAAGCGAAGGGAATGCTGGGATGCAAACCAATGCAGCACGAGGCCTTGGGACAGGACCCAGAATGCCCCACACTCCCTGCCCCCTTCTCACAAGCCACAATGCCAGAATGGGAAGAGGAGCTCTGTGGGATAGCTGCCCACAATGCACCGCTCCCAAAGCCGCAGCAAATGTGGCCACGCCAGTGCGTTTGCAGCTGGCAGTGTGGACAGACCGCAGCGCTTTCCCTACTGCGCTCTCCGAAGGTGGGTTTAACTCACAGCACTCTACGTCTGCAAGTGTAGCCATGCCCACAAGGGGGTGGCTTGAGCAAAGTTGATCTGGAGATTAATGATAAACAATGCAGACTGAACCTTATGCTGCCGTTCTTAGAAAGTTGTTCTTCAGGGCAGAGTGGGACTTCAGGTTCGATGGAGGTTTGCCATATTTCTCTTGGTGGTAATCCGGTTTTTTATGACCTCATTGTAGCAATCTGCACCTTGGGATACAAGTGTGGGGATAAACCAAAACTGTTCTTTTTCAAACAACCTACGGTTAATATTTCCATTGATTTTTTTTTTTTAAATGAAGATAATACTTTCAGTACTTTTGAATAATCCAACAGTCAGGTTTGGTATTCTAATACAAATGCCAAAGTCAGCTTAATTTATCAATGAATACAACATTAGCATTTTAATAGGAGAGACTTTCAGATGAAGTTCTAATGATTGAACGGAAATAAATTCACATAGCTTTGTTTGAGAAATGTTCTAGTCTTGCAACATAAAAGTTGTCTCTTGTGGTTGTCTGGTAACATTGGAAGTATTTTATTTTTCTGTAGGCTGCAGGCAGGGCTTTCTGCCACCACAAACTTTAATTTCTTACACATCCTACAAAGGGTATTTCCTTTAGATTGAAAACTGTTTCCAGTTAAAATGTCCCTGTGAACTCATATAAACTGAATCTAAGACCACCAGTACTGTGTGTTTTGATCTTCAGGTCAATTTTTAATGACTTAATCTCTCTCCATTTCCTCCAAATGAAAAATACACTGAGATATAACCATGGAGTATTAGATCTCTTAAACACTCTGCTTTAGGCACCAGTTAAAGAAATGACTGTCTGCGTCCCTGCTCTTGTATTTTAATTTCATTGAACAATGGTGGCTTAAAGATCAGTGTGTAGAGAAATGTGAAATTTAACTCATTTCATATTGTCAAAGTATGCAGTGCTTTAGCTTCCATTGTGTCGACAGCAGGAAAGGATATTCACACCTTGCCTAAACTGTTGTATAACTGTTAAATGTTGGCTGCATTTGAGTAATGGGTGTGGTGACTTCTGAATATAAAATACTCCTTTTGTGATGAAAGGTTCTATGTCAGGGGTTCTCAAACTGGGGAGTCGGGACCCCTCACGGGGTCAGGAGGTTATTACATGCGGGGTCACAAGTTGTCAGCCTCCACCCCAAACCCCGCTTTGCATCCAGCATTTATAATGGTGTTAAATATATTTAAGTGGTTTTAATTAATAAGGGGGGTTGCATTCAGAGGCTTGCTAAGTGAAAGGGGTCACCAGTACAAAAGTTTGAGAACTGTGCTATGTGAATATAAGACTTTTAGTACAGAACTGAAGCTTTGAAAAGCTCCTCCAAATCTCTAAGGTAACAGAATCCCGCTGGAGGAAGACTAAACATTTTAAAGCTAACTTTTAATTTCCCTATTGCTTCTTTTAAGAAAAGCAGCCAATTTATTACTACCCAGTGGAAAGCCCCTTTGGGCCATTTTGAAAACATGCATAAAATACCTTTTGTGTCTTGCGCTTCCCTTTCCACCACAAATGCGAAGTTGTTACTTCCAAACTTCTGATACTACCATGGCTTTTGTTGTGTACAGAGTGGTCACTATCAGGAAAATGAACATTGAGTTTGCCATCCAGGTGCATAAAATGTCCCGTGTGGTGGTAGAGCTGGTCAGTTCTGCAAGAAATTCTCATATTTTTCCATGCCAAAGCCAAAATTTCCTGCAAAATGAAAATTCTGAGATTTCAGTTTGGGATGGTCAAAATGTGTTGCTTCGTTAAGTTAAACTGTTTTGCTTTGACTTTAAAATTTTGAGTCATTTCAGTTGGACTCGTATAATATAAATCAAAGTGGTAAAGTTAGTACAAAACATTTTATCTTATTGAAATGACATGTTCTGATCCCCCCCCCACCCCCCGGTGAAATTTTCAGTCAGTATTTTCCTGGGAAACGGCTAAACTGGTCCTGCATTTCACCCCAGTGTTGGCTATATTTCAGTAATGGGAGAACAGTTTCCTATATTATATGAAAAAAGGAGTACTTGTGGTACACCTTAGAGACTAACCAATTTATTTGATCATAAGCTTTCATGAGCTACAGCTCACAGTAGCTCACGAAAGCTTATGCTCAAATAAATTGGTTAGTCTCTAAGGTGCCACAAGTACTCCTTTTCTTTTTGCAAATACAGACTAACAGGGCTGTTACTCTGAAACCTCTATTATATGCAGATTCTAAAGTGCTTTGGGCTCCATATGGGAGAAAGGGACTGTTGAAATGTTATCAGTAGCTCCACACCATATAATGGGTCTATTCCCAAGAGTGAAGTTGCATGCATAAATGTTTGCAAGATCAACCTCGTTGTATGGCTGCAGGCAATTACAGAACAAGCCCCCTATAGTCCCCAACCTCTCAATGATTTATTTACAAAGGAATGGGCCAGCGTATCTTTAGATGGAATGCAGCTTTTGACATGTAAAATCCTTCAAAAAGCACTTGATTTCATATCCTGCAGCCATCAGCTGTTTCAGGATAAGCACAGACTCTTGAATTCAGGAGTTGGCAGGATCTGTACTGTAAGGAAAGGGGAGGAAGGCCTGACTCGTGAGTGATCTTGGTTTAGAACAGCTGGATTTGTGGTGTTGGTGTGCACCTGTATTATGTCACTTTGAACTGTTAAATTTTAAATTAGCTTTGAATTCACCTTTTTAAGAAAGCACTGCCATCTTCTCTGAAGAAATCACCCAGCTCAGGTGGACCATTCTCTGTTGGAGGATGCTACTTTGGTCCTGGATATATTGCTCACAACTCCAAGACTGAATGGGAAACCCCCTTTCTCTTTCTTGAAGAACTTTGCATAGACCCCGTCTATTGTACCCATTCCTAGAGAGTTGAGCTGCTGCACATTTTTCTACATTTTGGGCGACTACTAGAGAATTTTAATGCACCTAGAAGTAGTTTGTGGCAGGTAGTGCATCTGCTAAAGTACCTCTGATCTATAAAAGTCTGGTAATGTTTTCACTTAGAACAGCGTATTTCATCTAGGGGGTTTTGTGTTGCTTTTACAGTCATGAATTAACTTTCACCCTATTCCTGCAAGGTAGCTATTCTCTGTTGTACATATGGGGAAACTGAGGCACAAAGAGGTTGTCATTTGTTCACGGTTGTGCATTCAACACAGCAGCAGTGAGCTGTGAATAGCTCTATGCAGGAGGCTAGAATACCACTCTCCTGTTTTCATGCCCAGATCATCACAATCCTAAACCTCTCCAGGGCAGAGTTGCCAAGGTGGAGAAAATCCTGTAGTAGTATAATTCTACAAAGTGGAAAGCTGAGAGTGGAAAATAGATTCCTCATGTGACTTAAATCAAATTGAAATGCAGGATTCCAGAGGCAAAAGCCTAGTACATTGAGTACAGTAAATTAGTGCTGGATTAAGCCTCAGTAGGGCCCGTATCCAATCCAACCAAACAACAAATCAAAGCGTTAGTGGCAATCCTTGCTCCCTGCCAATGCTCTCTCCAGGCTCCAGCTTGGATGCCAGCATTTTGTAGTGGTGGGGGCCCTCTGGGTATCTTTATATGCAAACTCTGTGAATCTGTAGCCTCCAGCCTAGCCGAGATCTATGGATTTTACTTTGGTCTGTCCCTGGATGGAATGCCATGCAGCTAATGCACCCATTCTGATGTATGGAATATGTGCTGATAAGAAAAGTATATATTGTGAGAATAAAGCTTCCAGCAAATGGATGATGATCTATTAACTTGGCAGCTTCAAAGTGGGGCCATATGTGTTTGGTGTGTGTAAAGTTCAGCCCTCATTCAAGACAGGAGAAAAGGTATTTTAAACACTGGAAAAAACCTAATCTAGTTTCTTCTTTGCACTTGTTGTGTAAATACAAGATAAGGACAGTATTCCCAAGGTTACTGCAAACAGCCCATCACTACAGAGTACAAGCTAACATTTACCAAATGTATATTGACATAAAAAGCAGCACCACCACAGTAAACTGCGGTAAACAAAACCACTTGTTTCTTTGCATTTACAAGTCAAAAGTTTTAACCAATGAGATGTAAACGGTTTAAATATTTTACTGAATCTCAGTGCACAAAGAACAGTCTCCTTTTAAAGTTTTCCTCTTGCATAATGTAGTGCATGCATTAGTTATTTTTAGGGCTGTCAAGCGATTTAAAAAAATTAATTGTGGTTAATTGTGAGATTAAAAAAATTAATCGCCGTTTTAATTGCACTGTTACATAGTAGAATACCATTTATTTAAAAATTCTGGTGGTTTTCCAGATTTTCAAATATAGGCTTGGGGCTAGGGGCTCCAGACTTCAGCCCCAGTTGGGGTGCGGGGCTGGGGGCTTCAGCCGCTCTCCCCTTTTGAGGCTTCAGCGCACCTCCCCTGCCCCGCCCTGCCCCCCACCACCGATGCCTCCCTCCCTGCCCAGAGGTATGTGATTAATGCATTAAAATTACCACATTAATTTTTTTTCAGTTTAATCCCAGGCGTTAACTGTGATTAATTGACAGCCCTAGTTATTTTGAAGCATAACATCATTATCGTTGTTTTCTGAATCTGCTGGCCAAAAGGCCATTGGGATTTGTTGTGCACATTTCGCCATAGGGAATTTAGCAGGTGAAGAAATCAGACTAATATTAATAGTCAATTTTCAAGATGTAATTGATTGACCCTGCACATGGAACTTGCTAGAGAATGTTGGAAGCGTTGACCAAAATGGGGAATGTTCTTCATGAGAATTTACCTTGGAACTGTTTGTCAGAAGCTGGGAATGGGCGACAGGAAATGGATCACTTGATGGTGACCTGTTCTGTTCATTCCCTCTTCAGTGCCTGGCATTGGCCACTGTTGGAAGACAGGCTACTGGGCTAGATGAAGCTTTGGTCTGATCCAATATGGCCATTCTTATGTTTTTGGGACAGCTGTAAAATTTAATGAACAGTTCTGTTTGCTGCACAAGAGAGAGAATCTAGCTCTGACTGATTTGATTGACAGGGTAGGTGGAGGGGAGAAAATTGGAATGAAAGGGAGAGGAGAGGCACGGGCGGTGTGTGAACCCCCCATTCGGGAAGACTAGCCCCAGGTCCCGCCCCTTCCACCTTAGCCTGCTTGAGCCCTCCCCTGATAGATTGCTAGCCCCCACTTTCTACCGAAGAGATCTGACTCCTAGGACAGGGCTATGCAGCCAGGATCATGGCCACTTAGGGGAGAAAGAGAAACTCAGGTTTACAAAAAAAACTTTAAATTTTTTTCCAGGGGAGAACATATTTTGTCTAGAAACTACCCACATTTGAAAAGTGAAATTAGGGTTAACAATTGGCCTACTCATAGCGTTTCTCAAATGCGGACACCATGGCCACATGCAGCCACCAGAGGCTCTTCTTGTGGCCACAGCCTCCTGGGCTGTGATGGGGGGGCAAAACAGTGCCCCCCGCTTCCTGTTGCTCCTGGTTGCCCTGCCCCGCTCTGGAGACATCTGGGGCACAATGTGGGAGGACTAGGCAGCCAGTGAGTTCTCTGCCTTCCCAGGGATGGTGGGGCCCTGCCATGCCAGGAGGCTCTGGCTGTGGGGCTTCAGGCTCCAGCCTCAGAGCCCACCCATGCAGCTTTGCGCTCCGTCCCTGGGCCCTGGCTACAGGGCTTCAGGTTCTGGCTCCTTGCTACCTCCCCCAGCTATCCACTGCCTCCCCTGACCCCCCCCCATCCTGGGGCTTAATTTGTCCCCAGGCTTGCCAGAGCTGAGTAAGTCTGCTGTGAAATGTGATACCTGTATGTTTGTAAATATCGCTTTTCACAACAGACTTACTAGCTAGCAATAAATTACTATGATTTGGACGTGTATATGTGCATATTTTATTTGTTTTTCCTAAAGCTAATAAAGTGTTTTAGGAAAAAGTGAGAGAGCTGCCACCAGCAAGAGTTGGTGGCCGCACTCTGAGGCCACCAAATAATTTGTCCTGAGAACCCCTAAGGTTTTAAATGTGTAAAAGTGATGAGAAACATGTAGCTGTAAAGACAAGTGTAAAAATCAGGAGACTGAGAGTTAAGATTTTGCAAGCAGCCTTAGCTCTGTCCCTTCTTTTGCCCATATAATGGGCTTCATTGGTGTGTTGTAAAGACTGCACCAATTACTGGAGCTTTTCACTGTATCAACAATAAATGACAATGCAATGCATGCTCCTTTCATGCCACTGCATGTTTCAATGTGGTAGCCTGGCCTCTTTGCTATTTTGTGTGGCATTAATGAGGTAAAGGGGCAAATCAAGCCTGTTTCTGGAGTGAGGAAGGAACAGAGCCATGTATTCAGTAGAGGTTCTTAATACTTCTGTGCAGGGTGGAGGAAGTACATTAGACTCTAGCTCATTGTAAGATGGCAGCTAGGGGGAGATGGGGTTTGCGTCAGCTGCAGAAATATGAGAGAGGCACTTGGGCAGCCAGCGAGAGAGGTCCATGACTTCTTAGGAAACATCTTAATGAGCATTTTTCACTCCAGTGAAAAATTCTGTTTATATTTTTAAGGATATGGTTGTACTCTAAAGAACTCGACATGGGTTTAAAAATAAAAATATAGATGACCATAAACAGTAAAACAGGGTTCACCGTCCAAGGGCCTGATCCTGGTACTCCTTGCAGTAATGTATCAGGAATAACTCCACTGGGTTACATGGGGTTACACCACAATTACATGGGAGTAAGTGAGAGCGGAATTTGGCCCTGAGACTGTAAGCTCTGATGGAGAAGTCAACGGTTCAGTGTCCTATAACAAACAGTTGTATTGCACTGGTTTAGAGAGGATGATCGTACAGTAGTTACTGAGGGCAATGTAACAATAAGATCCTCCAAACCAAATTCTTGGAGTAGACTGTCTACCGTAGACCATGCTCTGAGAGATGATGTCAGCAAGGTGAGAGAGCTCTCAGCTGTCAAACCCTTGACATCTGATCTGGTTAACCTCCGACTTTCCATACCAAAAAAGCCCTCTTCTCTGGTTAGAGAATTACATATGAAATTTAGGTAGGAAACAGCTTTCTGGAAGAGGCTTCAACTGAAGAGGGTGGGGAGACAGGAAGGAGTTCCCATTGGTCCTGTAAGAGACAGCTAGTTCCAACCTTAACTACAGTGTAATGTCACTATTGTGGCTCAGCTGTAATCAAACTTTACAAAGTGTGTGGGGAAGCCATGTGTGTGAAAGATAACCCAAATTAAAATTGTAATATACTTCAGCATTTACACTGGGTAGCGTAAAACTCTCAACAGTGAATAACTATGCCTATTGACCCACCTCAAATGAGAATCTGCCTCAATTTCCATTAAAAGTCCTGCCCTTCAACCTCTCAGAACTATGACCTTATAATTAGGGCACAGGACTGGGACTTAGGAGATCTTGGTTCTTTTCTCCACTATAACTCAGTCTTCCTAGGTGACCTTGCGCATGTCAAGTAAATAGCTCTGTGCCTTTGTTTCTCCGTGTGTAGAAATGGAGAGGATAATACTGAGCTAACTCACGGGGATGTTGTGGGGTTTAAATCACTGATAGCTGTGAAGTGCTCTATGATGATCGACCCAGGAATAGCTACAAAGGAATAACAAAATAATACTACCAAAAATCAAGTTTCAGGGCTCACCTGTATCTCGTGGCTTTAAGACCTTTTTAAAATTTAGAAGTTGTCTGTTTTGGCTTGTTTTAGAATGATACTGTGCAAATACTGGTTTCAGAGTAGCAGCCATGTTAGTCAGTATTCGCAAAAAGAAAAGGAGGACTTGTGGCACCTTAGAGACTAACAAATTTATTTGAGCTTATGCTCCAAATACTGAATCTAACGCTAGCTTTTCTCAGGGTGTTACTCATGAACTCTAATCTGGTTTTGGTGCCTTCCAACAAACTACTTTTTGTAAAGTATAATTTATTAAGACATTTTAAAAAAAAAAAGACACCAGTTTTGATTTCCACCCCAGGAATACAGGACCAGTTTTTGTAAATGAAAAATTTCATAAGAGTCTGTAAGATGTTTAAATCTACTTCATGTGGGTGGTGTCTGCCTGGAACCACTTAAAGTCATCAAGTCTATTAGGTCAATGATCTATAGTATGAAATGGAAATTCTCAGTGCAGGCCTTGACCTGTTAGACCAGGTTAATACAAACTCTTGGGTAAATACAGATTTAACATAACTCCTCAATAGAATAAATTGAGTATTGCCTCCCCTGTGACTCAAAGCCAAGTAAGAAAAAGAGCATGATCACTTCTATTTGTACAGGACTGGAATCGATAGGGGAAGCCAGCCTTGGACCCAATGCAACTTTCATTGAGGCTGGGGGAGTCTTTCCATTGACTTCAATGGGAGCTGAGTTGGACCTCTAAAATTCACCCCTGGAGAATGAGCTAACAAAAAGCCTATGGAGCTCTTACATCCTCTGTTGAGGGCGTGTGTCAAGAAGTGGTGGTCCCCCAGGAGAACATACAAGCTAACATCACACATTTCAGTAGGTGCCCCTTTTATGGAGACATAAGTGAGCTGTAGCTCACGAAAGCTTATGCTCAAATAAATTGGTTAGTCTCTAAGGTGCCACAAGTACTCCTTTTCTTTTTGCGAATACAGACTAACATGGCTGTTACTCTGAAACCAGGGAAACCTTTGTTCTTTTCTTTCTTGGTGTTTTGTTGAAGAAGAAAAAGTGTTTATATATAATGTTTCCAATTTATGTAACTTCTTGGCTGCATGGAGACTTCAGCCTGAACTAAAGGATGCACTTTGTTTCAACTCTATCACCCTAGTCTTTCCTTTGCCATAAATTATTCTCACTATTTTCAATGGATTTCTAGGTGCATTCATGAAACATGGGAGCCCTCCTGTGGTCAAAATAATTATTAAACATTCCTGTAGCTGTTACCCCAAGTCCTGTGTCTAGCCTAAACGTGTAGAGAAAACCCAACCTAAACTGACTGACTGAAGTCAGTGGGAGATTTGAGTGCACAAGAGCAGCAGAGCTGGAGTTTTAATCTAGCTTTAAATCTACCCATATACTATTAATTAAGGAGAGGTTCAATCAGCCCAGAAAAAGAGCCACATGTTTTGGCAGTTTTTGTGAAGGTTTGGAGATGACCCCATCTGATTTTCTTCTCCTAACTATAGCTTTCCTTTCCCATTTTGTCATCTTATAGTCTGGGGGTTGTCTAGCCATCTTTCACCATTTCTGCACCTTTCTACCTCACTCAATGCAGCCTTCTTTTCATGGAGCTGGCTGGGGTGCTCCCGCCCCTTTAACTTTTGAAAGCCCCTTAGGACTCTGTGGCTATGTGCAATCCTGCTTGAATATTTTGTGAGTTATTCAGGGGCTGTATTATATGACTGTACAGCACCTAGCGCAATGGGTTCGAACTTGGCTGTGATCTTGAGGTGTTACCGCAATATAAATGTATGTTTGCTCTGCAGAGGGTAAGTACGAGAGCTAGGTACCACTTAAGCTCTCAAAATAAGTTTGAATGTCAATTAAATGTTGCCTAGGTCTTGGAAAGAGCAGTCCAGGCTAGACAGGGATGGTAGAGCCTTGTTTGTTCCCTGGGTGATGTGCAGGAAGGTAGGTCTTGCCTGGCCCTGGTGTGAATTTCACCCTAAAAACATTTGCAAATTGATTCAAATCACAAAAAGAAAATTTTGCAAATTTATTCCCAGAAAAGAATTGAAGCTTTTTATTTCTGTATTTGTTATGTATTTGAATTTATGAATAGGCCTGTTTTATGCTCTGGGCACCTTTCCATAAATCTAGTTATAAAGAAAGGTGTCATACATTAGCCTGTATTTCCCATTCTATTAAAAACAAAACAGCAAATAAAGCGGGAATAAAAAAAAAATTACATCCCTCTAGCAGTTACTCCATCCCCAAATATGTCAGGGTAAATTCTTTCCTAAGGCAGTCTACTTTTCTTACCATCGTGTCACCTAAGTGCCCAGAGGAGCTCTAGACAACACAATGGTGAAAAAAACAGCACCTTGTCTACAATAAGGTCATAACTTTAAAACTTGGGTGCTGAACACATGCAGCTCTCACTGACTTAAATGAGATTTGTTTGTTGCTTAGCAACTCTGAAAATCTAGGCCCCAGTGCAGCAGTTCACTAGTAGGCAAAGCATTTAAGCTAGGGCTGTCAAGAGATTAATTGTGATTAATTTTTTTAATCACGAGATTAATCGTGCTGTTAAAGAAAATAGAATACTATTTATACACATATTTTTGGATGTTTTCCACATTTTCAAATATATTGATTTCAATTACAACACAGAACAGAAAGTGTACAGTGCTCACTTTATATTTTTTATTATAAATATTTGCATTGTAAAAATATAGTATTTTTCAATTCACTGAATACAAGTACTGCAGTGCAATCTCTTTATCATGAAATTTGAATTTACAAATGGAGAATTATGTACAAAAAAAGGCATTTAAAAACAAAACAATGTAAAACTTTAGAGCCTACAAGTCCACTCAGTCCTACTTCTTGTTCAGCCAGTCACTCAGACAAACAAGTTTGTTTACATTTGCAGGAGTTAATGCTGCCCGCTTCTTATTTACAATGTCACCTGAAAGTGAGAACAGGCATTCTCATGGCACTGTTGTAGCCGGCGTCACAGGATATTTATGTGCCAATAAGTTAAAGATTCATATGTCCCTTCAAGCTTCAACAACCATTCCAGAGGACATGCATCGGTTCTGCTCAATAATGATCCAAATCAGTGCAGACCAGCGCATGTTTATTTTCATCATCTGAGTCAGATGCCACCAGCAGAAGGTTGATTTTCTTTTTTGGTGCTTCAGGTTCTGTAGTTTCCACATCTGAGTGTTGCTCTTTTAAGACTTATGAAAGCATGCTCCACACCCTGTCCCTATCAGATTTTGGAAGGCACTTCAGATTCTTAAATCTTGGGTCAAATGTTGTAGCTATCTTTAGGAATCTCACACTGGTACCTTCTTTGCATTTTGTCAAATCTGCAGTGAAGGTGTTCTTAAAAAGAACAACATGCTGGGTCATCATCCGAGACTTCTATAACATGAAATGTATGGTGGGATGCAGGTAAAACACTGAGCAGGAGACATACAACTCTCCCCTAAGGGGTTCAGTCACAAATATAATTAACACTTTTTAAAAAAAAAATTAACAAGCATCATCAGCATGGAAGCATGTCCTCTGGAATGGTGGTCAAAGCATGAAGGGGCAAATTAATTTTTTTTAGCAGATCTGGCATGTAAATGCCTTGCAATGCCAGCTACAAAAGTGCCATGTGAACGTCTGATCTCCCTTTCAGATGACATTGAAAATAAGAAGCGGGCAGCATTATCTCCGGAAAATGTAAACAAACTTGTTTGTCTGAGTGATTGGCTGAACAAGAAGTAGGACTGAGTGGACTTTGTTTTTGAGTGCAGTCATGTAACAAAAAAAATCTACATTTGTAAGTTGCGCTTTTATGATAGCGATTACACTACAGTACTTGTATGAGGTGAACTGAAAAAATACTGTGTTTTGGTTTTTTACGGTGCAAATATTTGCAATAAAATATAAAATGAGCACTTTAAACTTTGTATTTTGTGTTATAATTGAAATCAATATACAGTATTTGAAAATGTAGGAAAAAAATCCAAAAATATTTAATACATTTCAATTGGTAGTCTATTGTTTAACAGTGCGACTTTAAACTGCAATGAATCGGGATTAATTTTTTTGAGTTAATTGCATGAGTTAGGGCTATTGATAAATCACAGTTAACTTAAGCTTATGCTTAACTTTAGGACCATGTTTAATTGCTACTGACTTAAATGGGACTTGAGAATGTGTTTGCATTTAAGGATGTATTTAAGTGCTTTGCTACATACGGATTTAGGCACCTAACGTCATCAGTTTGAATATTTGACCATAGAGATGCCACTGTTGCTACCATCATAGAATATCAGGGTTGAAAGGGACCTCAGGAGGTCATCAAGTCCAACCCCCTGCTCAAAGCAGGACCGATCCCCAATTAAATCATCCCAGTCAGGGCTTTGTCAAGCCTGACCTTAAAACCTCAAAGGAAGGAGATTCCACCATCTCCCCATGTAACGCATTCCAGTGTTTCACCACCCTCCTAGTGAAAAAGTTTTTCCTAGTATCCAACCTAAATCTCCCTCACTGCAACTTGAGACCATTACTCCTTGTTCTGTCATCTGCTACCACTGAGAACAGTCTAGAGCCATCCTCTTTGGAACCCCCTTTCAGGTAGTTGAAAGCAGCTATCAAATCCCCCCTCATTCTTCTCTTCCACAGACTAAACATCCCCAGTTCCCTCAGCCTCTCCTCATAACTCATATGTTCCAGTCCCCTAATCATTTTTGTTGCCCTCCGCTGGACTCTTTCCAATTTTTCCACATCCTTCTTGTAGTGTGGGGCCCAAAACTGGACACAGTACTCCAGATGAGGCCTCACCAATGTCGAATAGAGGGGAATGATCACGTCCCTCGATCTGCTGGCAATGCCCCTACTTATTCATCTCAAAATGCCATTGGCCTTCTTGGCAACAAGGGCACACTGTTGACTCATACCCAGCTTCTCGTCCACTGTAACCCCTAGGTCCTTTTCTGCAGAACTGGTGACGAGCCATTCGGTCCCTAGTCTGTAGCGGTGCATGGGATTCTTCTGTCCTAAGTGCAGGACTCTGCACTTGTCCTTGTTGAAGCTCATCAGATTTCTTTTGGCCCAATCCTCCAATTTGTCTAGGTCCCTCTATATCCTATCCCTACCCTCCAGCGTATCTACCTCTCCTCCCAGTTTAGTGTCATCTGCAAACTTGCTGAGGGTGCAATCCACACCATCCTCCAGATCATTAATGAAGATATTGAACAAAACCAGCCCCAGGACCGACCCTTGGGGCACTCCACTTGATACCGGCTTCCAACTAGACATGGAGCCATTGATCACTACCCATTGAGCCCGACAATCTAGCCAGCTTTCTATCCACCTTATAGTCCAGTTAATCAGTAACTAGTGCCACCTTTGGCTGCCACCTGCTATAGCAATAGACCTTTTCAGTGAAGGATGAAAGATACTTTCCTTCAAGCAGACTCAGAGCATTTTGTTGACTCAACAGTGGTCAACAAATGATGCAAAAGAAAAGATGTATGCTATGTTTCATACTTATAGCAGCTATAGACCAGGTTGGTTTTTTGCATATATTTGGAATATAAACTATTATTCTGGAAGACCACAACAAAGCACAGGAAAGAGAAGTGAGTTTGGCATCGTACAGTTTCAGTCTATTTCATAGTACCAGAAATTATTGATGGAATATACTAATTAGGTCATTCTTGTCCCTTCCTCAGCTAACGTTCCTTACAGTATTTTCTTAATTTTAAAGGAAACAAGTGGTGGGCTTCACCATTCCCATTGGCAATCTCATTCCACATCCTAAAAGATTTCATTGTCAGGAATTTTTTTTCCTGCCATACACCCAAAATTTTCCTTTGCTCATTTTCATCCAGTTACTCCCAATTATAACCCCTGGCTCAAACCTAACCAACCCCTTTTGTCCCAACATCTATTTTTCTGCTTGCTTTTCATCTTTTAAAATATCAATACTTGTTTTCCTGAATTTTTCTAGAGATGTGGATCAAAAGAACTTGAGTAAGAGCTTTTATATCACTTAGTGGAAGGGGTTAAAATAGGGGATCTTTAAGTGAAAAATCTTTTTTCTCCTAGCTGTGTATTAGGCATTTGAGTTATACCTCTCTTTTTATTATCTTATCTACCTATGCATATCTAGGCACCAATATGAAAAGCAATATTTCTTTTTTGAAAGGACTATAATCTTTTCTTTCCCTCCACCCCTTGTTTTACACTGCACCCTTAAACCTTGACCCTCTGCTTGTCCTTTCTTTTTCAGAGAAACATTGCCAGGTCATTGAGAAACCATAGAATTGAGGGAAAAGCAAGATTGGTCTTACCTTGGGCCCCAAAAGCAGCAAGAGTTGGGTTCATCCTGGTTATGTAATCTGTCCAAATCTAGTAAACCCATCAATGTAATATTCATGTTACGCTGCAGATAAGTAATTTAAATAGACATTGGAGCACATATGTGAACTAGTCACCTCTGTGCCAGTGAAATGCTTTAACCACCTGTCTAGAGAGTTGTTGTTCTTTGCTTTCTCTTTCAAAGTCTAATGACTATTCAAATATTTTATATAAAGTGGAACAGTTTCAACAGAAGAGACTGAGAGACTTCAGGTAGGATATCCCATAGCCCAGTGGTTAGGGTACTCCGATTTGATGTGAGGCACCTGAGTTCAGTTCGCCGGCCTCCCCCTCTACCTCATGTAGAGCAGGGATTTGAACTGCAGTGTGGGAAACTGAAGTTCAGCTCTGTGCTGTACATTGGGGAGCAGGGGGCACCACTGCTTCCTCCAGTAGCTGGTTTAGGAATGACACCCTCCCTCCCCCGCCCAAAAAATTAATTAAAAAAGGGGTTTTGGTGGAAACTTTTCAGTGACTTTGCATCAGATTTGAGAAAATAGTTTTGGGCTGACCAAAACTGCATTTTTGGGCTATTCACTAAAAAGTTTCATCCAGTTCAGAGGTGGCTATTGATATAATTAGGCAGGTATCCTCAAAATGTGTGTGCATTCTGTTTTACAGGCTGTAGTATAAATATTTTTCAGAATAATTTTAGGATTTCAGAGGCAACTCAGTGTCTTAAAATTTCAGATAGACCTGGATAATCTCTATTAAAGAATAACTCCTGTTAACCTGATAATAATAGGCTGCTCTATGTTAAAACGTGTTGTTTCTCATAAAATATATTAGAAGCCCAAAGTCCTCCATATAGTGATGCCAGCTGTGACTATGATATACTTTTCCTTTGGAAAGAAATCACAGTTTTCAGTTTTCCAAGTCTCTCTGTCTAACCATGTTCTTGGCAAATAATTCAATCATTGCTCACAGTTCCTAACCTGTACTAAAAATAATGTAGATTGGTTTTCCAGAAATAGTAATATACCGTTGAAAACAACCTTTGATCTTTATAAATAGGTTTTATTTCTGTCAGCTACACAATATACATACATTGTTTGTCTTTTGTGTTTCTGTACATAATTTCTGCATGCTGGAAAAGTAATTGTGTGTTTGTGGGTTTGGCCTTGTACCATGCTGCATGTTTTGTTTGGTTTTTTGTTCTTGTCTAATTGTCTGGTGGTAAAGCTTTGTATTTATTGAAAGTACAAAAGAAAAAGAAAAATGTACAGAAGGAAATGGAATAATAATTATGGACTTGTGAGCGGGTCTGAAAAATTGCAGTGAATATGGAATGATTAGTCCCAAATTGAAAAGGAGTACTTGTGGCACCTTAGAGACTAACCAATATATTTGAGCATAAGCTTTCGTGAGCTACAACTCACTTCAACTCATGCATACTGTGGAAAGTATGCATCCGATGAAGTGAGCTGTAGCTCACGAAAGCTTATGCTCAAATAAATTGGTTAGTCTCTAAGGTGCCACAAGTACTCCTTTTCTTTTTGCGAATACAGACTAACACGGCTGTTACTCTGAAACTAGTCAGAAATTGAACATCAGCTAAAGGGCTTTTCATAAATATTATCTTCCCATTCTGATAAAACAGAGCATTTTAGCAACTGGTAAGGGATGTTTGATATTGTAGACTGTGGAGCAGTGGTCAGTGAAACCCTGTAATTTCAGAATGACCTGAAGCTTGCTTAATTTTATTCTGAAAGCCAAGGAAAATGTTTCTGCGCAGTTTGAAGAAAATTAGTGAAACTGGTTTTGTTATAGGTCATTTTAAATATTTCACTGATTTGAAATTTTGACTAATATGTCTTTTGGTTCCCCCCTAGCTAACTAACAGATAGCTACCATGCCTTCAAACTTAACTCTCCTTGAAAATTCGTAGCAGTCTATAGAGCACAACCTAAAAATGGATTATAATTAAGCAAAAGTTATTTATAACTTCACACACATAGCAATTATAGTTTGATACATCAGTTATCAGGCTCAAGGATTTTGTGAGAGGGTGTGGAGCTACTTTGCTGAATCACCAAAGTAGCCAGATCAGGTGGGTCTCCTTACAACCAACTCAGCAAGTGTATAAAAGAGCTTTTTAAAACATCATAAGCATATTCTCTTCTTTTTGCATAGGGTTCTGTTAATCTAAACTGAATGGTGTGTGTAATTTTGCACTCTAATTTTTCCTCCTCGAGGACGTCATTGATCAGTATCAGTGCTTGAGTCACCACAACAAATCTCAAGCACTGCTGTTTTTCTTCCAAAAAGCACTAGCTTTGCTTTGTTTAACAATCGTTAGTAATCCCTGGGGATTAGATATTTTTTTTTCAAAACCTACAATGAAAGTTTGTTTGCTGGTGTAAGAAGTCCACAATGTCCATAGAAGCACTGCTGCTAAAGCCATTTATCCTACGTTGCAATGCTGAATTTGGACTTTATAAACATTATTGTTTAGTAGAGTTCATTGTAGTAACAGTTGCTTGCCAACCTTTTTTATAACTCTTGTTCTGACTCACAACTTTCTGGGTAAATTCTCCTTTGAAGCTGACATTTTTTTATACTTGGTCTCAGCCCAAGATTTAAATGAGATTTAGAAAGTTTGAGTAAAATATCTTTAACTATTTGAATGTTTTCCCCTACAGAGATAATACACAAACACCTAAAACAGCCAAGCATCAAATCTTCAACTTCCTTTATGGCTGGACCTTTTTGGTTTGTTGGTGTTTTTGTTTCAGTCACCAAACAAACAAACAAACAAAATCATAGTTCATCAAAGAAAACAAGTTACCTCCAGAAATTTTCACCCAGCTCGGTTTGCTAGGCTTGGCTAGCTCTAATATATATATGCTGAAATAGTTTATCTAAAACATATTGAACCTGTTCCAATAAATAAAACTGTCTGAAATCACAAACAGCAGAAGACTGGGAGCTGTGTGTGTGTGCACACGTGTTTGTGTGTGCGAGAGAATGTGAGAGATTATAGGTTAGTATGTAGGCAAGATAAATAAGGTTATAGAAATAAAAATTAGAGAATGCTAACTTGAAAGCCTTCAATATTTGTTGAAGTACATCTAGAATTGGTAGCTGCTCAATGGATGGGTGAGATAAGCCCAGTGGAATCATAAAGTTAATAACAAAAAGGGGTTTGGATGGCCTATGGAACTAGCAAATTTCACATCTAAGCTCTTGTCTACGCTGTGGATTTTATCTAGTTTCAGCCTTTGTTGCCCAGCCACCAGTGCAAACCCCTTAAAACCCCTTCCATTAACTGTGATTTACATTAGTGCAGTTCACACTGATTTCAAGCAGAGATGACCTACACCCAGGCAAATTGTAATTTATAGTGGCTTTGCCTATCTACACTCGAGGTTTGCACTGTTGCAGTGACAGTGGTGACTGATCACTGAAATCCCCAGCATAAACCAGCCCTAAGTCACTGGATTGCATACAACTCTAGCAGGGATTGACCAAAGGTTGCTGCTGTTTGAAAATTACATTGTTTGTTGACAGTTGTCATTTTTCATAAGGGTAGGCATTTGCCCCAACGCTTTTGGCCAACATTTTCCCTTGTCAACCTCCTATGCCATGCCTTACCGAGTTCCCACCCTTGTCTCCAGAGACCGCTCTTTCAGTTGTGCTGTGTGTATACACGTGTGAAGTTTTTGGGTTCCTTCAGGTGCTGTTATGTATAAATATAAAACACTAGAGAGGGTCTAAATTTTTCCAACAGAACATTTGCCCCTTAGAAAATAGCATTTAATCAAAATCAAACCATTCCTTGGAAACATGTCAATTCATTAGAAAAATTGAAACAAACATTTTGACATGATCAGACATTCTGATTTGTATTTTATATTAGCACTGTGCCAAGTAATCAACCATCTGGGCAGTCTATCTCATACAACCAATGAAGTTGTTACATGCAAATTAGCTGTAGAGTAATGGTAATCATTGTTTGAGTCACCTATGATATCACAATGATCTAGGACTCTTGACATGGTATAAATCAGCGGTTCTCAAACTTATTTGGTTACTTGCTCCCCCACCTTGTATGTATTGTAGTAGTTTACAAACCCCCCACGACCAGGCACCCGGCCAGCAGCCACCACTCTCTGGCCGCCCAGCTTTGAATGTACACAATAAGTTTTCTTTCCCTAAAGCTTCTCATGCTCCCCAGAATACATTGTGCCCCCCAGTTTGAGAATCATAGAATATCAGAGTTGGAAGGGACCTCAGGGACCAATCCCCAATTTTTGCCCGAGATCCTTAAATGGCCCCCTCAAGGATTGAACTCTCAACCCTGGCCAATGCTCAAACCACTGAACTATTCCTTCCCCCCCCCCCCACGCCCCAAACCTCTGGTATAGATCAGGAGTAGTCATAGGCTGATTGCATGCCAAATCTGGACTGCCAGATGCTTTTGAACAGATTCCAAAATCTTTTAATTTACTCTTTATTGTTATTTTTTTTATTATTATTTTCTTTGGAGTCTGAATCTTGACTGGTTGATTGACCTTGACAAAAAATAGACTCCCTTTGGTATCAATACATGTTTGACTGTAGCTGCATACCAACTGGGCGTAATTCATAAAGTCAAAATGGCTGAACTTAAAAATTGGACAGTAACATACCTTAAAACCCAGTGGTGATTGAATCTGGTGGTGATCTAAACAAAAAGAACTCTCAACCATGCTTATAGCTGTTTCCATTGCCTTATACCAGTGGTGGGCAACCTGCAGCCCATCAGGGTAATCCGCTTTCGGGCTGCCAGACAGTTTGTTTACATTGGCATGGCCACCTGCAGCTCCCAGTGGCTGCAGTTCGCTGTTTCCGGCCAATGGGAGCTGCGGGAAGTGGCAGGCAGCATGTCCCTGTGTGAACAAACTGTCTCATGGTCTGCCAGCCGATTACCCTGATGGGCTGCCGGTTGCTCACCACTGCTTTATACTGACTCAAGAGCCTTTATAGGCTTTGGAGTGACAGACGGTGACAATCCTGGAATCTTATCTAATGTTTATATTTTACATTATAAAACAAAGGCAAAATCAGAATGAAACATTTGGATTTTATTGAAATGGAATATTCTGATTATCCCAAAATGATTTTTTCCTAAAAATGTATGGAGGGAAGCATGTGGCGTCCCACTCACTTGTTAAGTCAGTTCCTGGAAAGAGAGAGTGGAGGTGGGGGGCACCTCTGAGGCGATATGATAAAAACATGAATTGAAATATTGTGATAGGGGAAAAAGGAATACATTTTTCACATAAGTATTTTTGAAACATTCTCATTTTCTGACCAGTTCGCCTTCCTCTTCCCCAGAAGTTGCCATTAGATACCAGAATTAAGGAAGATGCATTCCAGGGACCATTGCTACTAGCACTGAAAGCCCATTTTGTGATCTCTTGTGTGCAAATAGATGCAGCAAAACTGTGTAAGAATCAGTTCTCTGGTAAAATCAGCATATGTTCATATTTCAATAATTCATATTTCAGCAGTAGAAACTCCAAGCATTCTGTGATTATGCTATAGAGGCCTTAACTTGCACGCATATGATATTTCAATGCATTAATACTGAGAGTTCAGATAAGCCCATTAAATACATTGGAACACCGCTCCATAACATGAAAAGACTAATTACATAGGTGTCCACTGATAATGTACATGGCAGAGAAGATGAAAACAACCGTATCAATTGCTTCCTATCTGTATCTACAGCTCAAGAGAGATATTTTCTCAAATCATGACAGGTTTCAGAGTAACAGCGTGTTAGTCTGTCTTTGCAAAAAGAAAAGGAGTCCTTGTGGCACCTTAGAGACTAACCAATTTATTTGAGCATGCGCTTTCGTGAGCTACAGCTCACTTCATCGATGAAGTGAGCTGTAGCTCACGAAAGCTCATGCTCAAATAAATTGGTTAGTCTCTAAGGTGCCACAAGTACTCCTTTTCTTTTCTCAAATCATGCTTCAAGTTATACTAAGTAGAAGAAAATGCACATTTCACGAACAATACGGTTAAAAGCTTAGCTTTAATTTTTGAACAATTCAACATATAGGTATATCCAAGAGTTCAAATAAATAGGGATGTACGTGCACTTTGGGGAGGCTAGCCTGCTGGCCCCGCCCCTTCTCCCCCCCCCCCATATGTCAGAGCCTTGAAACCCCATTCCCACCCTGTAAAAGGAGAAACCCTGACTCCGAGGGGCCCCGAGACTGGAGGAGCCCCAGCCCGCCCGCCCCAGCCACATCAGGCGGAGCCACTGGTGCGGGCCACCCTGAGCACCAGGATGAGTGGCCGGCCCCCATTACCCCTGACGGCCCCCGCACCCAGAGTCGGGCTGAGCCGCTGGCCTTCCTGAACACTGGACAAGGCCGAGTTGCCGGCCTCCCCAAATGCTGGTCTACCCCAGCGCCGGGCAGAGCCCCTGGTCTTCCAGCGTTTTCTATCAGATGAGAGATGTTTATCCAGCTGTTTGTTTACTGAGCATTGTCTTGTTCACAATGGGCTTCCTATCACCAGTCTGAGCTGAATGTAAATGAAGGATTGTTAGAACTTCAGAAAGAAATTAACAGGAAGAGAGAGACAGTGGGAGACAGAACTTTATGTTCAGAGCCATTACTAGTTATTTTAGTGACTGGGGCAAGCAAGCGGCACACGGGGGTGTTCACGTGCGCCCCTCCCTCAGATTTCTGCCTTCCAATTAGCACAGAGGGAAAATGCACCTCACAGTTTGAAAACTGTCACCTCCTGCCAGGAGCCGCTGGATCTGAAACTGGTGGCAGCAGCTCAGGCTGCTGGCTCTCCATGCTGTAGGAGCTGGGGCATTGGCTGGCTGCCTGGCAGCCCTCCCTGCCCTGCTCCCCAAGCAGGGCTGCCTCTGCATGACTGGGTGCTCGGTACAGGTCGAAGCTGTGCCCTGATGCGCTCTTGTCTCTCGTCCAAAAGAGCCAGGCACTGCTTGGTGCAGCACTCTGGATCCGGCCCTTGCCTGCGGAGCCCGGATGCCATGCGATACTTGCCGGGCAAGCACACATTTCTTTGTTTAGGACAGACCTGTTTTCCAACTTCTGCTCGGGCAGGGCTGTGGGGTTTGGAACATGTGTTAATAACATCATGCAGGGAAATCTTATAACTTCACATACAATGTTGCCATATATATTTTAACAGGACAATACTGACCAGCTAATTTTGAGTTTTCAAATGATGCCTTCCTTACAAGGCATACCTTATGCATAGATTATTATAATAGTGTGTTGGATGTGAATACAGGGGTGTATTC
Organism: Eretmochelys imbricata; assembly: GCF_965152235.1. Classification (NCBI taxonomy): domain Eukaryota; kingdom Metazoa; phylum Chordata; order Testudines; family Cheloniidae; genus Eretmochelys; species Eretmochelys imbricata. The sequence continues at coordinate 25,166,310 of NC_135573.1, forward strand.
TGTCACAGTCCTAGGTGACCATCCTATTAATTTTTCAGGACAAGGTTCAATTTAGCCCAATTTCTCACCTTGTAAAAGTGCAGCCCTTCCATGTGTTTATTCACTAGTCACCTTTCCTTAAATTCATTTCTCCGTCATGGAGAAGGAGATCCTGTACTAATGGTATGAGAGCAGCATGTAACAGTGTTAGCAGGCAGTATGGGCAAAGACAAGTGTTAACGTCAGTAGTTCACGGAGGACAGAAAACCTTTGCCTTTCAGAGTGTTTGTGTAAGTCAAGGAAGTTTACATAACTCAGGGAGGATTAGTTTGTATAAAAAATAAACTTCTATGACTCCTCCGTCTCATGTGAATACTTACTAGCTCTCTTCCCTCTCCCCTCGTGTCCTTTCAGAAATGTTGTAATGCTCAAAATAGGACAGAAATAGACCATAATAAGGCAAGATTCCATTAAAACCAGACAAAAATGGATCGGATTTAGTGGGTCAAGACCATCCCTCAAGGAACTCAATTTATTGACTCTATTGGAGCTGCATAAGGGATGAATTTGTCTCCATGCACTTGGCTGGGGACAATTTCTGTAGTCTGTCTTTAACCAATGACTTTTAGTAAGTGATATGCAATGTCTTCCTTTCTGTAATCTTTTTTCCAGATATTTTTCTCTTTCCTTTTTTATGCTCCCTCTTCTCTGTGGGCATATGTGAGAGAGTATACTACATGTACAAGGAGTAGAGCCTGGTGTGTGGAGGAAAGGACGTGGACTTGTAAATTCTGTTTCTGGCTATGCCACTGATTCACTGCATGACCCTTGGGCAAGTCACTTAATTGTTCCATGTGCATGTTGGTAAAAGAGCTATCACTTCCAAAAGGGAAAGAAATACTCAAAGAAAAGCACTACTAAGCCCAACTCAGGAAGTGTCAAACAATGTGAAAATTAAATGTCATATAAAATGTATTTATTGTTTAACCCTTGAATACGTTCCTTTCTGGCTACGCGTATTAAGGACAGAGATGAGTGGTTTTTGCATTATCTGAACAGGTTCATTCATCCCTTTTAATCGCTTCCAGTTCTTTCTATGTGTCTACTTGCACTGATCATATTGTAATAAATGCATGGACACTTAGGCACTTCATAGTTGTAACTATGCTGCACACCATGCTTATTTACAACTTCACAATGGCAGTGGGCTAGACCTCAGATTATCCAGCTCCAAAGGATCCACTGAAGTTGAAGGAGAATCTGCTGGCAGTAAAGGACAGATGACACTTAGTTGAGGAGTTCTGCTTCCAGGGTACTCAGTGTTTGTATGTGGGTGCGAATGCACCGGTTAAGTATATTACAGCAGGTTTAAAAAATTATCTGTTATACAAAGACTCATATCTTTTAATAGGTGGATAGACTGAAAGCATAATCTGAGAATTCAAGTGATTCCAAAAGGTGTAAAAGAAATGAACAGGACACCACTCAACATAGTTATTGGTGGATAAAGATCTCTGGGTTGCACTGCTCCATCCTTTTTGTGTTAGCAGGAGAAATGGACCTGAGCCAAAACCATGGATCCACAACAGCCCTGAACTTTGGAGAAGCAGCTCAGAGCCATAACTAGTTAAAGTAGCAGGCAAAATGAAGAAGCCCAGTGGAAGTATTTTATTAGAACTAGGAGAATCACTGATTGTGAAATTTACTACTAACCTCCCAGCATTTCCTCACTGCGCTACAAGATATAATTGTGTCTTAATTTTAGTTACCGGCCATAGCAGAAAGCTCATATGTAAACAAGTCCCAAGACACGTTGAAGGAAAATACACTGTATGGGAGGTATGAGCAAGACAATCAGGAGCTGGAATCACAATCCCACATGAAAAGCTCCATTGTGGTACGGAGAGCTCTGTACTTGTATGGTTAGCTATTTGTAATGTCTTTGTAAGAAACATTTGTTCATTTGCTATTCTTGGTTTTTCTGGCACATCCAAGGTCTTGAGTCACTTGGTCAATAACACAGACCTATCGTGCCCTAAAATAAGTGAGGGGGTGTTATTCTCATTGCATGTTAAGGGAGTCCCCTAAATATGTCAGTGCACTGAGATCACTTAAATAGCCACCATCAGATTTTACACTGGATATATTTAACCCCTATCATACCTCACAGGATAGAATGCTGTGATACAGACATCCGTTGGCACTACATTGCCATTCTGGGCACTACCCTGCAGTCCAGTTTGTTTGGAATCAGGGAAAAGCAGTGCAGTGAGATAAGACACTGCTGTGTACATAAACATGTTATTTGTACTGCAAGGTGTCAACAGTGCATTTCTCCTTGGCAAATTTAATCAGTGTTTTTTGTTTGTTTGTTTTTTGACTTTGTTGCCAGGATCTCTCTCCTAGTTCGCTGACATAATATTAACATTTGTACAGTGTCTTTCATTTGAGGTTGACACTTTCAAAGAAGATGCTCGCTTAGGCTCCTTTGAAAATTTCAGCCTAAAATGTTTATTTAGCTTTACAAGTCCACTGAGAGGTAGGTAATTATCACTTTGATGGGGAAATTAAGGCACGGAGAAGTTAAGCAACCATCACACACAGGTTCATTAGCAGGCCTGGAAATATAACTCAGGATACTGACTATCAGTCCCAGGCTTTAACCACTGTGCAACTTTCCTTCTCTCCCATCATTAATCCATGGGTATTGTGATGCTTTCCTGAGAACACCCAAAACTGTAAGCCACTGTGTTACTGCTCTGCCTCAGCAAGGGAGTGCTTTGCTAGGGCTTAAACTGTGTGCCAGCTCCCTGCCACGCCAGTCTGTCCACCTCACCAGCAAACGCTTAGAGCCTCTACCAATCTAAACCTTGCCTTCAGGGTAGCAATCAGTGAATCTGAGTTCCCCAAAGATGTCTCTTTGCAGTGTCCAGTCCATCTTGCTGTGACACTCACAGAAATTAAGTTTGCTGCCTATAAAGAGACAGTGCACACACCAGCCTGTTAGGTTAGCAGATGATTCCCTATTTACTTCAATATGAACTAAGATAGTATTGTAAAACTAAGAACAAATTTGTTAATAAAAACCAGAGATTTAAGTGATACTAAGCAAGAGAAAAAGAGACCGGAAGGATTACAAACAAAACAAAAATAACATACTTTCTAGTGCCTAAAACTTAATTCTAGCCAAACTTAATTCTAGCAAGCTCTATCTTTGCCTAAACAGTTTTCTCACTTACAGAATCTGGGTGGGGAGGGATAGCTCAGTGATTTGAGCATTGCCCTGCTAAACCCAGGGTTGTGAGCTCAATCCTTGAGGGGGCCATTTAGGGATCTGGGGAAAAAATTGGGGATTGGTCCTGCTTTGAGCAGGGGGACTAGATGACCTTCTGAGGTCCTTTCCAAGCCCGAGAGTCTATGATTTTTTTCCTATGATTCTAAGCCCTTCCTTCGTCCCCAGTGATGGATAACTAGAATGTCTTTTTGCTCCCCTTATATTTCCCAAAGCCCATTGTCTTTGCCTCTGGATCCAGGAAGACTTCCTGGGGAATGTAGATCTGTCCCCCGGTGAGCTCACTAAGCTGTTTCCTCCATCACTTGTTAGCTTGATGGCTTTGTTTACCTTATATGTAAATATACTTTCATTGTCCTCTGCCTGCAATCAAGCCAGGCAGACAGATAAATACACATTCCTTTGTCTAGGGCAGGCTTGATTTATGCTCTGCCTCCCAAATACACGTAAAGAACATATTTCCTGTATTCATACATAACCCTTTATATGCAGCTCACAGATACATCACACCTATTCCTGACCAGCAAATCACCAGTTTACATACAATACCTTATAAGATACTTTTTGGATACATATTATGACAAAAGTGTGTTGGGGACAGTGAATGTGGTAGGCCTGAAACAAGTTACAGTACAGTGGGCCCTCTGCCAGTGGGCACTGGGGGCTCTCAGGGTAACAGGTATGTCTACACTGCAGCTGGGAGGTGTGATTCCTTGCATGGGTAGGCAGACTCACACTAGTAGTGCTCAAGCTAGAATGTTAAAAATAGCAGTGTGGATGTTATGCCCTGGCACAGCTCAAGCTAGTCACCCAAGTCCAAGTCTACCCAATCCCCTGGGTGTGAGTGTGGGTAGGTAGCATGAATCACTGCCCATGCGCAACGTCCATACTGCTATTTTGTAGTGCACTTGTTCAAACAGCCTGAGTGCAAGGCTGCCTAACTGTGCTAGGAATCTCACCTTCCTGCTGCAGTGTAGACGTACCCCACATGCTTCCATCAAAGGCTGCTGGTGTCTTAAGAATAAGGATATAATTGGAATGGTGGAAACCAGTCTAAAGCACAATTAATATTTGCCTTATTTTCAATATGACCCTTTTTACTAAATGTGGATTTCGCTGGGCCTGTTCTGTTTTGTTCTGAGATATACTGAAAGTTGTAACCACAGCGTCATTTTTCTGGACAGCCAATGTATTTAGCATGTTGCTTTACTTGAGTTACCACAATTCCCTCTACCTGTGAATTTAAAAAATAAAAATATAACAGAATAATAGCAAATACTACTCAGGGGTTAGGGGCCTGTCTTTTCAGCTTGTAAAGAGGGTAATCAAAAGGAGAGCTCCTAACACAAGCTGTGGGAGCTTAGAGGAGAATATTTTCTCTATCCATCTTTATGAAATGGTAACTGGACAGGCCTGCAAGACTAGAGAGTAGGGGATGAGGTGGTGCAACAAAGGTGATCTGAGTCAGGGCTCTCTCAGAGCCCGTGCTGGAGTGACAATTACTGCAGCATAGGAAAGAGGGAAATTAGATTGAAAAGGATCAAGACTAAAGAAGTAGGATTAACTCTGTTGTCTTTGGGAAACTGAATTGTTCTCTTGAGTATAGTTAAGGTAAATACTATGCTAGGGAAATTATCTTAAAGAGGAGGACTTCTTGGGTAAGGCAGGCTAAAGAGTATGAATGTTAAAGTGCATTTGTTTTGTATAAACTTGGGTTAAAGGTTAAAAACAAAACAAACAATAAAAAACCCTTTAATAAACAAATCAACCAACAGCACAGACCAAAAAAATGTATTCCAAAGTGTATGTTTACCTCAGAATGGGAGAAGAGTCAGAGACTCCATGAAGCTCACTAGGGCCTTAACTATTGCTATTGATTTTTACATGCAAGGCGCTTTGAAATTACAGTGATTGGCAGTAGTATAAAACCCAAAGATAGGGTGCATCATATGAGAAGAGCATTTTTGTCCTCTTCTACAGCTTTTTCTAGGAATAAATTCTCCTGGGTACCATAACAGAGTGCCCGGGAGTGGTCCAGTCCTTCGGAACCACATTCTTATGTGGAAATCCATATGAGGATGCATTGCATTAGTTGTAGGACAGATATGACACAGAGCCCAGACTTGCGTCATGAGGTAAAAATCATCAAATGAGCAGAAGAGCTCTGCATTCCAGCAGCTCTCTGATTAAAGGCCCAGAAGCACTACGCGTACCTTGACGTCAGACTCTCCTGATGTTCCAGAAGAGTGATGTGCCCTGACCATTATGTTATTTCAGACAGCAGATCGGAGCAGGCTTCTTGAAGTGTAGTAACTCTTCATTTGTATGGTCTGGACAGTATCTTTGTGTGCAGAACCATGGCGAGCTTTAAACTGGCCCAAACTAGAATTTACATTGGTTAGCTGATGGATAGGTGTTGGTGAAATCAAAATATTTTTGTTAAAGTATCTAGGCTTGCTTGGGCATGGTGGTGCGTGCTTGTAATCCCAGCTACTTGGGAGGCTGAGGCTGGCAAATCACTCAGGAGTTCTGGACTGCAGTGTGCTATGCCGATTGGGTGTCCGGTGCCACTGGCAGTCTGTCCAGCTGGTGGCTGAAGGACTGGCTAGAACAACATGAATGATGTGTTGTGATTGGTGCTCTCTCTGGGAGGGCTGATGGACCGATTGATCAAGGTGTTCTAGGATTGCTTTGTATCTTCCAAATTCCTAAAACTCTGGATAAGAAACTAGCATGATAGTTTCAGTAACCCTTGACTCATCTAAAGTGTGCCACACATTCCCCTTTCCTCCATTACCGGAGTTTTTCCATGTATTTGAGTGAAAACGTTTATCAGGTTTGATTTTTATTATTAATTTATTTATAATTAACTATATTATTTATTCTCTCTATTGCAGTGATGCTAGAAGCACAAGCCCCATCATGATAGGCAGTACACAAACATATAAGAAAGACCTGGTTCTTGCTCTGAAGAGCTTACAATGCCAGTATAAGATATACAGCTCTAGGAAGTTTGTTCAAAGACTTTCAGGTATGTATTATCCAGAAGTTATTAATCTTTCAGGCAGAATTCCAGGTCGGCGCTTATTTTATATGCATCATCTGACACTACTTTTGCTAGAAATGGCCCAAAGCACAAAATTTGGAACTGAATCCAGTTCCAAACTTCTCCTCAGTTCAGAAATGTTCAGAACTATAATCTAAGTTTTGGGCTCCTTGCTAATTTCAATTACATGACAATTACATTTCACTGTCTGTTAAATTCTGTAAGATTGAGCCAAAATGAAGGCCCACTGATATAGCTTAAAATAAGTTAATTTTTAAACCCTGCTTTTATTTAAAGAGATGAGAGTTTTGTTCTCCTTGCTGCCATCATAATGCTAACATAGCCTTGTCTATGAAAAAGTTCCATGTCTATACAATTGACTTTTAGGGCTTGTCTATGTAGAGCAAATGTGAGGCAAGACAGGTTGTGAATCTACAGTATTTTAGCCTGCTGTGTGTACCAACTGGCTGTGTCACACCTGCCGCCATGTGCTTTGTGTACTGCAGTTTTTAAATAGCAGTAGGTCAAAGCAGACTGGGCGACTTTTAGTGTATAAAGAAAAGGAGTACTTGTGGCACCTTAGAGAGTAACCAATCCATTTGAGCATAAGCTTTCGTGAGCTACAGCTCACTTCATTGGATGCATTCAGTGGAAAATACATCGATGAAGTGAGCTGTAGCTCACAAAAGCTTATGCTCAAATAGATTGGTTAGTCTCTAAGGTTCCACAAGTACTCCTTTTCTGTCTGCGAATACGGACTAACACGGCTGTTACTCTGAAACCTTTTAGTGTATAGTAGCACGGTCCACATGGCTAGTTAGTGGGCAGCACACTAGAGTGCTGTAGATTTTCACCCCCAATTGCTACCCACTAACTCTCTGTATAGACGAGCCCTTTGACCTGGAACTTTTAAGGCATCACAGAACTTCAAAAAACAATGCAAAACAGTGAGCGGGGTGGGGAAAGAACTTAATATACAGTGACAAGGACTGGGATACAGACTGCACTTCTATAGGGCAGTACTCGTGAATTTGGAATCAACTGATTGAGGAGCCCATACTGAACAATAGAGAGGCTTTATAAATTAGGCCTTAAGGCTCCAACTTGTGCTGCAGATGATCTCCCACGTCTGCTCTGTCTTGTGATTTATGAATTTGGGGGACGAGGGGAGAGGACTCTTTTTTTTTCAGAATAGAATACAGTATTTTAAAGTGCACTGGGACATGAAACCCCCAGTTTGTTTATTTGGACATACATAAACTTATCCAAGTTCTAAAAACATAAAATAAAATGAAATTAGGCCTTTTCATGGCACACAAGAAAGAGAAATCCTGAGGCTGGAAAGGCAATTCGCCACCATCTGTTTCTCTGCTGAACCTGGCACTTACAGCAAGTGTCCCATATGAAAAAGGATACAGAACAAAAGATAATGAATATTTTATGGTGTTTGAGATCCCTTCCTAACTGATATTGAGCCAAATATGTCCTTCTAAGTAAATATATACCCCTCACTTCTATTTTCCCAGCCTCCTACTCTTGACTTAACCCTTCTTGCTTGTTCTTTTATTTCTATCTCAATTTCATTTTTAAAGGTCAAAATATAAGTGTAAGTGAGCTTTTTATCTGTATTACAGTAGCATTTAGCAGCCTCAAATGAGATAAAAGCCCCGTTATGCTAGGCATAATATTTACTCAAGGGAAGGTACAGTCCCTTTCTTGAAGAGCTTACATCCAAAACAGGCAAGACAGACAAAGGGTGGTGGAGGTGACTGAGGTGCAGAGACCTAACCAATGTCACATGGCAGAGGCAAGAATAGAACCGAATTCTCCCAAGTCACAGCACCATGCTCGAACCATTGGATTACACTGCCTGTCTATAAGACCACACTCTATTTTTATAACTGATCTTCAGCCTTTAATGGTGCATGTTTTTTGGATTCACTAAAACCTTCCGGGGAGTGGGTCTGCTTTTTTGGATTGTTAATTGATTTAATTTCTTTTAATGTTATTTTTTATAGGGATGAATCCTAGACCTAGTTTGTGCATCCTTAAGGGAAACAGAAGCTGCAAAGCTGCATGAACTGGATGCACATTGGGACGACAGACCCAGGGGTGGCCAGTCTGGTCTACATGTGGGAACTGGGAAGGAATGTGCACTGGTGAAGTGTTGGGGACGAGGGGAAGAGTCATGCAAGTGAGGGTTTGTCTACACTTAAAACGAAGCAGTGGCTCAGCTGTAGAGCTTTAGTGAAGCCGATGGGAGGCCTTTTCCCTGAGAGGCAATAGCTAGGTTCCCCTGACAGCATTCTCCTGTCAACCTAGCGTTGTCTACACCAGGAGTTCGGTTGGTTTAATTGTGTCACTTGGGGGGAGGGGGGATTTTTCACACCTTTTGAATGACATAGTTATACTGATCTAATTTCCTAGTAGTAGTAGTAGATCAGGCCTGAGTTTCTCAGTCCCATTTAGCAGTGCTGTGTCAGTCCTGCTCCTCCCTAATGTGATCAAGGAGATGAAAGTAGCCCTTGGACCAAGTGTGGAATTGGCTGAGGGACAGCACAAGGAGAGGGACCAGGTTAGACAAGCAATCTTAATTCTGGCTTGACTTTGCTACCTTAGTAATAGTCTTTTTAATGTAGTTTTTTGTGTGTAATGGAGATATTTAGGGTCTGAATCTCTGATCTCCCCTACACTAGGGAAGCTCCGTTGACTTCACTGGAATTACTCCTAGTCTACTCTGGAGTAAAATTCAGTCAGAATCAGATCCTTGGGCATGTGTGGAGTCTGTTCCCCAAGCAAATCCTTAGCCCAAGGTCCCTGCACCCCTTCTGCATATCTTTACTACTGTTCAGAATACTTCCTTCCCTCCAAGTTACCTGAACGTTCTTTTTTAGGTTATGTATGCCTGGATCAGAAACTGGTTTGGATGTGGGATCTTCATTCTGGAAATACATGAAGCTATTGCTTCAAATGGGCTAGTACTTTCCAAGTGACATTAACACATCTACACTAATGGTAAGAATATAAGAACAGCCATACTAGGTCAGACCAAGGTCCATCTAGTCTGTAGCCTGACTTCTGACAGTGGCCAATGCCAGGTGCCCCAGAGGGAATGAACAGAACAGGTAATCACCACGTGATCCATCCCCTGTTGCCCATTCCCAGCTTTTGGCAAACAGAGGCTAGGAACACCATCCCTGTCCATCCTGGCTAATAGCCATTGATGGCCCTATCCGCCATGAACTTATCTAGTTCTTTTTTGAATCCTGTTATAGTCTTGGCCTTTACAACATCCTCCGGCAAGGAGTTGCACAGGTTGACTGTGCATTGTGTGAAAAAATACTTACATTTGTTTTAAACCTGCTGCCTATTAATTTCATTTGGTGACCCCTAGTTCTTGTGTTATGAGGAGGAGTAAATAACACTTTCTTATTTACTTTCTCCACAGCAGTCATGATTTTATAGACCTCTATCATATCCCCCAAGTTGTGTCTTTTCCAAGCTGAAACGTCCCAGTACTTATTTATCTCTCCTCATAAGGCAGCCGTTCCATACCCCTAATCATTTTTGTTGCCCTTTTCTGAACATTTTCTAATTCCAATATATCTTTTTTGAGATGGGGCAACCACATCTGCATGCAGTATTCAAGATGTGGGCGTACCATGGATTTATATAGAGGTAATATGATATTTTCTGTATTATTATCTATCCCTTTCTTAATGATTCCCAACATTCTGTTTTGTTTTTTTGACTGCCACTGCACACTGAGTGGATGTTTTCGGAGAACTATCCAAGATGACTCCAAGATCTCTTTCTTGAGTCGTAACAGCCAATTTAGACCCCATCATTTTGTATTTATTTGAGCATAAGCTTTTGTGAGCTACAGCTCACTTCATCGGGTGAGCTGTAGCTCACGAAAGCTTATGCTCAAATAAATTGGTTAGTCTCTAAGGTGCCACAAGTACTCCTTTTCTTTTTGCGGATACAGACTAACACGGCTGCTACTCTGAAACCTGTCATCATTTTGTATGTATAGTTAGGATTATGTTTTCCAATGTGCTTTACTTTGCATTTATCAACATTGAATTTCTGCCAAGATTTGTTTTCTGTGAAATTGGGTTTACTCTAGGTCATTAGAAACCATCTGTAAATTGCACTGATCACAAGGGCATAAGTGTGCATTGTTTGGTGTTGCCTTTATTGAATAAGTAGGTTTCAGAGTAACAGCCGTGTTAGTCTGTATTCACAAAAAGAAAAGGAGTACTTGTGGCACCTTAGAGACTGACCAATTTATTTGAGCATAAGCTTTAAAGCTTATGCTCAAATAAATTGGTTAGTGAATAAGTAGGGTGTCACTGTTGTTAAGTTACCTTTCTAATAGTCACAAATTACAAAGGATATAGTTGCTCTAGTTCTCGGTTGCCATGTGATGTGGTTCTGATTCCTGGTGGCACCTCGGGCTGTTCTTTCCTTGTGCGGCCCACTGCTGCTGTAACAACTCATGGCCACAGAGTATTAAGTGGAAAACGCAAACATTGGGCCCCTGCTCGCATGCTGCTTCCCACACACATTGAACACTGCAATATTTGTCATGTGCAGTAATGTAATTCACTGACCCCTGAGTGGAGCTTTTCCGGAAAGTCATTCATTTTCAAGAACACCTATCAAGCAAGAAAATAATGTTATGGAAAAATCTAGATAAAACCAGTGGTTCGCACTTCTCTAGTGCCTTCCACCCTGTTCTACCAACTAGGTGTCTAACAAGCAGGAATGGCATTTAAGAGTTTGCAGCACCACTGTGAGCTAAGTAAATGCCGTGTTCTCCTCATTTTTACAAAGGGGAGACTGAAGCGAAGAAAGACTGAGTGATTAGCCCAGTGCTACACAGCAAGTCTGTGGCAGGGCTTGGTGCAGAGCCCAGACTTCCTGACTCCCAGTCAGTGTGCTCTGACGTGGCAACACAGCTTAATTTGGTTTCTATGTGCTCTGTAAGATGGGGAGGGAGCAGACCTTTGGCCACCCATAGGCATGTTATTGAGAGTTTTGCTGTTAATTCCCCTTTACGAGGCCCATCTTATTATGGTTGGAGTTGCTCTCGGTTTCTGTTTGTTTTGTCTGTTTTTTTGCATGTGGGGCTTGTGTATTTTATTAAGCTCTTGGCTAGTATCTTGTGGCTATTTAAGATTATTCTTCTTATGAAGGGCTCTTTAGAAGTTATTCATTAGGGCTTTCAAAGGTGGCCTGTTATGTGGCCTTGCCATTGAATGACCGTGTTTTGCGGGTTTGTGTCTTACAGAGGGGAAATGTCTGGTTTTTATGTGTCCCTAATTATGACTTCCCAAAAGCTAGTTCAATTGCTTTGGTATTTTGTCCCTTAACTGCTTTGGTGCTTGCTAAAATTTCAGGTACTGTATGTAGGGCCACAAATGCTTATTTTTGTCACTGAAGTAACAATTTAAATATGAGTCTAAGTGCTCATCAAGTGCAGACTAAAAAATGGTATGATTTAGTGGCTAGGGCACTGGACTGGGACTTGGGAGATCTAGATTCTGTTCTGGCTCTGCCATTGACCTGCCGTATGACTTTGGGCAAGTTACTCAACACTCTGTGCCTCTGTTTCCCTTCCCACCCTTTGGCTGTGTCTACACTGCACACCAGTTTCAGCAGCCTGTAGGGTATATGTAGCTACACACCGCACTGAAAAGCAGGCGGCGTCTGCACTGCAGCATGTAGCTATGCATATCTATGAAAGGCTCTGCCGGGGGGAGGCAGTGGGGAAAAGCTTCCATGGGTCCCCATTGCTGAAGCCTTTCATTGGGTGAGGAAAGGCTCAGACTTTCCTGCCTGCCACACCCTGCCAGAGTCATTCCCTGCTGACCAGGGTAAGTGTTAAGTGAAGCAACCCGGCCCCAGCCTGCTTCGCTCCCCTGGCTCCCAACCGTGCCATCGGCGAGTACTGGGGGCTGGTTCCCCCCTGTCCCCCAAGGCTGGGAGCCAGGGGAGCAGAGCGGAGCCGGCTGGGGCCGGGGGTGGTTTCCCCCCGCCCTGCTGTGGAGCCTGGGGCCAGCCCCTCCCCCACACGGAGGCTTCGGGCCCCTCACAGCCCCCCCACAGATGGGCTGCGTAGGGCACCAAAATGACTAGTGATGGCCCTGGCTGAAGATGCTGTGCCTAGGGGTGCCTAAGGTGTAAATCTAGCCCTACTGATGCAGGAGTCTCCCCCTCTGGCAGGGAAAGGCTCTAGCAGCAGGGAGCTGGCAGAGCCTCTCTCTCCTGCTGGAGTCTTACCTGCCTTGGGGAAAACCTTTAGCAGTGAGGAGCTGGCAGATCCTTTCCCAGCTGCCTCCTTGCTGCCAGAGCCATTCCCTTCTGCCAGAGTCTTTTTCTGCAGCGGGGAAGGGCTCCAGCAGCTGGGAGGCAGCGTGACACTACACGGCTAAAACTAGCAGTGTAGACAGGGAGGCCAGTACACAGCTACGTAGGGTATGTACTTGGGTACGTATTCACACCCTTCAGGCATGTCTGTATTCTACTAGCCAAGCCAAGCCTCACCATCTACACTTCTATTAATCCCGTGCTGGGGGACTACCTGAGAATGTATGCTACACAACGCCAAAAGAAGTGTGCAGTATAGATTAGCCTTTGTCTGCCTTGTCTGTGCTGGCACCGACTGAGTTATGTAGGCAGTGTTTTTTTGATTTATGATGTCCTTAGCTATTGTTGAGTTCTTTGTTTTCACATTGTTGGGCTTTGTAAATTATGTCAAATAGGTAAATTGTAGTCACTTGATAATTGTAACTGGTCTGGGAAACAGAGAATTTTGGTTCTGGAATAGCACATCATTTTAGAGAGTGTAGCTCTGGTTTTGACTGTATGCACACGTTTTGGATTCAGTATACAGCACAAGCAAACAATATGGATCAGTGTATTATTCTTTGAGCTGTTTGCAGGTAAGTATGGAGGTGCATTTGCCATTTGATTTATATGTAGGGTAGACTATTGTTGTCATTCCACAACGTGTGGTATACAAGCTGGTGCATGGTTTCACATATCTGATTTCCTTTTCTTGCCTGATTTCAGAGTTTATTATAAAGCTATACCATGTGCATTTATTAGGACTTTGAAAAATCTTCCTCAAGAAAAGGGCACCAATAAGAATGAAAAGCTGTGAAAAGATTAATATTTCCTACTAAACTCATGAGGACAGACTATACTAACCTCCTTTAGTATGTGGCCCAGGTTTGCTTTTTCCAAAAAGCAAAGGAAATTTTAAATTTATTTTCTGATACATTTTCAGTTGGCTCCCTCTTGTGGTAAATTGTGAAAACATCTTTACATTCAAATATGTTAAGGGACTGAGGTTAATGGTACTACTTTATACCTCTATAACATTTGTGGGCTGAGGACTTCAAAGTGATAAATTTATTAGCCTAAAATCCTCCTTTTAAGGCAGGGAAATATGGTAATCTCCATTTTATAGATTGGGAACAGTCTCTCAGAACAAATCGGTATCAAAGCTGGAACTAGAATCCCTGTCCTCAAACTCCCACTTATGGGCTTTGGCCAAAAGCATAGTAATATCTTAATCCGAGATGGACTCCTAGGTTACCCCTACACTGAGGGTGGTATGTAGAGTACCTATGCTGCATGCCCCCTAGTATGGGTGTAAATAGTAGTGTAAAGACTGCTTAGGTGAGCAGAGTAAAGACACACCAGAACTTTAGGGTATATACCCTACAAAACTGTACGTCTGCAGCCTCCCCACTGCCAAAGCCTTTCACTGCCATGTGCAGCTACACACACCACAATGGGGATGCAGCTTGCTGTTAACTGTGGCGTGTAGTTACACGAACCCTACATCCCACCACCAGTGTAGACAAGGCTTTAGGATGAACGGCGGGATGATCCAATAGCTAGGGTGTAGGCTGGGCTTTGGTAGATTTGTATTCAGTTCCCTGCCTGGACTTCCTGATCGACCTTGGGCTCTGTTTGGACCCACTGCCTGTGCCTCAGTTCTGTAAAATGGGGAAAATAGCACTTTCCTCCTTCACAGAGGTGTTTGGAGGATAACTAAATTTAGACCTGTGAGGTGCTCAGATACCACACTATTGGCAGCCACATGAGATGTCTTAGACAGTTGGAGAATCCCACTTATTGTTCAAGAACAAATAATTCCTCTCCATTTAATTTTTTGGTTCCTTTCTGTTTAAGTGTCATGAATATACTAATTACAATTAAATAATTAAAAATTCTAATTGTAAACCTGTTTAAACTTCTTAAATCAATCAATATTTATTTAAAAGAATCCTAATTTTCTCCCTTTAAAATGTGATGAATATAAACACAGAAGTTAAAAATGTAGATAATATCATATGCAAAAGGCTTATAAAATGTAATAGAGATAAAGCCAATAGTTGTTCCAAAAACCTATAGAAATAACTGACTAGGGTGTTGGGGTTTTTTTTAAACCATTCTGCTTTTGTTTAAGTGTGGTATTAATCTTTGGTTGAGCCTTAGAGTTTTACGGCTTTTTGTTCTGAAACAGGTGGCTTAATTCTCAAGACAACCTGCATGGAAACGATTAGTCAAATTATCTGACTAGTGTTTAGCACAAATGGGAAGTGATTAGTCTTCTCCAAAACATCCCGAATGAGATGTACAAAATAAGATTTCTCCTGCACAAGCTGAAAACGTACATGCGGTAAGGTAGTTTATTATCAAATGGGACAGGACTCTTGCATTAGTGTATGTAAGGCAACCAGATATTACAGTCATTCCCTGGAGGATGTGGTCATGTAGGAAAGTATGTATTTGGCTCTGTTTATTCTGAGTTGTTTGGAGTGTTGTTGTAGCTGTGTTGGTCCTAGGATATTAGAGAGACAAGATGGATGAGGTAATATCTTCTACTGGACAGGAGTCTGTATTTTTATATACTGTATTTATTTAAATTCTTGTCATCTATAGGAATAGGGAAGCATCCCTTTAATTAGTTTGTTAGCCCTCTAGTGGCGCTCACTGTGTTTTATGTTTTAGAAGCAGCAGCAGTGTTTGAGTTGTAGACCTGCTTGAGAACTTTCTGTTGAAATGATTTGTGACAGAAAAATGCAGTTTCTGCAAAATTGAAATTTTCTGCTGAAATATTTCATTCTGGGTTGGAAAACCTTTTGATTTGAGTCAGTCTGACATTAAACTGCATCTGCCTAAAGCATCATGGTGCCTCATGACAGTTGTAGTTTGTGTACCTCATGCTCCCATTCTCCTCCATGGGCTGGGCTCCTTGGCCATACTACATCTTCCATGATGCATTGTGGTCTTCCTCTGACCAAGACACTATGTGCATCATGGGAGTCCCATAAGATGTAGCCTGGCCAGGACATTGGGCTTCCAACCTATAACGCCCATGAGGCACCATGGCAGCACAGAAACATTAAAGTGCATGTTGATACTACTCAAAACAAAACATTTTGATTTGGTTCCACAAACTGAAACACGAATGTTGAAAGTTAAATGAGTCATTTTGATCAACATTTTCTAGAATATTTCATTCCATGAGAGATTTTGATATTTCAACTTTTCATTTCAATTCAGGACAAAAACAAATGTCACAAACCAGAATTTCCAGGGGACATAATTTGCCAAGCTCTAGTATGTAGCTAGGCCTTGCATATATGTATATAGTTAATAAACATAGTTATTTGGGACTCAACTGTGCCCATGTGATTTATTCATATTATTGTTGCTGTGTAAGGAGCAAAACACACAACAATAAATCTTAATAGAACCCTCTTTTCATCTTGCTTCCCGCAAGCACAATGAGGAAATCCACTTGCAGCCACCCAATGTTTTATGTATATTGGAACAAATTCTATATTATAGCTCCTGAGAGATGCAACACAGAAGATACAGCTTAAGGTAGGGGACAAAGGTGGTTTTAGGCCATCTTTGTGCTGTCAAGATATCAGGCCGGTGTAAGGACCAGACAGCCCCCAGTGTAAGTTACAGCAGCTCTGAGAGCTAATTTATGGCAGCTTTTCTTAGCTTGCCTTTGGGCTTCACTGCAGCTCAAAATCTCTGTATGGGCATATAAGGGCCATAATTGGCCCTGTTGACTGCATTGCTTAGATGCCAGAGTGATTGGTGCTATATAAAATCTTAAAATACTTAACAAAACATTTACAGCATGCTTGTAGGAAAGAGAAAATTTTGCAACTGAGATATTGCTAACCCATGGCTAGTGCTTCCAAGAGCAGTTCTCCTTTCCCTCTTGTTCTTTGTTGCCTCCTCCACATCCTCTTCTATCATAGGATTACTTGTGGCACCTTAGAGACTAACCAGTTTATTTGAGCATAAGCTTTCGTGAGCTACAGCTCACTTCATCACTTCACTGCATCCGATGAAGTGAGCTGTAGCTCACGAAAGCTTTTCTCAAATAAATTGGTTAGTCTCTAAGGTGCCACAAGCACTCCTTTTCTTTTTGCAAATACAGACTAACACGGCTGTTACTCTGAAATCTTCCATCATAGTTTGTTTTCTTTGTGATTAAGACTGTAAACTTCTCTGATCCAAGGATCTTGTGGTTTGATGTGTCTATAAAGCGCCTGACACCTCTATGGTGCTACGTAAAGAGAGCATATTGTTCCACTTCCCCTTGGAGCAGGAATCATTTGAAGAAAAGGATGGAGGATAAAATGAAAGATAAGACAAGAAGGATGGCCCTAGATTGTGTCTCAAGAGGCCTGAGTACACTTCCTGACTGTCAGCCTCTCTGTGTGACAGGGAAAAATCCTTCCTTTCTCCCATTCTTTACCTGTCTTGTCTTTTTAGATTTTAAGCCTCTCTGGGGGCAGGGACTGTCTCTCACTGTGTATCTAAAACACCTACCACAATGGGGCCTCCTGGTGCTACCATCATGTTAATAATAATTTGAAATACTTAAAGAATAAGACAGCTGTCAGGGCATCTTTTGCCCTAACAGCCTTGGTAATGCCATTCCAACATATGAAGATGAACGTACTATCAATCAAATTGTCTATAGGCCTAATCCTGCCAGATGTTGAGCACCCTTTACTTCCAGGATCAGACCCACACTAAGTAAGTTGTAATTTCCACATAAATTCATTTATTACCACTAGATGTCTCTCTTCTCTATAGTTTGCTATACAATCTGGCCAGTCTATTAAAATCCATATAATGAAGTTTCAGAGTGGCGGCCTTGTTAGTCTGTATCAGCAAAAACAATGAGGAGTCCTTGTGGCACCTTCGAGACTAACAAATTTATTTGGGCATAAGCTTTCATGGGCTAAAGCCCACTTCGTCAGATGCATGGAGTGGAACATACAGTAGGGAAGAATAAATACACAGCATATGAAAAAATGGGAGTTGCCTTACCAAGTGGGGGGCCAGTGCTAACGAGCCAATTCAATTTAAGTTGGAAGTAGGCAATTCTGAACAGTTGACAAGAAGGAGTGGAAATCACTTTTGTAGTGTTAATGAGGCCAATGCAAACAAGATGGCCCATTTCAAACAGTTGACAAGAAGGTGTGAGTATTTAGCAAGGGGAAATTAGTTCTTGTAAAAACCAGGAGGATTACTTGTGGCACCTTAGAGACTAACACCTTGATTTAGTTAATGAAGTGCAGTGCTGGTAGAGCAGTGGCTATCAACCTTTCCAGACTACTGTACCCCTTTCAGGAGTTTGATTTGTCTTGCATACCCTGAAGTTACACTTCACTTTAAAACGACTTGCTTACAAAACCAGACATAAAATACAAAAGTTTTAGACCACACTATTAATGAAAAATTGGTTACTTTCTAATTTTTAAGATATAATTTTAAAATAAATCAACCGGTATATAAATATTGTACTTACATTTCAGTGTATACGCAAAAAGAAGAGGGGTACTTGTGGCACCTTAGAGACTAACGAATTTATTTGAGCATAAGCTTTCGTGAGCTACAGCTCACTTCATCAGATGCATAGTGTATAGTACATAGAGCAGTATAAACAAGTCATTGTCCATATAAAATTTTAGTTTGTACTGATTTCGCTAGTCCTTTTTATGTAGCCTGTCATAAAACTAGGCAAATATCAAGATGAGTTGATGCACCCGCTCTGCATATGCCCAGGGGTACATGTGCCCCCAGTTGAGAACCACTGCCTTAGAATCACTGGGGACATTGGGGTTTGTCCTTTTAGTTTTCCTTTTTCCTCTTTCCCTCCCTCCTTTCTCTTGCTTCTTTCCCCCCTTTTTCTTGCTTCCCTCCCTTCACAGAGCAGGTTTGTGTCGGGGAGGCCCTCACAAAGAGGTGGGGCTGGAATAGTGCTCTGAGAGTGATCCCCTCCGGTGGTGACCTGGGCCATCCTTTGGGACATCTGGAGAGATCCCTCAGCCTCCCACCTCTAAGAGGCTCAATGTTGATTGGCCAACCAGGGGGCTATTGACAAGGAGGACTCAGGTCCTTTGGTTCTCTTTTAAGACCAAGCAAATAAGTCATAGCCTATCATGTATTTGATCTTGCTGCTTCTTTCCAATAATTGTCTCTGAGCAGTTCATGATTTTCTCTAATGTTTTAGTTCTTCTAACATACTAGCTGAATAATGGCTATGAACAACTGTTGGTCGGTAGCTCATTTGAGAGCACTTTATTTTGATCAGTCAGTGTATCCAAAGGGGCAGGACATCAGCCTTGCAGGGGAGAAGTGGGGTTGGCAGTGACATCACAAAGGCCTGTGTTAGGACCTTAGCCTATTGGGCAAAGGTCGGGGGGGGGAGGTGGTGACCTAACAGAGAGACCCTGACATCAGCCAGGCAGGACAGAGGTGCAGGGCAGGGGCAACCTCAGAGACCCCCATGGCTTTGCTGCAGTAAGTCTCCTCCTCAAGGTCTCTGCCTGAGGACTGAGAGAGAATTAGGATTCATGTACATGAGCATGAGGATGAACCCTCTTTGGCGTTTTCTCCTTTCATGCTACTGATTTTGCTAGAAAATGAACATCCACTTGGTTAAGATGGCAGGATTTGATTTGATTTGATTTCCTATCTAGGACTTTCTCCCGTAGAATCACTAGGGACATTGGGGTTTGTCCTTTTAGGTTTCCCCTTTCCTCCCTCCTTTCTCTTCTTCTCTGCTTCTTTTTTCACCCTTTTACTGCTTTCCTCCCTCCACTAAGGAGGTTTGTGTTGCGGGGGGAGGGGTTCTCTCACTGTAGGAGGCTCTCACAAAGAGGTGGGGCTGGAATAGTGCTCTGAGAGTGATCCCCTTTGGTGATGACCTGGACCAATCTATGGGACCCCTCAGCCTCCCACCTCTCAGAGTCTCAATGCTGATTGGCCAAGCAGGGGGCTATTGACAGGAAGGAGAAGTTTCCCCAGTATCCCTAACTTTGACCCCTGGCTCTCCCTTCCTTGGCAGGCTCTGCACAAGGTCTTGGCAGACCTCCTGGATGCCATGCTGGGGAACCCTCTGGCAGAGTCCCCAGACACAGACAGGCTCCAATACATATTGGAGGTGAGCACAATGAGGAGGGGCAGGGGACAATTTTACCAAAGCACTGGGGAGGACTGGAAAGGAGAGACTGGAAGATCCATTTTCCAATCTGTCCTCCGAGCCCATAGGAACACAGTAGCGCCACACCATACACCAGGGTGGGGAAAATTTTTGGCCTGAAGGCCACATCTGGGTATAAAAATTGTATGGCAGGCCATGAATGCTCACGAAATTGGGGGTTCAGGTGCAGGAGGGGGTGAGGGTTCTGGCTGGGGGTGCGGGCTCTGGGGTGGGGCCAAAAATGAGGAGTTCAGGGTGTGGGAGGGGGCTCCGGGCTGGGGCAGGGGTGCGGGGTGTATGTGTGTGAGGGCTCTGGCTGGGGGTGTGGGCTCTGGGGTGGGGCTGGAGATGAGGGTTTCAAGTGCAAGAGGGTGCTCCAGGCTGGGACTGAGGGGTTCAGAGGGCAGAAGGGGGCTCTGGGCTGAGGCAGGGAGTTGGCTCTGGGGGTGTGGGCTCTGGGGTGGGGCTGGGGTTGAGGGGTTTGGGGTGAAGGAGAGTGCTCTGGGCTGGGACCGAGGGGTTTGGAGGGCGGAAGGGGAATCAGGGCTGGGGCAGGGTGTTGGGGCATGGGGGTTGGGGGCGGCTCAGGGGTCCACGCTTCAGGTGGCGCTTACCTCAAGCAGCTACCAGAAGTAGCGGCATGTCCCCACTCTGGCTTCTACCTGGAGGCGTGGCGCCCACCATGTGACTCTGTGCACTGCCCCGTCCGCAGGCACTGCACCTGCAGCTCCCATTCGCTGCGGTTCCCAGCCAGTGGGAGCTGCAGATGGTGGGGCTTGGGGTGGGGGCAGTGTGCAGAGAGCCCCCTGGCTGCCCCTACGTGTAGGAGCTGGAGGGGGGACATACTGCTGCTTCCGGGAGCCGCGCGGCAAACCTCTGACCCCGCTTCCTGGTGGGAGCACAAGGCTCAGATTAGAAGGTCTCATTTGCCCATCTCTGCCATACACCAAGCCACAGCTCACTTTGAGGAGAACAGGTGTTTTCATGAGACAGAGAAGTGACAAAGGAGGAAAGAAAGGGCATAACACTCCAGCCAGCAACTATGTCTCCTCCAATATTACTCCTGTCACTTCTGTGGGAAAATCTGCAGGACACAAATTGGGCTCCTCAGCCACTTAAAAACTCACCAATGAACCCTCTTGGCAGACATCATCCCTGCATTGAGGGATAGCGAAAGAGAATCCCACACTGGGCCAGGAGGAATTAGAGAGCAGTCCTGGGTTGCTGTGATCCTCCGCACCACACCTGCAGAACCTGCTCAAGCTGGAGGAGATGTTTAAAAAGGAGCCTGTCATGGGGTGTATGTAGCCCCGCGCTAGCCCAGCAACCAACGGGTTAATACAGACACTGCCAGCCATGGCTGACTGACAGGCTAACAGCAGCTGGAAGGATAAAAGGGCTGGGAGCAGAAGGGCAGGGAAGCTAAAGAGGAGTGAGCAGGCAGGACAAAGTAAATCCTGTCAGCAGAGTGCTAGAGAGCTGCCCAGGGACATCACCCCAGAAAGGGGTGAACAGGCCAACAGATTGAAGAGCCTACAGAGGCCTGAGGGAAGGTAGGAAGGAGCTCCGGGCACTGTCAGAGTCGGCAAACCCTATTCTCCTTGTCTAGCTTGAGGACCCAGGTCTGGAGCCTGGTGGAGGGAGCAGGCCTGGGTTGTCCTACCAACCCCCGTGATGGGCCTGAGAACATAGAGGATGTCTAGATTACTGGACACCAGGAGTGGACTGACAACTCTGCTTAGCTGAGTAAGCTGGAGCCACACACGCCACCTCATTGGATAGAACAGGCACCTTTGCACTGATGCACCACCTCACAGAGTCAGACAGCTCAGAGGAGGGAGTGACAGCAGAGAATGAGAGACTTACCTCAGAAGATCGTGTATAACGGTGCAGCAGGAGTCTGGGCTGCAGGAGAGATTCTGCTAGCAGCAGCTACCCCAGGCCTGAGAGGAGGGGCAAGCCTTTCCCTAAGACTAGAATGCTTTGATCTAACTTCTGGAGGATCATGGGAGACACATTTGACCATATGCCCAGTGGAGAGGGAGGGCTCAGGCTCCAGTACTGACCACCCATTTTGTGGATGGGACATAGACCCCTTTTCCCTCTCTTGGAGAGCAGGAGAGGGTAGAGACATTATAAACAGTGAGCCAAAGGTGTGCCACTCACAGGCAACGAAAGGTGAGTTGAAGACCCTTTCTTTTGTGGGGACGTTGGACTGTATACATTTTGTTGGACTCTCTATTAACCCAGAACTTAATTGGTGAACCGGCCAGAGGACCAAGGCCTCAGATCCCCATCACTGAGCCTGGTTGATCCCATGCCTCCTATTATCCCCTTTTGAGCTACTATATGGGAGGCAGCTCTACAGGATCATAGCTGTCCTCCACAAGGCATGGGAGGAGCCAGACCCAGGAACAACCAACATGGTACAATACTTGTTCTGTTTCAGGGGAAACTTGGAGACACGTCAGGGTTTCTTGAAGGAGAACCTGCTGAAATCTCAGTAGAACCAGGAATGGGCCTAGAATAATGGGGCCAGGATGTGAACATTTAAGCCCAGTGCTAGGGTTTGTTGTTGCTGCCAACCTTGAAGTCAAAACTCCTGGCCAAGTGGCAAGGAACTTTCAAGGTTGTAAAAAGAGCAAGGGCAGTTTATTATGAAATCCGCCATTCAGGGAAGAGAAAAGAGACATAGGTGTACCACATGAACCTATGAAGGCTTGAAAGGACCAAGAGGTCCTTTTTCACCAGAACCTGAGCTCAGCCAAAAAGTGCCCTTAATCCATTATTCTGGACTGAACAGAAACAGCAAATACAATGGCTAATTGAAGACTTCCCCTTGGTGTTTTTAAAACAAACCCACCTAGCCTACCATCAAGTGGATACCAACCCGGGTAAAAAGGTCCTTGGGAATCTGACCTTTTAGGCTAGGGGTTCCCAGGCTTGGTTCACAGCTTGCTCAGGGTAAGCCCCTGGCGGGCTGAGAGACGCTTTGTTTACCTGAGCGTCCGCAGGTACAGCTGCTTGCAGCTCCCAGTGGCTGCAGTTCACCGTTCCCGGCCAATGGGACCTGCAGGAATGATCCCCTAGTGCAGCCTTTCTCAAACTGGGGATCCCAACCCAAAAGGGTGTCACAAGATAGTGTAGGGGGGGTCGCAGGTAAGGTCACCATACGTCCAGGTATTCCTGGAGATGACCTCTTTTTTGGTCCTCTGATCTCCCTCTGTGCAGAGTTTGGAAATATGAAAAAATGTTTATGACTTACCTTTGCCTTCAAAGCTGGGCAGCAGGAGAGCAGCAGTCACTAGTCAGGCACCCAGCTTGGATGCCAACGCCAACAGCAGCGCAGAGGGAAGGGTGGCATGGTACAGTATTACTACCCTTCCTTCTGTGCCACTGCTGGCCGCGGCACTGCCTTTTGAACTGGGCAGCAGAGAGTAGCTACTCTATAGTGGCTTAGTTCTGAAGGCAAGGAAAAAGCATGGACTTTTTTTTATATTTCCAAAATCTTCCAGGATGGAGATCGGAGGACTAAAGAAGTGGGCCCAGGAAAACCCGGATGAATGGTGAATCTTTTCATACTTCAAATATCCACCCGGAGGGAAATCCGAGGACCAAAAAAGACCTCATGTCCAGGAAAACTCAGAAGTATGGTACCCTATCAAAATATCAGCACTCCTCACTTTAAGTGTCCAGATACTTGTTTTTATATAGTTGAGTATAAAGCCACAATCCTTGGACAATCTTATGATTATTGCCACAATCACTGAAAAAGGCTTCCAGCTCCCCAAACTGTATCCTGTTGTCTTTTTTTCCCCCCAGAAAACATGTTTCTTAAATGTCCACCTATTTATTCCTGCAGGCTGTTGCTTTGCACTTTTTGAGAGGCTTCAGAGCCTTTGACTGCAGGGATAATGATTACATGCTTCATTTAATGCCCCTATAAGTATGTACAGTAACTTGCTATCACTTTTTTGGGGGAGGAGAGAGGAGTCCATCACAGCCTGAAATATTTTCAAAGTGGGGGGCAGCAAAAAAAAGTGGGATACTAGCTGGGGAGGGCTTTGAGTTACTACAGAGAATTCCTTCCCTGGTGTCTGGCTGCTGGGTCTTGCTGAAATGTTCAAAGGTCTACCTGAGTGCCATATTGGATCGGGAAGGAATTTTCCCCTGGGGCAGATTGGCAGAATACCCTGGGGGCTTTTGGCTTTCCTCTGCAGCTTGGAGCATGGGTCACTTGCAGGCTTAAACTAATGTAAATGGTGGCTTCTCTGTAACTTGAAGTCTTTAAATCATGATTTGAGGATTTCAGTAAGTCAGCCAGATGTTCTGGGTCTATTACAGGAGTGGGTGGATGAGGTTCTATGGCCTGTAATGTGCAGGAGGTCAGACTAGATGATCATGATGAGCCCTTTTGGCGTTAAACTCTATGCGGCAACAGGACCTCTGGCTCCAGTCAAGTTTCCCGATCACCCCGGAGAAGCTTGTGGGCTTGCCTGTCCTGCTTAGCCTTCTTTCAGGCAACTTCCTAGAGATGGAACTCTCCACCTCCTCTCCTCTAGGTCTCCGCAGTTGGGCTCACCCAGCTCTTTATGGGGAAAAAAAAAACCAGCTCCCTCTCCAACTGGAGTTTATCGCTAAGTAGGCCCGGTCCACCCTCCAGGTGCACTCAAACTGGTTAATTGGCTTCTCAGGCCCATACTAACAATCTCATGGCATTTGTGGTGTAAACACCCCACCATACATAGAGCAGTTAGAGCTTTGTCTCCAAGAGTTCTCTCTCAGGGTCCAGATGTAGCTATGTTACTTCCTTACAAGCACATGGGATAGATGTAAGTGATTGGAAAAGAATGAGGAAGAGAGAGTAGTGTGTTTGTATTCCACTGAGAATGTACTGGAGAAGAAAAAACATAGCCTAGTTGGATGTTTGCTTTCATTGAAAATATGGACAGTTTGATAATGGCAGTGTATGAGGGCATCCCTGTTTTGGTGATTTTAGGGCAAAACTAGGATTTTTTTTCTCACTTCCTAAATCAACAAGGAAAGAATTGCTTAAAAGTGTCCCCTGTGGATCAGTGCAATTGTAACCGTGTTGGTCCCAGAATATTAGAGAGACAAGGTGGTTGAGACCTTTTTCTTCAAGAGCTCTGTGTAGCTCAAAAGCTTGTCTCTTTCACCAACAGAAGCTGGTCCAATAAAAGACCATTATCTCACCCACCTTATCTCTTTGTGGCTCAGGCAGCTGGAGTTAGGCTGTCACCACACACATTTTCTGGGTGCTGGCCTGAAATCTGCACTGCCACCTTGGTTGAGACTGCAGCATTTGATGGGTTAGGACACAGAAGTATGGTGACAAGCTCCCACTATTGAGGAAACGTGTGTGCCCAGCATAAGATTTCCATTACGGCGTTAGCATTTGGGCACTCCTGTGGTTGGAGAGGATGAGGTTACTGGTCAGTTCGAGGCAGCCTGCTTCTATTCTATACAATGTATCTTTAGACAACACATGGCCACAACATCAGGCCATCTTAGCAGGTCAGGCACAAGATTAGTGGAGAAACAGTGCACGCTCCTGCTGCTCCACTGAAATCCCCTGGATGAGATGGTCCCTTTGTTTAATGTGTTGTTTTATGTAGCATACCATGTCAGATAGCCTGTTGCTCTATTAACATCACATGTGTCCTGCTGCACCATAGCCTTCCTATTACCATTTTTAATGGTAAAAGCAACCAATTTTAGAAGTTTGTAATTAGGCAAGCAATTGGATATAGGGGCAGCAACTATGAAGAGTTAAGTACCGAAATTCAAATATGGTAGCTCTGGTGAGGCAGTGGAGGAGGGGGCACCCAGAATTCCATTGGCCTGAATCACCACTGTGTTACTCCAATTTCACACCAGTGGAGTTATAGTGGTGTAAATATAGTGTAGTACACTGAATGAGGCCCAGAGCTGATAACCTGTGAATCGTGGGAGGTTTAAAAATGAGTTTCTGATTGCTGGATGTTGTCCCACCTTATGTATTTGTGTAAGCAGAGTCAGGATGAGCTCTACCCTGACATCTGGTGACGAGTCATGGTGGGTTGTGGAAAAGAACTTCGGGGGCTGATCTCATTTGCATAGGCACACCCACCCTGCCTAGATGGTCACTTTGGCTGCTGTAGGAGCCCCAGTTTCTCTGTTATTGGGGCAGGAATAAACTGTTATTATCCTGATTATGTGAATCAAGGACAGTGGAACTGTACTTGGCCTTTTGCTATGATGGAGGGACTCACCATCACCTAAGCAGCACTCGCTATGCAAGGGTCATGGGTTCCAAAACCCAGTGAAGGAAGAGAGGTTGGGGACAGCTATTAATACTTGGTGGTATGGGCCTTACATGTTAATTGCACTTCCTCCTCTCTCTACTGTGGAATATCAGAACTACTTTTGATTCCATTAGGAGTCTAGTTACAGGTTGCTGAGCTGAATTCACTTTGGGCTAATGGTGCACCAGCACTGAGGCTCCCCTACTACAAGCTGAAATCACAAAAGAACTAAACTTACTAAGAGCTGAAATCACTGAGTGTTGTGTTAAGTAGTGGGGGAGCCTGAAGATATATTGTGGAGCAGTTTGCGGGATGGCTGGCAGAGCAGAGCAGTTTGCAGGACGGCTGGCAGAGCAGAGCGGCTGGTGGAGCAGAGCAGTTTGTCGGATACCTGGAGCAGCTCATGGGGGCGGCTGGCAGAGTGGAGCCCCATGGAGACGTGGGGCAATCAGCTTTGGACCACGTAAGGTGCCCCTTAACCCCCTCCCCCATCTCCACCCAGGTTGGGAGGTAAAACTCTGCAGATAAACTTTTGAACTCTGGGGCTGCCCTGACCAGGGACAGAGACTTTTGCATTGTTGGACTTTTGGGACTTTGGGTGATTTTGGGTTGCTGGACTCAAGAACCAAAGGGAAAGGACATGCCCCAATTTGCTTGGGGTGGGTTTTTTGCTCATGGGTTGTGTTATGAATCCTGTTGGTGGTGTTTCCCCAACATAATGCCACATTGTTTCTCTCTGTTATTAAAAGGCTTTTTGCTACACTCAGACCCTGCTTGTGAGAGGGGAAGTATTGCCTCTTGGAGACGCCCAGCGGGGATGGTATATATTTGTCCCAGGTCACTGGGTGAGGGCTTGAGCTGGTTTTGCATTGTGTTATTGGAACGGAACCCCTAGATACTGAACCCGGCCCTTGTTGCTGCCAACTCTGACGGGCAGAAGGGTTACATCTGAATAATTTAATTTGATTGTTTGGGTAGCTCCAAGAAATCAGGTAATGAGGATTTGGCCTTTAGGACTTGTCTCCACAAACACACATTGCACTGGTTTAACTAAATCAATTTCTGTGTAGCTAAATTGGTACACTCCCCTCCTCCCCCTTTCCCCCCCCGTGCAGACAGATTCAGAATAAACCATGCCAACTACTGAACTGCCAACTTTCATTCCTGGAGCACCTAAGTGTCCCATGCTTTGCTTGCAAGATCTGGCAGAATAGGCTCAAACCACAAGGAAGTATTTGTTAGAAGGAACAAACTAATGAAGAGTGAAGAGAAAGTAAATTCAGGGAGGAATGATGCCACAAGAGAAAAAAAAACAAACACACCTAAACACAATGTCCAAATAAAATAAATTTTATTCAGAAATGAGAGAAGGGAAGAAACTTTCTGTTAAACTGAAGAAATCAAGTGAAGGAGTTTTCATAGAAACTTCCTGTTAGGATATAGATATTCAGGCCTGTCTGTAAAGACCTATACTTTAAGAATTTATGTATATGTTTCTGCTAGTTATAGAGGTATAAAAGAAAGAATCAAAATCACTGTCTGACTGTATAGGGCCTTTTCTCACTGTGACAATCTGAGGCCCTGTTCTTAGCAGAAGAGGCAGCCATGAGCTGGGAAGTGTATGGTCACACCCTTACATTCCAGACTAGTCACATTAAAATAAGGTGCTGTTAGGCATAATCAGGACAGGATTATATTCCTATCACCTCAAAAGAAAGGGGAGAGCCTAGAAGATCTAAAGAAAGCTTAGTTTGATAGCATCCTGTCTGGCAAGAACTCACTTATCAATAGCAGGGGTGTGAAATCCTCATTTCTTTGTTGTTCTATCACTGTAGTCTCCATTTCTCTATTGTTTATTTGCATGGTCTCTGTCTGGTTCTGTGATTGTTTCTGTCTGCTGTATAATTAATTTTGTTGGGTGTAAATCAATTAAGGTGGTGGGATATAATTGGTTAAATAATCATGTTACGTGTTAGGATTGATTAGTTAAATTTCAGTAAAATGATTGGTTAAGATGTAGCTAAGCAGAACTCAAGGTTTACTATATAGTCTGCAGTCAATCAGGAAGTAAGGGGGGAATGGGAAAAGGGAATGGGAGTGGAAAAATTGGAATCATGTTTTGCTAAGGGGGGGGAATGGAAACAGGGACATTGACACCACAGAGCCTTGCCTATGTCCCTGTTTCCATTCCCCCCCCTTAGCAAAACATGATTCCAATTTTTCCACTCCCATTCCCTTTTCCCAGCTCTGACACCACAGAGCCTTGCCTGAGCTGGGAAAAGGGAATGGGAGTGGAAAAATTGGAATCATGTTTTGCTAAGGGGGGGGAATGGAAACAGGGACCAGAGCTGGGAAAAGGGAATGGGAGTGGAAAAATTGGAATCATGTTTTGCTAAGGGGGGGGAATGGAAACAGGGACATAGGCAAGGCTCTGTAGTGTCAGAGCTGGGAAAAGGGGACATTAAGGAAGTAAATTGGAATCATTGCTTGCTGGAAGTTCACCCCAATAAACATTGAATTGTTTGCACCTTCACACATTGTTGCTCTCTGTTCATGCAAGGACCACCAGGGAAGTAAGATGGTGAAGGAACAAGCCCTCTAACACCTCCCTGCTCAAAAATTACACCACTGGATCAGGATTACCTGTACTAAGGCGTTGAAGTACCCCGTGCTGGCTGACACCCTGAGAGACCAGGGCTACAAGATCCAGATCCACGCCCTGGTCGTGGGAGCCCTGGGCACATGGGACCCCCACAATGAGCCGGTACTGAGAGCATACAGAGTCAATTGACACTGCGCCTGGCTCATGAGACAGCTCATGGTACCTAACACCATCAGGTGGTCCAGAGACATCTACACAAAATACATCACAGGACACTGCCAGTACCAGGTTCAGTAACCGAGAACACCGACCAGGGAAATAACCCACTTCCTTCCCTGATGGACCGAGGGATGCAGCTCACCCATGTACTTATTCTCTACACCATGGGTGGCATACCTGAGCCCATTTATCCACTGATGCTTTAAAAACTCCCACACTCCAAGCTGGATCTATGCTGGTTATGTATGTACCTTGTGAACTTTGTAACTGATACTGTACACCTGGGGTCTGGCTTGGGTTATGGGGGATTGCAAGTATCTTCCCTCTTAGCTTGTGTAAATTTGATTTTAAACTTTAATTCTAACTTGTTAAAACACACCTGGGCAACTGCACTATTTTGCTACCTAGTACGTGGCTTGTCTGCTGCAAATTAACAGATAAAATTAATAATTTGCAGGAAGTTTAAGAAATTTGTTAACTTGCATAATGCTAAATGCATACTCTTGGGGGCGGGGGGGTGAGAAAACCTGGATTTGTGCTGGAAATGGCCCAACTTGATTCTCCTTACAATGTGTATGATAGTGATCACTTTAGATAAGCTATTACCAGCAGGAGAGTGGGGTGGGGGGAGGTATTTTTTCATGCTTTGTGTGTATAAAAAGATCTTCTACACTTTCCACAGTATGCATCTGATGAAGTGAGCTGTAGCTCACGAAAGCTTATGCTCAAATAAATTGGTTAGTCTCTAAGGTGCCACAAGTACTCCTTTTCTTTTGCAAATGCCCCTGGTTTCAGTTAAATGAAGATGGGGTCCTGCAACAAGGTCCTCCAGGTGACCTGAATGAGAAAGTTTCAAACTGATTATAGATCTTTATAAAATGAAGGCATCTATGCAGATGGTTAGCTTTACTCATTGAAGTAGTCCCATAATGATGGGGCTGTTTAGCCAATTGAGTGGCTGAACATGATACAGTGCTTTGATATGGAGTTTATATCCTCCACATTGTAAAGCTTGCCTGTCTTAAGACCAAATGCAACACAATGTATACAAAATAATGCAAATGCATATTGATGCAATCCTGCTATTGTAAATTCCTTGGGGGTTGTTTGTACAATACCCTGCACTGTGGGGTCCTGGTCTATGTTTTGCTTCCATAGGCGATACCACACCATGTTTCTTTAATAGGTAATTACCATTGCAGTCTATTTATACAGTGGCTGCTATTATATGGCAACACTTCCCTAGTGGAAGAGTTATTTCCTAATTATAGGAGAAAACTGTAGCATCTTACAACTGTGTGCCACAGTAAGTGCTGGCAATTAACTTTAGACAATAGTCACAGATTAAGAAAAGCCATCCAAACCCATATGACACAGTATATCTAACCCATCACTTCTTTGCTACACAGTCCCTTCCCAATGTCAGTTAACTGCTCAGAAAGGTGGATCTGTCAGGTGTGTACATTCTAAACCTACCCCCTTACTGGTTCTTAGAACAGATGGAGAATTTGTATCACCTCACTGACTGACAATAGAGACTTAAGATTTAGAGGTGTACCAAGCACCTCACAAGAATGGGGTCTGATTTTAACTACAACTTTTAGCTTTTTCCTTTTTTGGAAGTTTGGTAGTAACAAAACTAACTAAGAAAAAGTTTAAGCTCAGTTTTATTTACTCAGTGCTTAGACATTTACAGATGCATTACTATATATACAGTTTCTATTTACATATATAGTGTTCCATTTTATAGAAAGAGTAACAATACTTTAAAGTAATTTACAAACCTTTTACTTTTGAAGACTAACATTGTAATAATACTTGGAAGGCAGTGTTGCCTAATGGCTAGTGATTTAGACATGGTCATATTCCTGGCTTGAGCACTAGGTGACCTTGGGCAAGTCACTTCACTACCCTGTGCCTCAGTTTCCCCATCTGTAAACTGATAATAAGAATCCCAATCCTCCTTTGAAGATTGCTGTAAGAACTAGGTATTGTCAGATGGTCAACTTCAACAGGATTTGGATTTGGCTCCTTATGAAGCCATTAAATATCTGGAGATTAGTGAAGTTTCTCTGGTCTGCCTTGTGTCTTATACCTCTCCTCTAGCATTCTTGGGGTCACGTGGCCCCTGATTCTCAGTATAATGAACTTATGTAGAAAAAGAGCTAGTACATTATGCAAATAGAGAGGACAAGAACATGGAAGTTTTACATAAAGTAACAGGAAGAGGATTTTTTTAATCAATGCATGATAAAGGGCACTGATCCTGTTGCTAGTGAGGTCAATGGCAAAATTTCCCAAGAAGGAGAGAAATTGACCATTTGCTTACTCATTTTTACATTACAGATGAAACTATATTCCACAACACTGAACTTTCTTTGTTCGTGAAATATATTTTTCCTTCCCTGAAGTATAGCATGAGTTATTTGACTACAGGAAGAAATGATGAGTTTAGAAAGACTGGATATATTAACCCATGATCAGATGCATGTAAGTTTTATATAAACTGTTCAAACATTAAGTTTTTTAAAAAGTAACCTGATTTAAGTGTTTCATATTTTTACTCCACTGAACATTGGCTCTAACAGCTGGAAGAAAACATTGTCCTGGGGACAGTTGTTATGACAAACACAGGTAGTGATCAGCATCATTGGCTTTTTGAGGATTTTGCTCTGGGGACACTGGAATTCAACCTGGATTGTCTTGGTGTTGTGTGGTGTGCAGCATCGTCCATCAGTGCAGAGCCCACAATAGCGGGGTTTATATGTCTGTATACTAGTGCAGTTCTTGTACTCAAAGTGAACAGCTTTCAATGACTTCTTTGTTCGGACACACTTTTTCCCCTTCTAAGAAAAACATGAAGGGTCATACAGGCAGTTCAGTATACTAACAACTGACTGAAAAACAGAAGAAAGTTAGAAACATGCAGGTTTACCATGGGGTTTGGAAACCTTGGGCCTGTTTGTCTCTTCGCTAGTGCTATAGCGGTCAGACTCCAGTTACTTCAATGGACATTTATTACTATCAGAGGCAGATTAGGGTTTTGTGGGGCCCTGGGCCAGAGCAAATGGGGGCCCATCCCCACCCCTTCCACCTGTAGTCCCACCCACCCACTCCTGCTGGGGAGTGGGGTCAGGGCACAGGGGCTTGACCCACTTGCCCAGCAGCTTGACCCACTTGCCCAGCGGGAGCTCTGGGCAGACAGAGCAGGGGTGCCCATTTTTCCAGGGCCCCCTAATTGGCCAGAATTACTATTCTCACCCATGTGAAATTTGACCCAGGCCCCTTAATTCATGTATTGCACAAGTCTCTAGTAAGCAACCTCTACTTATTCTGTGGTAAGGCACATTGTTGACAATTAAGTGTACTAAGAAAAAAATCCAAAACCCTTGGCCAAATTAAACCTTTGTGTAACACCTCTGAAGTCAGTAAAGTTGCACCAGGAAGTTTAGAGACTAAAAAGGTTATTAATTATAATAAATCCTATGAAACATACAGATGCCAAAACATAGTTAACTGACAGCACCTCCCTACAAATAAAACTTCTGTAATGCATTGGAAAAAGCAAAACTGTTGCTTGTTCGTGGGTCTGTTTAATGCACTTGAAATGCCAGCATTATATTTTGTATTTGAAAAGATGGAGGCGTTAGGGCAACAAAGAACTCACTCTAGCAAGTGCATGGGATCATACCTTATCAATCAGCTGTTCGCTCTCACAAGGTCGCACCATGCAGAGTCGTGTCTGCTTCACCATCTCACACTGAGGATTCCTGTTTGTAATGCGTGTGGAAAAGCCCATTCCACAGCTTTTGGAACATGAACTCCATTCTGTCGTCTGCTCAATACAGTTGGAACTTGAGTCAGAGACGACATCAATTCCAAGAGTCGATTCTTTTCTATACACTATAAATAAAAAACCCCAAATACTCCATTACAATAAAAATAATGGATTCCTGTAAGAGTCCATTTGAACACCACCTAGTTCATTAATAGTGAACAATCAGACAAAAATAAATTCTCTAAACTTAAGACTTTGAAATAGGATTTAACAACTTTAAAGCAGATTACTGGAGTGCTTTTTAGTACTAGAGATTTGTTATTTAGGTGTTTGAAAGGTGCTCACTTGACAGCCCTGGAGACTGAAGTCCTGTTTATCAACAAAATGGGTACTGCTGAGTGCAGTCAGGAGTACAGAAATGTAGGTACACTAGCCCTTTCCATGCATCCCAACCTAAACTGGAGGGGAGAGTCATTCAGTCTCCATGCCCAGTCTGACAACTTTCCCATCACTGCTAGTTGTGATGAGGATTTTATTGCCGATCTGCAAGTCATGTGTGAATGACTATGTTTTACAAGAGGTTTTATCTTTTTATTCTTTGTCAGATTAGTCACCAAAAATTTAGGTATGAAATATAATTTCAAAATAATCTTTACATCTTATTGAACTGTAGTAAACAGCAGTGAAAGTAAGATGATTTTATGGCTATGGGAATAAAGCCAACTTGTCAATTATTAAGAGTGATGTCAGTCAAAGTACTTACAAAGACTGATGATTGTTATGACACTGTACTACCATGTGTTAAGCTATAAAACAAGTATTACCAGTTTTATGGTTACCTGGTGAAAGGGAACTTTTTTTTATCATAGGAGAGAACCAGAGTGAGTCCAAGTGACCTTGGAACACCCATTTCCTGAGCTAGGGCTTGGCTTGGTTCCCAGGGGAACCTACGGGCTACATCATTGCTACAACTCTTGCTAGAAGCTATTCCACTATCCTCTTGCAAAGTAAGGCTCCAAAAAACTGGAGATGTTGTAAGTGATATCTCCAGTTGCAAAATGGCAGGGGAGAGGGGGAGAAAGAGGCCAGGACCAATACTGACAATGTCCAGGAGTCAATCTGTCATCAACAAAAAGCAAATGATGAGGAATAGTAGGATGAGGGTGGCAATATTTTGTATTTACATCATGCAGTACCTTTCAGATATTTCAGAGCATGTTCTAAACTGTTACTAGAGCTCAATATTCCTGCCAGGCAAGAACCAGTAAATATTGTTTCCTTTTTCAAATGTGTGAGCTGATGTTCAGCAGTGTTAAGTGACTGGATCAAGGCCACACTGAAAAGCAGTATGCAGTGGCCCCAATTCCTACCTTTTACCACTAGATTTACAGGTTTACCTTACAAAGAACTGATGAGGTTAACTACAGTTTTAAAAAGGAAAAACATTCATAATTACAGAAAAGGTGGTGGTGGTTGGGGGACGATGTTACATAGCTGTATTTTTTTTTTTTTTTTTTTAAAGCAGCAACTAATACTTGTTTTTTCTAAAAAGGCTCCTCGGGTTCCTGGAGAACTGAGCTGAAGACTTCCCTAGTTTCCCTGCCAGGCCAAGTGACAACAAGAGGAATGAGAACATTTGGAATGGGACGATACAGTCAGTCAGTGGATCTGAAAGAATCTGCACTAGTAGTTTCCCCTAATGTTGCCTGTTGTTAACAGCTGTAGCTATGGGAGCTTGAACATACACAGGTGCTGGAAGCTGGTGCCATTTTAACTACCATGTCTATACCACATCTTCCACCATTGTTACCACTGGACAGAAGTTTTAGGAAGAGCATCTAGTATAGACAAGGTGATTTCTGTAGTATCTGATGTTACTTAGTCTTGTAGAGAAACCAGCAAGACTGCAGATCTGGGAGCAGCAGGACTGTTGACATGGCTACACTGGAAACTTACAAGCGCTGCCGCGGGAATGCTCCCGCAGCAGCGCTTTGAAGTGCGAGCGTGGTCATGTGGGAGAGAGCTCTCCCAGCGTTCCTGGTAATCCATCTCCACGTGGGGATCAGCTCCCAGTGCTCGGAGCCTGTCTACACAAGCGCTTTAAAGCGCTTGGACTGGCTGCGCTCAGGGGGGTGATTTTTCACACCCCTGAGCCAGCAAGTTAGAGCGCTATAAAATGTAAGTGTAGACAAGCCCTCAGGTAGTTGGTTCCCCCTCCCTGTGGCCTTGGGAGAAGACTGTAGAGAAAGCCATCCAAAGTCTCCTGCACGTAGGAGTGGATACGGTCAAAGCAGAGACCTTCGGTTCTCAGAGACCTTTCTAGAGGTTTGACCAGACTCTCTCTACCCTCTGCTGAACGGTTGTTTGCGCCAGCCCTTTCCCTCCCAGTCTCTACACCTTAGCTTCACTCCACAGCTACTCTACATCCCCCTTCCTTTCAGGATATCACTTCCTAACTAACCCCCCACCCCAAAAGAATCAGAACTCACATGTTTGCCACCATCCCACCGTTCACTATGCTTGTGTTCTACTCTTTCCCCCACCCTCCTTCTGCCATGTCTATTTAGATAGCAAGCTTGTCAGGGCAGGGGCCATTTGCTACTCTTTGCACAGGGAGGGTTCCCTCTTGGTTGGCCCTTAGGCACTATCATAATAAAATCATTTCTCAGGGTGGCCTCACCTCTGCACACGCTACCAGGTGTAGTGCTTATGGGACTAGTGATTGGGCACTGCTGTTCCTGGTAGGTAGTGTTTGCAGGATCAGGCCCTGGTTTTGTTTTAAGAGGCTAATTACAGTTAAAAATGGCTATGCATTTGTTTCCTTTGGGGGTGTTTTCAGTGCCTTTTCCAATTCCACTTTCATTCCTATTTTCTGTATAGTCACTAGTGACTCTGGATGGCTTTAATGAATGTTCTATATGCATTTCTTATAGAAGAACTGGAAGTGGAGGTCTAGTTTTGATAACCAAGTGGGCATTTCCAATACACAATCATTACAGAGTTAATTTGACTGCAATAGCTAGTCTGAATAGCTCACCAGCCATAGCAAAACTGCCCAAAGTCACTTCCTCTTTAGGGTCACAAGTCCACTTCTCACAGCACTCTCCTGGGACTTCAGTTTTCCTTGGGAAAGGGCAATCAGGACCAGGGAGCAGTAGGTCAAGGTTACAGCGGGGCACACAGCCAATCTGACCATCTCTGCAGGCACACTGGTATTTACAGCTGGGCTGGAATGTCTCCCCACTCTGATAAATAACCCCATCAAACACACAGTTGTCTCCTTCAAGCACTGGTATAAAGAGGGAAAAGTGCAGGAGTTACATCAGCTTTGTCTGCCACACCTGCTACTCCAGGGCTTTGGTGGTGAAAGCCCTAGGTGATGCCAGGAAGAGAAAGCCCTGAGGAAGAGGTATCCAAGCGGCAATCTAAAGTAGGCAGTGCCATGGTAGCACATATGGTTAGCAAACAGGAATGTAAATCACAGAAAGAGATACATGGGGGTGGAGGAAGGGAGCGACATTTTCGTAGCTCAGGAGGAAGCCAAGAGATTTCCTTGGTGCCTGAGCATCCCCATGGCTTTTCGCCCTGTGAGGCACTCCCGGTTAGGGGCATGTACCACGCTACGCCCACCTCTAGCCCCCCGATCTGTGCGTGGGGGACGGAGAAGCGTGACAGGATCTGCCCCCATGGGGTACCCCAAGGCGCTGACGTCCCTCGTTCCTTCTCCCAGCCCCGAAACATCCCGGCTGAGCACTGCCCAGCCCGGCACCGGGACCAGCCGCTCCGGCTGCGATGCTCTCAGGCGGGCCCCGGACCCGGTCTCAGGCTCCGCCGCCGCACTTACCCATGCAGATGCCCCGCGCGGCCCCGGCGCTGCGGGCGCAGTAGAGGCCGCTGCCCTGGTCGCAGGGCTGCCGCTCGGAGCAGCTCTCCCCGCGCTGCCGGGCGCACACCAGGCAGCAGGCGCAGCCGTCCAGCACGGCGGGCACTCCCGGGGCGCAGCGGGGCGGCGCTGCCCGGCACTGGCGGCCGCCGCACTGCGCGGGGCACGGCGGCGGCTGGGCACTCACCTGCGGGGCAGACAGGCGGACCAAGTCAGCGGGCTCCCTGCGGCCCCCTCCCCGGCCCGCCGCAGCTCCGACCCCCGCACGCCCCTCCCTTGCCTTGCACAGCAGCAGAAGCAGCAGCAGCCGCCCCAAGCTGGGCAGGCGCCGCCTCCGGTCGCAGTCAGGCGTCAACCTCATCCTGCGGCAAGTCCCGCTCAGCTCCCCTCCCTGCGTGCCGCCCTTCGGAGCCGGTTATATAGAGCGCCTCTGAAACCCCGTCCTCCCATTGGGTAGCCCGGGGGCGGGGCGCGGCGAGGGAACCAATCGCAGGCGCACCAGACTCGGGCCCTCTCCGTTCCAGCGCGTGGCGGGGCGTGGCACCCGGGAGCTAGGCGGGTGCGGGGAGTGTGGTGGCAGCTGCCGCCTGGGGTGCTGGGAATGGGCTGCCTGAGCAGGAGGGGTAGGGATGGGACAGGGGTGCAGGAAGGAGGAAGGGAGACTGGTGTTCTCCCTGCTCTTCATGCATTGGATGAAGTGAGCTGTAGCTCACGAAAGCTTATGCTCAGATAAATTGGTTAGTCTCTAAGGTGCCACAAGTACTCCTTTTCTTTTTCCCTGGACACTGTAACTGCACTCTGCTGCCTGTCTAGGGGTTAATGCTCTGGAGCTGCCAAATGCCCAGATAATCTAGTTCTTTAACAGAAAGCCTGGAAGTAGGTGCCTGCTAGCCAGACCCCGGATGTAGGGATTACCTGCCAGCCCCCCTGTGGCTGGGGCTCAGCCCTGTCAGAAGTCAGTCTGTTGTTGAAGGGAATAATTTCCCAGCCACCAGTTTCAGGAAGCAAAAGGAAAGAAAAAATGCTAATTGCCCTGGCAAGAGCAGAGCTGAGGCATGAAGCAGGTGGAGGGGGGAAGATCGTGGCAAAAGCATAGAAGTCCATCCAGCAGCATCCTCACCTTTCTGCACTTTGTGTGTGCACACAGTACCTCCATACTTGGGTGCTTCTAGAGTTCTCAATAAGGAGTAAGCAATTTGCTAAGATTAGCCCAAAAGGTTAATGGCTGGGTCCTTTGAGAGGATCAGCGCTATTGATTCCCTGAGCCTGGACTATTTGCTGCAGTAGCATTGAGAGCATCAGTGCAGGAGTTAATATTAGGTGGCATTTTTGGCCCACAGTATTGCCAACCCCAAATGCTCAAAAATCATGAGTCAGGATTACCAAAAAACTTATGATTGGCTTTAAAATAATGAGATTATGTAAAAAAAATAGAGTCAGTGTTTTTTATTTGCCTTCTCCTTTTTGAGCCATGAGGGTGCACTGGGGTTGGGGGGTCACATTTTGAAGTTTTCTTTCTAGCCGCCAAAGCTAGAAGTTACTTTTTCTTCAAGAATGAAGGCTGAAATCATCACATATCCACTTGACTCCAGGAGCTGGGGCTTTAAGCAAAACAATTATTATGAGACTTATGACAAAATCATGAGAGTTGGCAACAGCAGTGCTCCTTGGACCAGCCTGGGAAGGCCCCAGGAGATCTGTGAGAAGCCTAATGTTTATCCATTTATCAAATGAAAGTTACTTTGTTGCTTATCTGGGCTCAGCATTTTCTGTTGGGAATCTGGACTCCTGTCTGTTTTCTGTTCTGTTTTAGCTGATATGCTACTCCCATCACCATGGTATCTAAGCACTTTCCCATAGTGCATTCAGCAACATGACTAGCATGTGACACATACTGTTCTTTCTTCCTCCCTTCAGGCAAACTGCAGAGAACTAAAAAATAAATAAATAAAAAATTATGAGGGTTAGTGAAGGAAAAAGAAGTGCCCCTGGGAGAAAGTGATGAGCTTTATGCTAGTTCTTATATCTTGCAGGAGTTTTTCCCAAAGTCTTGGACTGTCAGCCCCAAGATTGGGCCTTTGACCCTTCACAAGACCTCAAGGTGCTACTCTAATAGGTGTAATAACTAGAGGGGGGGAGACTTTTGAAAGTTTGACAATTTTTTGGTGAAATTCTGTTTTTCATCCAGCTCTACGTATTACGTGTGCTTCATCACTATAAATAACACTGAATATGCACTAACAGGAGAGGGAGTGTAAGTCACCAGCTAGCTATACAGTTTCCCAGTTTCAGTCAGAGTTCATTCAGCATATGCAAGCAGGTATATTTACAGCAGTAGTTTGTTTTAATGGAAACTCTACTCAAACTCCTTCACCCTCACACTGCTTAACGAAGAGCCCCTGTGATGTCTTGAAAAGACACAGTCCTCTGTATGCCTATTGTATGTGCATGACTGTGAAATGTGCAGAACCATGAGCATCAAGCCGTGGGAATATTTTATAGACATAGCTCTTGTCTCTGTAATGGGAAATGATTTGAGAATTTAGGGTGCCAAATTCAGGCCAAGTGTAATCAGGAGTAACTACTCTTAATTTATTTTATTCATCAAGAGCTGTGCCATGAATATCTGAAGGTAACCACCCCAGGTCCCGGGCAGACCCTGTTGTGCAGAAAGCCTGTATGCACAATTGTCTGAAGCAGGTAATAAGTAACAGAATCTAACTCAGACTGTTAAACAACATCATTTGAAAATAAACAAAAATGGAAGACAAACTGGTGAAGACTGGAAGTCTTTAAGCTTAAAGAACCAACAAGGTTCTTTAGGTTGTTATAAGATTGCTATAGCAACCAGCCAAAATAGTGATCAGCACAGAAGGATGTTGCTATAATTGGAATCACCAGATGTGTGTTTTGATTGGGACCACGTTGCCACATCCTTCTGGAAGGTACTTGGTAACAGCTAGGTTGCTGAATGACCCAGCTTGCAGGAGAGGGCGCAAACCATACCATCATGGATGTCAGCCTCTCCTTCATCTCCCAGGACTCACAGATCTACCATCACAGCTTTGGCCCTTTGTTCTCTTAATGCTGAACAGTGTTCTGGCCAGACCAGGCAAGGATAGGGAACCAGATGGTACCACAAGCTACACAGAGTTACAGCTTGAGTGTGAACTTGAGGTTTCTGCAGTCACTACCTACCTAATTTGTCATTTCCCCTTCCCTGTCATGTTTCTTTTCTTTCCTAGCTTTCTCTTGCCTTCTGGATTAGCTAGCCAAGACAAAGCCACTTTTTTCAGGACTGTGGCCAGAAAGACAATTTATAAACAATGCTTTTAGTCCAACTGCTAGAAGTTTGCCAAAACATTAAGAGTGTCTAATCAGATACCATGCTTTCCCTGTAATTTTTTCAGCACTAAGTTGTAAGAGAGGTTCTGTATAAGAGAGATACACAGAAGATGCATTTTCTCTCCCCCTCTAAGTCTTAAAAAAGACAGACATCAGTAACAACAACCCAATGCTATTAATAGTCAATTCCACCCTCACCCTTCAATAAGAACATTTCACATTGCTATTCTATGCCATCCAAAGATTGTTAAGCAAAGGAGTTTCCCCTATAAAAGACTATAAAGCTACAGGGAAGGAGAAAAAGGGAAAGTAAAATAAAATGTTTATTTAAAACTTGAGAAGTTAGCTGTTTTTATGGGTGCTCAATATACGTTTTAACCATTTTTTAAAAATTGCCACAGGCCCTCACAGTTTAGTGTAGCAAGCAGCAAACAAGAGTTTTAAAACAGCTTTGCTGTTATTGGGCCCAGTGCCCCTCCCCAGCATATACAAAAACCTGCCTTTCTCAGGTACAAACCTTATCCAAAAAATGTAATTCATTTTCAAGGTGTAACAACAGCAGTTCCAAAATAAAAAAGTTCTTCCCCCTACCCCAGGATATGAAACAATTTAAAATAAAGTGCCAGCATTGATAGACCATCTTACACTATGCTGCACACCAGAACTCTCTCCACCAGCCATTCCAGCCCTTTTTCCTCTCTGGTTGATAGGCAACTGGTCCTGATTGCCGGGTGGACATTGGCTGTTTGGACCTCCCACACTTTTAACTCCTACTTGCGTGACCCTGGATTTCTACAGATTAGCACAGGTAAATGAAGGATTTTGTAATTTACCACAAGATTAAATTGTATCCCAGGGAGTTAGTTTTCATTTTGTTTGATCGTATCCTCTATTTAAAAATCACTACAACAGCTAATGAAAATTATGCTATGAATGAAGATTAATTAGAAGTGAAAGCAACATGAAAACTGTTAACACAAGAATACTACTAAGGTCACCAGGAATCACTTTGAATTTCTTTACCATATATAGATTAAAATGAGTTTCAATTCATGAACTGAAACTTTAATTTGATGGGGGATTATTTTTAATGTAGTTTACAAAGTTCAGGCTATCAAGAATTTATGTAATTACCTTATTCTTTTCCTAGCCTCCCGAGACTGAGAGCTGTACATTCCCAGCATCTGAGATTGTGACAGTCCTTTACCCAGGTTGAGGATGAGGCACTTTTTAACATCAAGGTACCAAAATACACCCCCCCCAGAATCAGGGCCAGATTTCGGGGCACTTCTTATATGGGCATGCTGGGTCTAGATTGGCTGCTTCTCACAGCCCTCTTCCTACTGGTCACTTCCCCCAGCAGCCTCCCTAGACCTCTTAACCCCCTCACTTGCCAGTGTGGGGCAGATACCCCATCACACAACCCACCAGGCATGTTCAGCAAGCTGTTCTACATCACTCTGTCCCAGCTCTCATCTGATCTGTGTTTTCCTTACGTATCTCAGGATTCAGTATGCCCAGCAGGTCTCTGGCAGATATTTACTGTATTTAAAAAAACCCAACAGTATATTATAGACTGCGGTGATGAATTTTCTGCCACAGGTGCGTTGGGAACTCAGTTACCCAGAGTTTCCTTGCTGGTTGCATGAGCAGATTCCACAGAAGCAATGGATGAGTCGGGAGGGAGGGAGGGGAAAATGTATAGAAGCCCTTCCTTGCCACTGTACACAACTGAGGCTAAGCTGCCACTGAAATTAATCATAAAGCTATCAGCACCTGGAGTAACTTCTCCAGAGAGTTATTTCAATTATGGAGGCAGATACCAGTGAAAACACACAGGAACAATGTACTACAGATGAGTAAGGGAGCCTGCCTGGGACTAGCTTAGCATGTCAGCCCTTTTCTTGTTGTGAAATTTGGGAATCAGATTAATTTCATTACAAGCAAAAAGCTATGACTAGAAAAGCAGCATGGTCTACTGGGTAAAGCCATGGCCAAGCACTCAGGAGAAGTGGGTGATATTCCCAGCTCTGACACGGACCTGCTGTATGACCTTGAGTGAGTCACTTCTGCCCTCTGTTTACCTTTCCACTTTTTGTCTATTTATTTAGATTGTTTAAGCACCTTAAGGTGGCAACTGTCTGCTACTGTGTGTACATACCAAGGTCCAATTGTGCTAGGCGCTATCTTTGTTGGCATTTATAGATGCTACTGAGATGCAAATCAATAGTAATAAAAGTCATACAATAATTTTTTGATACGCCTTTAAAAGTTTATATTGGTATTTTAATTTTTTTCCTAACAGCAACCATTCCACATTGACTTGTCACTTTGTTACACCTTTGGCTTCATTTGAATGCTTTGGCTTCTGTTCATGGATTTCAAAGTAATTAAGGGTTATTAATGAATTAATCCTCACACTATTAGGAATGAAACACAATTGTCTGACTTTTCCATCTGGGGGAAACCAAGGAACAGAGTCCATGAGTTGCTAAAGGCCACAGAAGAAGTTAATTTCAGGGGAAGGATTAGAACTCGAGGACTCCTCATGCTCCGTCGAGTATTCAGACCACTAGATCATCTTAAATTTTATAAATTGAGGCAGAAAGGAATCCTGATTCTGACTGGGATCCACATAGGCAGGTCCTCAAAGATATT
The DNA here is from genome assembly GCF_965152235.1 of Eretmochelys imbricata. Lineage (NCBI taxonomy): Eukaryota > Metazoa > Chordata > Testudines > Cheloniidae > Eretmochelys > Eretmochelys imbricata. The sequence goes on from NC_135573.1 coordinate 25,208,963, forward strand.
TAAGTGCCTAACTCCTTTAATTTCAATGGGACTTAGGTGCCTCAATGCCTTTGAGGATTTAGGCCCCAGTGACTAAAGACCACTCCATCAGAACCATTGAACTTCCAGACAATGGTTTGGAAAAAAGGAAGTGTGATGCTTCCTCCCCCTAAGTAATGAGCACAGGATGTTGCTGAGGACTATGGCCAAAAAATTGATGTTAGCTTTATTCCAAAACTGTTCGTTGCGTCAAAACTGGCCCCAGTGCCAGGTAGCATGGGGCTGTAGTATAATGAGCTGTGCAGGCAGTTGCTATTCTTTATTCTCTCTGTTTATTAATTTGGAAATGTATAAGGACAGTTCTATTTCAAGCTATACTTACAAAACAGCATGACAGCAATCAACGATATATGCTTCAGACATGTATAATTTACACACTATGAAGCTTTTATAAGCCAAACTGATTTCTCATGAGTATATGCATAGGTATCTGTGTCTATACATTTGGTTGCATTAAAAGATGTGTTTTGATTGGCGTAGTTTGCCAAGTGAATCAGATCACACAGCATCTGTGATCTGTTCTCATTGTTATTTACCACCCCACCAATCTTTGTGTCATCTGCATATTTTGTCGGTAATTATTTTATATTTTCTTCCATATTGAAAAATATTAAATAGCATTGGGTCAAGAACCAATCCCTGTAGGAGTCCATTGGAAACACCCTCACTCATTGATGACTCTTCATTAGATCTATCTGCATGCACACACACGGGTTGTATTGGAAGTTTCACCTTTGACTTCAATGGGAGCAAAACTGGGCGCTATAAGGTTGATTATGCCCAAGTTATTGCTCATCTAGGTAACAGGAAATTTTTTTACTCAAGCAGGGTTTTGCTACATAGCTGCAAAGAAAATGATTCTAATCATAGACTGTGTACAATACCAGAGGAGAAGTACTTATCTGTGGATTCTGAACCCTCTCCCAATTCCCCGTTATTATTGCTGGGAATACCCAGCCTCTGACACTGGAAGAGCAAAGACACCACTCCAGATATTGTTGAAAATTTACCAAGCAGCACTGTGTCCAGCAAAGTAATTAATACAACCATTAATTTGGTTTCATATGTACTTTGTCTTAGTAAATCATTGGGCCAATAACTTTGACAAAGCCTGTGATACTGCACCTCATATTCTCCATAGTTGTATAATTATGATGCATTTTTTTATAAGATGTGTCTTGTCAGGTGTCTATGGAAAAGTTATGATTTGCTGAATTTGGTTATCCTAGTTGTATGCATGTATCATTTTTGTATCTGAAGTTATGAATATTGACTATGTATCTGTATTTCAAATGTGCTTACTCTGGAAAACACCCACAGCTAGCCTTTCAGGTACAACAATGAAGAAGCTAGAAAGTGCTGATGGCCCATCAGCAAAGACAATGGGACATGAAAGAGCTAAACCTTCTGGTGAACCTTTCAGCCAGCCCATGAATAATGGCTGCTGTGACTCAGCAAGGGGCATGTGACCGGACCACATGACACTGACCTCCATTTTGGTACCTGTATTTTTCCACAAACTGGGCTGGGAACTAACTTTGGAACAAAGGGCTACCGCCATATAGAAAAGCTATATAAGGTGAGGTGTTGCCTTGTCTAGGAGCCTCATTCCCCACACAAGAACACTCCTAGAAACATCTGAGAAACAAAGACTGAACAGAGGGGGAAGTGCTGGTCCCAGATTAAAAGGATTTCTAGCCTGTGTATGGAAACCTGGTGGACTGCTTGTAGCATCAGCCAGGGTGAGAAATTGCTAATTCATATCCAATCTTTCTAGTATTTTAGGCTTAGTTTGTGGTTTTGTTTATTTACTAGGTAATCGGCTTTGATCTGTTTACTATCATTTATAACAACTTAAAATCTATCTTTTTGTAGTTAAAAAACCTTGTATTTTTGCTTTATCTAAACCAGTGTGCCTTTGAGTGAAATGTCTGGGGAAAAGTCTCAGCTTGGTTAACACAGGCTTGTTGAATATCTTTCCCACATCAAGGGAAGAACAAACTATTTATGTACTATTTACACTGTACAAATCCCTGTGCAGTGCAAAATGGTATAATTTTGGATTTATACTTCAATGTGGGATGTGTGCCCGGGGAGCTGGGAAATTGACTGGTGTCTGCTGTTTGAACTCATGTAGCTCAGTTTGGATGAGTGGCACCATATACTGTTGTGTTGGGTGATAACAGGGCCTGGTGAGGCTGGCTGTCTCTCCAACCAAGCCATGTGAAAATAGGGCCAACTCAGCTGTGTGTCTTAGAGTGTTTCCCATAGCTCCCAGACTGCACCCTGGGGGTGACATTCTGTCACAAAGCCAATGTATTTTCCTTATTGAATTCAACTAAAGCAGTGTCTAAGGCAGGGGATCTCAAACTTATTTTTCAGGGCCCGTGTTGTGTGGTATACACACCCCATCCTCATTTGGGGCATGGTGGGGTTGTGGTACCACTGCGGTTACAGTCTGACAGTCTTTAGGCTGAAAGCGGCACGGCCCAGATGCCAGAGACAATATGGCTGCCCTTAGGGTCAACGTAGTTTAGCCCAATGGCCAGAATCAATTACAGAGGCCCTTGCATTCAGGGTAGTGCGGCCTAGCGGTGAGAGTCCATATAACTGCCCACAGACACAGGGCAGGTCTGCCTAGGGGCCAGAGTAAATTACAACAGCTTCTATGTTCAGGGCAGCACAGCCTAGCAGCTGAGTCACTTGCAGTGGTCCTTGTACTCAGGGCAGCGCAGCCTAGCGGCCTGAGTCCATATAACAGCCCACAGATAAAGGACAGTGCAGCCTAGCAGCCAGTACCCAGGGAGCCACCACTGGCAGGTGGGAGTGTGACGGTCTGGGTAGGGGGGCCCTGGCCCACCCAGGGCCCTAACAGTGGCAGATTGGTCCACCATGGAGTCAGCAGGGAATCCCACTGAAACACACTGACCTCACTTGGATGGGACATTACCACTCATGCACTCTCCCTGGGTCACTTCCTACCCTGCTTCTAGAAGCTGCAGTCCTGGGGTATCAGGGTCTCGGGGCTCATCAGCATGGATGATTCCCTGGGGCTCCGTTGGCCATAGACCTCCAGTCTGACTCTCAGGATCTCCGGGTCCTACAGGCAATGGCTGTGATGGCTCTTTGCCAAAGGTCCTTCCCCTCCTGCATTCCACCTGGAATAAGCTGGGCTGCTCCCTTTTATACTGAGGCAGCAGTTGGAGCATGCCCAGCACGGTCTGAGGGGTGGGATTTCCGCCGCTCATAGCATGGGATTAACCCTCTCTTGTCCAGTGCATGGTATGCACACTCCGTCAAAGCCCCCCAATGAAAATATTTCAGGCTGTGATGAACTCCCCCCCCCCCCCCACACGAAAGTGATAGTAAATTACTGTACAGACTTATAGGAGCACTAAATGAAGCATGTAACCATTGTCCCTGCAGTCAAAGACTCTGAAGCCTCTCAAAAAGTGTAAAGCAACAGCCTTCAGGAATAAATACATTGACATTTAAGAAACTTATGTAACCCTTCTGCCAGGTGGAGCCAGCAGCAACCAGGGCTGGGTTCAATATCTACGGGTTCCTTTCCATTGATACACCACAGAACCAGGTCGAGCCCCCACCCAATAACCTGGGAAAATTACACACCACCCCTGAGTGCCTCTGAGAGGCAATACTTCCCCACTCGCAAGCACAGAATCTGAGTGTAGAAAATAAACATTTAATAAAAGGAGGGAAGTAACTTGGCATTAATTTGGGGAAACACCGCAAACAGGGTTTATAAACATAAACCGTGAGTAAAAGACCCACCCACAAGTAGGCTGGGCAGTGTCCTTTTCCCCTCAGGTTCTTAAGTCCAGCAACCCAAAAGTCCCTTTCACATGCCCGACCCCACTCACAGTTGCTGTCCTTGGTCAGTGCAGACCCAGAGTTCACAGGTGCATCTCCAGACTTCACCTCCCCCTGCCAGGGAGTAAAGAGGCATCTTACTCACTCCGCTGGGTGCTCACCAGCCACCTGCTCACAGCTCTCATTGCGCCTCTGCACCACTGCCCTGCTGGCTACTCATCATGCCTTTTTGCCGCCGCCCTGCTGGCCACTCATTTGCTAGCTGACTGTCAGTCACCTTCTGCTGTGACCTCTACACACCAGTCTCTCAGTGATTTTCAGCTCTTTTATAGGCTGGGTAGAAACACAGTCCCACCACAACTGATTTTTTTGTTCTTAACAAGTTTAGTTCTTAACAGTCCTACCACAACTGGTTTCAGCTCTGACTGAGCAATTAAAATAATAAAAGAGGCTCCTAATAAAGCCTATTTAGATCTATTCTTTAAACAGTGGAGAAGAATAGGTTAAGCCAATCAGGGGGAGGATACACAGCCTCCAAACCAGAATTTCTGCACATACCCACCATCCCCACTTACTTTCACAGAGCTCTGACATTCAATCCCCTGCTTAATGAGGTTCTTTCAATTGAGGGTGCCCCCCTTATTTGGGACAGGTTAACCACAGTCCTGCTCTCCTGTATTCCTACAATAATTACAACATTGGTAACCATATTTCACTACCCCTGCATTCAGTACTAAAGTCATTTGTACCCAACACCAGCCAAAGTTGATCCTTTGACACAGCTATAAATGATGAATGTCTAATCAGAGCAGGAGAAAACTATTTACATAAACACACCCATAGTCTCTTCCTCTCCCAACTAGCTGTCAGGGAAGCATCCATTCAGACCCTGCTTACACATATTTTCTGAAATAAAAAATAGACAACAGGATACAGTTTGAGGAGCTGGAAGCCTTTTCAATTGTGGCAATAATCATCATTGTCCAAGGATTGTGGCTTTATACACAACTATGTACAAACAAATAGCTGGACACTTAATGTGATGGGGGCTGATGTTTTGATGGGATACCATACATCTTGGTTTTCCTGGACATGGCCTCTTTTTTTCGGTCTTCCGATCTCCATCCGGGCAGATATTTGAAATATGAAAAACTTTCCTGAGAATCTATGACCACTTTCATGGAAGTTGTGCGAAATATATGGGGCTTGTGAATAGGGTTTTCCTGTACATGACTTCTTTTTTGGTTCTCCGATCTCCCTCGGGGCAGATTTTGGAAATCTGAAAAAATGTCCATGATCTTTCCTTACCTTCAGAGCTGGGCAGCTGGAGAGCAGCAGCTGCTCTCTGCCGCCCAGCTTGGAAGGCAGTACTGCCACCAGCAGCGGCTCAGAAGGAAGGGTGGCAATACCATACCATGACACCCTTCCTTCTGTGCCGCTCCTGGCAGCGGCACGGCTGTCCCAGCTGGGCACCTGGTCAGTGGCCACTACTCTCTGGCCACCTAGCTTGGAGGGCGGTGCAGCAGGAAGGGTGGCAATACTATCCCTTGCCACCCTTCCTTCTGTGCTTCTGTTGGCAGATGAGCACTCAGGCAGCAGCCACTGCTCTGTGGCCACCCTGCTCAGAAGTGGAGAAGAAGGAAGGGTGGCTATACCACACCATGCTACCTACCCTACCTTCTGCCCTGTTGCTAGCAGCAGTGCTGCCATCTGAGCTGAGGGCCCGACCAGTGGCTGCAGCTCTCTGGCCGCCCAGCTTGGAAGCAGCGCAGAAGGAAGGGTGGTGATACCATACCATGCCCCCCTTGTTTCTACCCGTCTGCCGGTGGCGGCACTACCATCCGAGCTGGCTGCCCAGCCATAGGTTGATGCTCTCCTGATGCCCAGCTTTCAAGGCAAAGGAAAGTCATAGACATTTTTTTATATTTCCTAAATCTGCCCGGAGGGAGATTGGAGAACGAAAAAAGAGGTCATGTCTGGGAAAACCCTGACATAGGGTGACCCTACTCCTGGCCCTCCCTACACTAGCCTTGCGACCCCCCCCCCTTTTGGGTTGGGACCCCCAGTTTGAGAAAGGCTGTACTAGGATATTCCCCAATGACTCTGAAGTCCAACAGGGCCAATAGTTTCTGGCAGACCGTTTCCCACAACTTCCGCCTAAGGAGTTGTAGATTCTCAGGGACCTTTTTCCTCGTGTTCATATCCACCTGATGGTAGGCTAGGTAGGTTTGTTCTAAGAAGACTAAGGGGAGGTCTCCAATTAGCCATTGTATTTGCTCTTTCTGTTGAAGCCAGAATCATGGATTAAGAGCGCTTGTGGGCCAAGCTCCGGTGCTGGTGGAAAAGGCAATATGAGGAGGCCCTCTTGGTCCTTCCAAGCCTTCAGCAAGTTCACCTGTGTCTCTTTTCTCTTCCCTGGATGGCGGATTTGATATCAACTGCCCTTGCCCTTTTTACAACCTTGAATGATCCTTGCCACTTGGCCAGGAGTTTTGACTTCAAGATTGGCAGCAACAATAAACACTAGCACTGGGCTTAAATTTTCACATCCTGGCCCCATTATTGTAGGTCCATTCCTGGTTCTACTGAGATTTCAGCACGTTCTCTCTCAAGAAATCCTGCAGTGTCTCCAAGTTTTCCCTCAAACAGAACATGTATTGTACCACTTCGGTTGTTCTTGGGTCTGGCTCCTCCCATGTCTTGTGGAGGAGATCTAGGCTCCTGTGGGGCTGCCTCCCATATAGTAGCTCGAATGGGGATAATAGAAGGCATGGGATCAACCGGGCTCAGTGATGGGTAGGGCCCTACCAAATTCACAGCCATGAAAAATGGATCATGGACTGTGAAATCTGGTCTCCCCCCATGAAATCTAGTCTTTTGGGTGCTTTTACCCTATGCTATACAGATTTCACCGGGGAGACCAGCATTTCTTAAATTGGGGGTCCTGACCCAAAAGGGAGTTGCAGGGGGTTGCAAGGTTATTTTAGAGGGGTCATGGTATTGCCACCCTTACTTCTGCGCTGTCTTCAGAGGTGGGTGGCCAGAGAGCGGTGGCTGTTGACTTGGCACCCAGCTGTGAAGAAAGCGCCCTGCCAGCAGCAGTGCAGAAGTAAGGGTGGCGATAGCATACCATGCCACCCTTCTGTGCTGTTGGCTTCAGAGCTGGGTGGCCAGAGAGTGGTGGCTGTTGACTTGGCACCCAGCTGTGAAGGAAGCGCCCTGCCAGCAGCAGTGCAGAGGTAAGGGTGGCAGTACCATACCATGCCACCCTTCTGTGCTGTTGGCTTCAGAGCTGGGTGGCCGGAGAGTGGCGGCTGCTGACTGAGGGCCCAGCTCTGCAGGCAGCAGTGCAGAAGTAAGGGTGGCAATATCATACCACGCCATCTTTATTTCTGTGCTGCTGCTGGCGGCGGATCTGCCTTCAGAGCTGGGATCCCAGCCAGCAGTTGCTGCTCTTCAGCTGTCCAGTTCTGAAGGCAGCGCTGCTGCCAGCAGCAGTGCAGAAGAAAGGGTAGCAGTACCGCAACACCCCCTACAATAACCTTGTCATCCCCTCCCCAACTCCTTTTTGGGTCAGGACCCTAGAATTACAACACCATGAAATTTCAGATTTAAATGCTGAAATCATGAAATTTATGATTTAAAAATTCCTATGACTGTGAAATTGACCAAAATGGACCGTGAATTTGGTAGGGCCCTAGTGATGGGGATATGAGGCCTTGGCCCTCTAGCCTGTTCACCAGTTGAGTTCCAGGTTAACAGAGTCCAACAAAATGTATACAGTCCAACATCTCCACAAAAGAAAGAGTCTTCAACTCACCTCTGGTTGCCTGTGAGTGGCACACCTTTGGCTCAGGGCTTATAATGTCTCTACCCTCTCCTCCTCTCCAAGGGGGGAAAAAGAGTCTATGATCCCTCCATGAAATGTGTGGTTAGTACAGCAGCCTGGGCATTCCCTCTCCAGTGGGCAGTCAAATGCATCACGCATGATCCTCCAGAAGTTAGATCAAAGGGTTCTAGTCTTAGGGAAAGGCTCGCCCCTCCTCTCAGGCCTGGGATAGCTGCTGCTAGCAGAATCTCTCCTGCATCCCAGACTCCTGCTGCACCCTTATTCAGGATCTACTGAGGTAAGTCTCTTGTTCTCTGCTGTTCTCAGCTGTCTGGCTTTGTGTGGTGAGGTGTCAGTGCAAAGGACTTCCTCTCTGTTCCCAGGTCCATCGGGGGATTAGTAGGGGAACCTAGGCCTGCCCCCCCACTGGGTTCCAGCTCAGGGCCCTCAGGCTAGAAAAGGAGAATAGGGTTTGCTGACTCTGACAGTGCCCTGAGCTCCTTCCTACCTTCCCTCAGGCCTCTGTAGGGTCTTCAATCTGTTGACCTGTTCACCCCTTTCTGGGGTGATGTCCCTGGGCGGCTCTCTAGCAGTCTGCTGACAGGATTTACTTTGTCCTGCCTCCTCACTCCGCTTTAGCTTCCCTGCCCTTCTGCTCCCAGCCCTTTTTTCCGTGGCTGGCAGTGCCTGTTGGTTGCTGGGCTAGCATGAGGATACATATACCCCATGACAGGCTCCTTTTTAAACTTCTCCTCCAGCTTGAGCAGATTCTTGCAGCTGTGGTGGGGCGGGATCACAGAAGCCCAGGACTGCTCTCTAATTCCTCCTGGCCCACTGTGGGGTTATACAACCCATTACAGGTGTTCTAAGAGGTGCAGCCCATGCAGTGCCTCAGGGATTTGGCAAAAGGAACGGATGGTGTGGAGCTGACACATCATCTTGGCTGTGACGTCCTCCTGCCTCAAGAGAACAAGAACTTGTTAGAGACTTGGGTGCCCCCAGGAATCGGGAGGGATTTATGGTAACTGGAACCCTGGGATGGACTCTTGTCTTCCTCGCTAGTGACCTCCAGTGCCAACCCCCACCCCCCACATTGTACAGCGAGCTCCTACCTCCATTCCCAGTTTCCCCATGACAGCTGTTCCTTGGCAGCTTCTCTTTGTCCAATTTCTCTTTCCGGTTTCAGTGCCTGTATTGTTCCATTCCCATGGGGGCTAGACGCGGGAGGAACCCTCACTGCACCTCTGGTCCAACAGAATAGCAGGGCTCCCTCTAGTGGGTGGAGTATCCTGGGTGCTTGGGGAGGAGATTTGATCCTAAATTGGGTAGGAGGAGAAGGAGAGAGACAGGCGTATCCAGTTTTGGTCAATCTCAGAAGAGCTGGCAGATTTGGCCAGGGCATCCCATTACCCATTAATCCGTTCCTTTTGGGGTCAATCTCAGATGGGAGGAGGCTCATTTCTTCAGGGGTCCCATTGCCCAGCTTCTGTTGTTGGATCATATTAAAGAAGTTCTGTATTAAAATCACAAATGAGTTTGATTCCCCATAGTTTAAATTCCAGGGTATTACTTAGCAAGAGGTCTCTTGGTTTTTGGTACTGTTTCTCTCCCTCTATGTGTGAAACTTGCAAGCTGCTAATTGTGTTAGTACATTCTGAGACAGAGTCTGTTCTCAAAGCAATTCTTTGTAACAACAACCAGTCACACAGAGAGAGACTCAAAGCAATACTCTGTAACAACAGAAACAGCACCCAGAGACTCCCCGCCCTTTTGTTGTATTCATCTCGCTTTGTTAACAATTGTGGTTAAAATAGAGATAAAGGATGTATGTGGATGGATGCTTGGTGTGGATAATAACTGAATGATCAGGGAGGTGCCAGCCTAAGAATGCAGTGTCCATCGGCTGAAGAAGGCGTCAAGTGGAAATAACCAGAGGACCCCCGGAGGGCAGAATGGAATCCACCCAACAGCCTCAAGAATGGGAGAACCAAAGAACAAGATAACATCTGGCAGCACGGTGCCATCTGCTGATTGATTCAGCAACAGCATGATGAAGCAATTCCCATAGACTGACATAGGAAGAAATTCCTATAAAAATGGACTCTGGAAAGTGAGAACTTTGGGGTCTGATTCTGCAAACCAACTTCCAGGAGCATCAGACGTGCATCTGATAAGGCCCTGCTCCCTCCTCATGTCCAGGCCACCTGGCCAGTGGCTTGGCATGAGCAACTCTAAGGCTGGTAACTATGATAACAACCTTGCAGAACCTGTGTGTGTGTATGAATGAATGTGTGAATAAATATGAGATTGAATGGAATGTTATAGCTATAACTAACTGCTTACTATGATTCTTTCTGTATTCACAATAAATGTGGCATTTTGCCTTTTCCCCTTTAATAAGATCCTGCTGGTTTTTATTTTATTGGTAGAACACTGTCAGTGTCACTCTTCTATTGGGTCCCCTTGCCCAGCTAGGTTTCCTTACCTCTCTGGTGCAGCAGCAGTTGGTAGAGCCAGTAAATACCCTCCCTGGCCTGCTGGCTGATATCCTTGGCTAGGTCACTGATGTACAGATGTGCTGACTGATGTCCTTGGCTGGGTCACTGATGTACATTCTCAGCTGAGCCACGAGGTTCCCTATCTTGCGGAACTGTGCTGAGTTCTAATGGAAGGGAGAGGAGAGGGGACTCCATCAGCATTTTATCATCAGCTCACAGTCTCCCCTGGGCCAGGAGTCTCTCCCACCTGAATCCCTCTGCAGGAGACACTGGGGGAGAGGAGCTAGAGCTAGACCCTTAGTTCCTTCTGCCCCCAAGGGAGCCTGGGGGCTTAATTCCTTCTGTCCCCAAGGGAGCCTGGACCAAAGGGATGTGGGCAGGGCCCTCCGTGAGGACTTGCATCCCTAGCTGCTCCAGGATGACAAGAAGGGACCTAAGACCAGGCACGAACCTGGCTGGAGCAAGGTATGGACCGTGGTCCCCTTAAAGACCCAGAGTCACCACTGAACCAGGAAAAAGGCTTCAGTTAAGTTCTTCATCTCATTCCCTGTTTTGATTCTGTGTCCCCAAGTGGAACTCTCCCAACCTACCGCCCCTGCAGAAGCAGATCCTACAGCCTGTCAGAGGCAGCCCACCTAAGCCTGGAGTCAGGAAGCTGGGGTCAGAGGTCACTTACATCAATTTCAAGGAGGGTGATGGTGAATCAGAGCAGGGTTGTGCTGCTCTTTATGGCCCTGGCTCTATCCGTGGACACTCTGGATGTGATACAGAAGTTGACATGCTGTGGGGGAAGGAAGCAGGTCAGGATCAACAGGCAAGTTCACATGCTGTGTAAATGAGTCCCTTCCCACCCCCAGGGTGCTGAGAGATGTGCTCAGGGTGGAATATCTGATTAATTGATCATGGAGCTTTAAAAGGTGATTGTTGCACCCAGGACGATGTGTGTATCCTGCAGGTCACAACTTGTCTTTGTCTCTCTAGACTGGGAAAATGTTTAGTGTCGAGGCTGGTCCCAACCTCTCTGAACTCCTGATTTGTGAACACCTCGTCAGGATGGAGACAGACTCCTGGCTTCTCCCTGGCTCTAAAATCCTGATTGGATGAAGGGAATGACGGTGAGGACAATCCCCACCTAGAATTTCAGTGCCCATAGGAGAGAAGGGCTGAATCCCTGGGGATCCTCCTGGTTCTCTAGGAAGAAACCAGTGACTCTTCCCTGAGGATCATCTGCTGGATCGAATGTGGGTGGGGAGGGGTTTGAGGCTCTCACTCCCCAAGCCATCCAGAGGCCCTGTGGTTACTGCTCAACAGAACCTGGCAGAGCCATGGCTTGAAGTCAAAACTCCTTCCCCTGTCCCTGAAGGAGGAAGGGCCCAACATAGCATTACACTGACTGCCCTGACCAAGGATGGCCCACTGCGGTGCAGGCTAGGAGGACAGATTGGAAAATGGATCATCCAGTCTGTCCTTTCCAGTCCTCCCCAGCGCTAAGGTAGAATTGCCCCCTACCCCTCCTCATCATGCCCACCTCCAAGATGTACTGGAGCCTGTCTGTGTTTGGGGACTCTGCCAAAGGGTTCCCCAGCATGGCATCCAGGAGGTTTTCCAAGACTTTGTGCAGAACCTGCCAAGGAAGGGAGAGCCATGGGTCACAGTTAAGGAAACTGGGGAAACTTCTCCTCCCTGTTAATAGCCTCCTGCCTGGCTAATCAGCATTGAGACTCTGAGAGGTGGGAGGCTGAGGGGTCTCACCAGATGTCCCAAAGCCAGTCCTCAGGAGGAGACTTGCTGCAACAAAGCCATGGGGGTCTCTGAGGTTGCCCCTGCCATGCACATGTGTCCTGTCTGGCTCATATCAGGGTATCTCTGTGAGGTCACTCCCTCCCCACCACCTTTGCCCCATAGGCTGAGGTACTGAAACAGGCCTTTGTGATGTCACTGCCCTACCTCCATTCCCCTGCAAGGCTGATGTCCTGCACCTCACCTGCCCCTTTGGATACACTGACTGATCAGAATAAAGTGCTCTCAAATGGGGTACAGACCAACAGCTGTTCATAATCATTATTCAGCAAGTATTTTAGAAGAACTAGAACATTAGAGAGAATCATGAACTGCACGGAGACAATTATTGGAGAGAAGCAGCAAGATTAATCAAATACATGATTGATTATGACTTATTTGCTTGGTCTTAAAAGAGAATAAAAGGACCTGAGTCCTCCCTGTTAATAGCCCCCTGCTTGGCCAATCAGCATTGAGCCTCTTAGAAGTGGGAGAATGAGGGGGTCCCAAAGGATGGCCCTGGTCACCACCAAAGGGGATCACTCTCAGACCACTATTCCAGCCCCACCACTTTGTGAGGGCCTATGAGAGAAGCTATCACCCAGCAACACAAACCTCTTGGTGGAGGGAAGGAAGCAGGGTAAAGGGAAAAAAGAAGCAAGAGAAGAAGAGAAAGGAGGGAGGGAAAGAGGAAAAAGGAGAAACCTCAATGCCCCCAGTGATTCTAAGAGATATAGTCCTAGGTAGGAAATCAAATTCTGCCACCTTAATTTCTATGTTTAGAATTCAGCCGGCAGCTGGTGGATCATACTGAACAGTTTCCAAACCTCTCTGAGGCTCTTACCTTCTAAACAAGGATTACAAAATCAGTAGTAGGAAAGGAGAAAACTCCGAAGAGGTTCCTCCTCATACTCATGTGATTCTCTCTCAGTCCTCAAGGAGAGACCCCGAGAAGGAGACTTGCTGCAGCAAAGCCACAAGGGTCTCTGTGGTTGCCCCTGCCCTGCACCTCTGTCCTGTTTGGCTGATGTCAAGGTCTCTCTGTGAGGTCACTGCCTCCCCACCACCTTTGCCGAATAGGCTGAGGTCCTGCAATGAGTCTTTGTGATGTCACTGACACACCCACCCCTCCCCTGCAAGGCTGATGTCCTGCCCGTGCTTCTTTGGATGTTTGAGTTGCTTCCCCTAGCTTACCCCACTCAACTGTTGAGTCAGAGATCAAGCCAGCTACACAGTAAAGCATCAGGGGCTGCTCCCTATGCCACAGTCAGTTTTTCATAAATTAGGTTTCAGAGTAACAGCCGTGTTAGTCTGTATTCGCAAAAAAAAAAAAGGAGTACTTGTGGCACTTTAGAGACTAACCAATTTATTTGAGCGTAAGCTTTCGTGAGCTACAGCTCACTTCATCGGATGCTTATGCTCAAATAAATTGGTTAGTCTCTAAGGTGCCACAAGTACTCCTTTTCTTTTTTCATAAATTAGTAGACTTTAGGCTAGAAGGGACCATTAGGGCATCTAATCTGACCTCCTGCCAATCACAGGCATCCTGTATATCACAATAGCTAGTTTTTGACCAAAGCACATACCAGAAAGGCATCTAGTCTTCATTAGAAGACATCAAGAGATGGAGAATCCACTACTTCCCTTAGTAGTGTGTTCCAATGGTGATTCATCTTTACTGTTAAATATTTGTGCCTTAAATTCATATTAGAAATGTCTGTTTTCACCTTCCAGCCACTAGGACTTGTTATGCCTTTCTCGGTGAGATTAAAGAGCCCTTTATATACCCGATATTTTGTCTCCATGAAGGCACTTCAATGAAGTCACCACTTGACCTTCTTTTTTATAAGCTAAACAGATTGAGCTCTTTCAATAGCTCACAAGAAGGCATTTTTCTCCAGCCCTCAAAACATTTTATGGCTCTTCGCTGCCCCATCTCCACTTTGTCAACATCTTTTTGAAATGTGGACACCAAAACTGGATGCAGTACTCCAATATCAGTCTCACTGATGCTGTATCACCTCCCTACTCTACTCATTACTCTCGTCATATGTCTAATGAGGGCTGCAGCCCTGTTCACCACAGCATCGCATTGGGAGCTCATGTTGAGCAGCTTACCCAGTGTGACCCATCCTTGTCAGAGTCACTGCTTTCCTGGATACAGGTCTCCATTCCGTAGGTGTGGCCTGCATGCTTTGTTGCTAGGTAGATGACCTTTCATTTGGCTTTGTTAAACCTGGTTTTGTTTGAATGGGTCCAGTGTACCAAGTGATCCAGATCACTCTGTATGACTGCCCTGTCGTCATCATTATTAATCACTCTGCCAGTATTTTGTCACCCACAAATTTTATTAGCAGTGATTTTACATTTTCTTCCAGTTCATTGATAACAATTATTTTTAAAAAGTTCTTGAGAGCCTTTTCAGATCCCTAGTACTAAGTACCTGCTCGGGAAAAGGCCATCCGGCCTGCTGTTACATAGGGCCTAAGCAAAGAATAAACAGATGCTTAGGAGCTGTGTTATCCATAGGCTCTGAACAACACGTGGGGCTCAGCAGCTTACAAATTCACTACAGTCCGGTAGTGTAGATGGGCCCCAACTGTGTCTTAGTCTCCCACCCTGTAAAATGGGATAATAAATGAAACCTTGAATAGCTCTGTTTTATAGTTGGGGAAACAGAGGCACACAGAAGTGAAGAGACTTGCTCATGGTCACAAAGCCAGGAATAGAAAACGGCAGCTCTTCTGATTGCCAGTCCTGGGCCCTGGCTGCTTGGCTCACCTTTAGTCCTAGCCCAACTAGAGGTCTTCTTCTTCGCCATGTCCCTTAACTCCACATTACTGCAGAAGAAAGATTTTCTGTTAGGCACCTGTCTCCAATGCATGTGGACGTCTTTCCAAAAGTCCTGCTCTGGCTCAGTCACATATTATGGGTTTGATGGAGGAACCATGTGGTGATATTCTATGGCCTGTGTTGTACAGAAGGTCAGACTAGATGGATATAATGGTTCCTTTCTAGCCTTAAAATCTATGCAGCTATAGATATAATTAATAATTATAATATATAATAGCTATATAATTTTTCTGCTGCTATAAGATAATGCTGGTCATATTTTCTATCATTCACTTTCAGTTGGAATAATAAAGCAATACTGACAAGCACATTCTACTCATGGAAGTTTATTTATCCAGTATAGGCTCCCCTAATCTGTAACAGCAAATTAGCCTTCTTCCTTCTCTGAGCGAGTGCTTTATCTTGCCTCCTTTCCCACCTCCTCCCCCACCCTCTCGTTTAATGAACTACCAGCACTTTGCCTTAATACAGGGTAGAAGCAGGGAGAGTTATATAAAGAGAGCATGGAGAGACAGGGTGAGTTAGCGGCAGATACACACTGATTATAGGGTTCTCTGTTTATCTTTATTAATGAACAACCTCAGAGAGGGGTGCATATATTTAGCACTGGAAAAGCAATTATATGTTGTCTGCATCCATAAAGTAGTGTGCTGTTGTAATATTTTACAAGATACGCAGCGTCAAGATTGGTTGGTGCTTGGACTATGAAGAAAACAGTGCGCTGTTGGGAGTACGGTGGGGTTTTAGTAGGAAGCACTTTTGTTTGAGACATATTCAATTTGGAGTCAATGTCCCAGCAGAGAGTTGCTGGACATGCAGCTTTTGTGGAAGAAATGGAAAACAATGCTCCTGACTACTCTGGCACTCAAGAATCCTAGTCCCAGTCTCCTGGCCAGATGCCATTGTAAGAAGCTACAACCTGCCTACCCAAAGCCTCATTGAATATAGTATGTTTTCTTAAATACTTGTCCTCAACTGTTTTTCTACAGCTCATGTTAATGCTGCACAACTATCATCTTCCACCCCAGAGGTAGCTGCGTTTCAATAGAAGATACAATTTTTTATTAATCTGATTTAAAATCCAGTTAAGTCAATGAAGTTGACAGAAAGACTCCCAATGAGCGGGCGCAGGTCCTATATACAGTAAGGAGAGTCTAATTAGATCGCAACCTGATCAGACTTTTCCAAGAGTTACTTTGTATTAGAAGAGCCTACATAAAGGCTAATCCAATGGTAAGGCATTTATCAGCCTTATGAAGATCCCTTGATTATGTCTGGAATGGATTTCAGGCCATCCAGAGAAGCAAAGGAGACATTTCTATGAAGGGCTTCATTGTAAAACAAGAAAGTGAATGTAAAGAATATCCTACTCCTTTAAGGGTCAAACACAAATACAACTGACCTTCTCTAAGGTCTATGAAGCCAAGCGCAGAGCAAAAGTCTAAAGTGAGTGTGACCCTGGTCTGATTTAGGGGCAGGTGACCCAGGTGACTGCCTGGGGGTGCCGGGCTTGCGGGGCACCAGGCTTGGGAAGCTGCTTTTGTTGTTAGCAACAAAAGGGAAAGAAGAACATCTGAAGTAACATGTTTCAGGTATTCCGTATGTGGATTCATTTTTCACTAACCTCCTAGAATGTTCTGAACCTTTGTAGAATCTCATGGAACCTTCCAAACTTTCTGAAAACTACATTTTCTTTGAACCTCCCAGAATGTTGTCAGCCATGCCATCGTGGGTATATAAGGGGCGGGGAGCCACCAGTCAGTGAGATATAAGAAAGAACTGAAGTGAGGTGAGAGCCTCACTGCGATATTGTGAACCTTATTTTATTGTGTAATTGTGAAAGTGTACTTGTGTTTTAAGACTTGAAGAGTGTAAACAGAGACTAATAAAGGACATATTTAATGAGACGCCAGAGATATCTATTGAATGTCTATCTAAGCAACAATATAAAATAAATACCGTTCCTTCTTTTGCCATGCTTAAAACGTAATGTTTGATGACTTTCTAAGACTGTGGAACATAGACCTTTGCTCTCCCTAAAACTGTGTGTTTTCACCTGTAGAAAATAGAAGATGTCGCCGAAGAAGCCTTCAGGAGCTAAGTATAGGAAGTGAAAAGCTCAGTTGCAATCTAGTTTGCAGCAAGGGGCAAATCTGATGGGAAATTATCTGAAACAGAACAGCATAGACCTTTTGAACTAAAGGACTAGGGTTAATATTCTAAGGTTATCACCTACTGTAACACTATGTAACACTGGTCCACCTAATGTTGGTGCACAGGTCAATTTCTTGATGTTAGTACATTTCACTTAGTCTTGAAATTAAAAAGTTTCTATAAACTTAGAGGAAATTAATTTTTTATTTGCTTATATATGACATGAATAACTACAGATTTACAGATCCCAGTGTGCAAATGTATTGTCTTATATGATAGGGATATCATGCATGCAAATTGTGCATCAAAGTAGTGAAATGGGCTACAAATGCAATAAAAATAAGGTATTCAAAAGTTTAACAAATGGAAAGGGAGGGGGAACTGAAGATGCTCCTTGCCTGGGGCGCCATTTAGTCTAGGGCCAGCCCTGCCCAGAATCCTTCCAGGCCAAATTTTCAAAGTTACAGACATGTAACTGTGCATATGCATTAGTGTGTGCATAAGTAAGGTGCACACTGATAGATGCATGCAATTGCACATGCCCAGCTATTCCATGCTCCTGGCTCATGGAGACTAATAATTCTAACAGGCTGCTTTATCTTTCCAATGGTGAATGGGGTCTTTGGTTTGTTTGTTTGGCTTGTTTTATAACTTTTTATTAAAGGTCATAGTATCTACCAGTCATATAAAATTATCTGTTGTTATTCCTTGG
Organism: Eretmochelys imbricata; assembly: GCF_965152235.1. Lineage (NCBI taxonomy): Eukaryota > Metazoa > Chordata > Testudines > Cheloniidae > Eretmochelys > Eretmochelys imbricata. Next base: position 25,226,658 of record NC_135573.1, read on the forward strand.
AACTACAAAGTGAGCCAGAGATGATCAGGTGCAGGGCTTTATTGTTGATGCAGGCAGCCACTAAGTAATATTTATTCATCTATTAGGAAAGATGCAAGTCCAAGTAGAAGTTTTAGTTTCTGTAGCTTTGTTTTTTATACAAATACAGTTATGTAAATTAGTATGTAGGTTGCCAAGGTGGCTGTGGATATTGCAAAGGTCGATCCTTCCTGCTCAAAGCTTAAACTCTGTTACTCACTTTGCAGGAAGACATATTCCTTGAGCAATGTTCTCAGGCACTGATTCAGGAAAATACTTAAGCACATTCTTACCTTTTAACATATGCTTAATTTCCATTGATGTAAGTACATGCTTACATGCTTTCTTGAAAAGGGAGGCTTTCCTAAATAGGGACCTTGGTTCAGTAGAATATTTTGTGTGGAAGTAGTTGTGAAAGAAAGGTTCAGCGTCACAAGCAGGTTCAGTCTTTGGCCTGAAGAGGGAAATACAAACAACAGGAGAGAACTGGGGCCCATCGTCAAAACTATGAGCAAAAATGTATCTACCCTCTTTCCAAGAAACCTTGAAGGGCAAGACCCAGTAATGGAATTAACAGTTACTGCAACCATCACATCTTACTCTTTGAAAGTAAAATGGTACAATCATCGATAATGTCTGTTCATCACCATGCCCATCTTTACAATGGTTTAAGGAAATTATGTTGTAGGCCAGTGTTTCCCAAAGTATGGGATGTATTGCTTGTGGGTGTGGGAAGTACTAGCTGGGGGCACAGACAGGCCTCTGAATTCCAGAGTCTCAGCTTTCTTAAATAAGTCTATAACTTTTAACATATGTGAAGAAAACTTTGAAAACATGAAACTGTAACTAATGCAGCAACATCTGACTGACTTTGCAGAGAGCCTGACACAATAGCTCTGAGGTGTGAATTGCCTTGCTCATTTTAATAGGTGATAACTCAGATACCAATGATACCTTAAATGTCTATATTGTGAAACATTTTATTGCTCATTAAAGTCCATGAGAAAAGAAGAGAAAGTTTCATATTATGAAGAGATACATGATCTACTCTTGGCTCATTTTGCGTAGGTCTTCAGCTACACACGTGGAGCTCAAGAGGGGAGCTTGATTGTTTTCATTTTTCCTGACTGGGGTGGGTCTCAGCTTTCAACAGTTTGGGAAATACTATAAGGTTGATGATCTCTGAAGAAGTCACTTATCCTTTTCTGTCTGCCAAAGAATGAAACCTCAGACACCCAAGAGGAGTAAGTACTGTAGGAAAATACTGGACTGTAAACGGATGAATAGGCCAGTAGGGAATCCAGGGGAAACTCTAGAATTTCTTTGCTTAGGGCTAAGCCATGTGAGAAAGGAATGCTCATTCCAGTAACATGTGTATGTGTCTGTCTGTGCGAGGCTGGGGGATAGAAATGGCAACACCTGCAACCTCTGCCACCCCTGGATTAGAGTATATAAGGATTTTGTGTTAAAAATTGAAAGGCAAGATACATTTTGAAGGAATATGATGGCTCCTTTTATGCTGGATACCAAAGATAAAAATAATTTTTCCTGGCACTCTCTAGAGTCTTTCATGACTATAAAATTCACTTTCTAACACAGAATGTATTAATGGTAATTGAAAACTTCACAGCACAAACTGCGGAGCCTGGTTCTTCACTGTCTTGTACTTTGTGTAGCCATTTACATCTGTGCAAAGTGGGTACCACTTTAATCTGATTGTGTTTTATGGATGTAAGCAGGGTCTGAATGAATGCTTCCCTGACAGCTAGCTGGGAGGGGAAGAGACTCTGGGTGTGTTTATGTAAATACAGGTTTCAGAGTAACAGCCGTGTTAGTCTGTATTCGCAAAAAGAAAAGGAGTACTTGTGGCACCTTAGAGACTAACCAATTTATTTGAGCATGAGCTTTCGTGAGCTACAGCTCACTTCATCAGATGTATACCGTGGAAACTGCAGCAGACTTTATATATACACAGAGAATATGAAACAATACCTCCTCCCACCCCACTGTCCTGCTGGTAATAGCTTATCTAAAGTAATCGTCAGGTTAGGCCATTTCCAGCACAAATCCAGGTTTTCTCACCCTCCACCCCCCCACACAAATTCACTCTCCTGCTGGTGATAGCCCATCCAAAGTGACAACTCTTTACACAATGTGCATGATAATGAAGTTAGGCCATTTCCTGCACAAATGTAAATACAGTTTGCTCTTGCTCTGCTTACATGTTCAACAGATTCAGCAGTGTCAATGTGATCAATTTTGGCTGGTGTTGGGTACAAATTACCTTACTACTGAATGCAGGGGTAGTGAAATATGGTACCAATGTTCTAATTATTGTAGGAATGCAGGAAAGCAGGACTGTGCTTAACCTGTCCCAAATGAGGGAGCCATCCTTAGTTGAAAGAACCTCTTTAAGCTAGGGGCTCGAATGTAAGAGCCCTGTGAAAATAAGAGAGGTGGGGATACATATCCCTAGCTAGGAGTCTGTACGCACTCTCAAGGGTCCTCTTTAGACTGGTTTAACCTTTTCATCCCCATTGTTCAAAGATTAGAGGTAAACAGGCCTCATTAGAAGCCTCTTGCTGGCAGTGGAAGGTGACTGACAGTCAGCTGGTGAACGAGTGGCTGGTGTGCCAAAGAGGCATGATGAGCAGCCGGTAGGATGGCTGGTGGAGAGGTGCGGCAGGAGCAGCCAGTGAGCGGTCAGCAGGGTGGCTGGCAAGCAGGGGTGGCAAGCGAGTGCCTGAGCAGCGTAGCGAGTAAGGTATCTTTTTATCCCCCCCCAGGGTGGGAGGTGAATTCTGCAGATGCACCCGTGAACTCTGCGTCTGCACTGACCAAAGACAGCAACTGTGAGTGGGGTGCAGAGAAGGATTGGGCACATGAAAGGGACTTTTGGGTTGCTGGATTTAAGAACCTTAGGGGAAAAGGACACTGTCCAGCCTACTTGGGGGTGGGTCTTTTACTCATGGTTTATGTTTATGAACCCTGTTTGTGGTATTTTCCCAAATTAATGCCAAGTTACTTCCCTCCTTTAATTAAAAGTTTCTTTTCTACACTCAGACTCTGTGCTTGCGAGTGGGGAAGTATTGCCTCTCAGAGGCACCTGGGGTGTTGTGTAAATTTCCCAGGTTATTGGGTGGGAGCTTGAGCAGGTTTTGTGTTGTATCAGTGGAAAGGAACCCTAGATATTGAACCTGGCCCTGGTTGCTGCTGGCTCCACCTGGCAGGAGGGTTACACACCTACTCTGTGCACACCTTTGTACAGGCGTAAATTACTGCACAAGATTCAGGAATGGAGAATTGGGTCCTTCATAACTAACTTGCTAGTTCTGTCCATTGCATGCCCAGTTTGCCTGAAATAGCATCAGAGTGCTGCTGTAGGCAGCAGAGCATACACATAAAAATGATTTTGCTGACTATTATGGGAGTCTGGAATTTAAGACCCAATGATGGAAGATGCTGAGTGTCCTATGCTCCTACTGATGTCAGTGAATTAAAGGCACTCAGCACATTGGAATTGGGTCCAGTAGCATGAAAAGGACAAACTTCATGCAAAACAAAAAGCATTTTGGCAGTTCACAACATATGGAGAAGTGGCTAGCCAAAATGAAAGAGATCTTGTTAATCTGAGGTAGAGAACATGCTATACCAGTCACTGATACTTAGACCAGGTCTACACTAAAAAGTTAGGTCAACCCAGCTACGTTACTCAGAGATGTGAAAAATCCGTATCACTGAGCAATGTAGTTAAGCTGACATAACCCCTGGTGTAGACAGCACTAGGTCAATGGAAGAATTCTTTCATTGACCCACTGACTGCCTCTCGAGAGGTGGATTAACTACAGTGATGGGAATAGGGTGAGCAGATGTCCTGATTTTATAGGGGGTTTTGTCTTATATAGACAACTATTTCTTCCCACCCCGTCCCGTTTTTTCACACCTGCTGTCTGGTCTCTAGATGGGAGAACCCCTCCCGTCGCTCTAGTGAGTGTCTATGCGGAAGCACTACAGAGGTGCAGGTACAGTGTAGCCTCAGACTTCAGCATGTGAAGAAGTGTCCTGGTGATGGGCTTGTACTTTAGCTGTATTACAACTGACTGTATAGCGGCTTCAATGTTCTCTAAACACAGCGTACTTGGATTTTAGAAACTCAATTCCTTTATATGGTAAAGCAGACTGAAAACCTGGGTAAATAAGTATAGGGCTGCTGGGGGGTACTGACACAACCCCTGGCTTGAAATGGTTTCCATCCTACAGGGTTTACAGTAGTTTGGTTCCATGGCTCTCAGCACCCCCACTATACAAATTGTTCTAGCCCCCCTGTAAATAAATAACAAAACAATTTATTTATTAAATTAAAATAATCCTCCTTCATTCAATTTATTTACCACCAATACAAAACTTGATTTTGGATCTAAGATAAACTAAGAAGGAAAAAAAAAAAAAGAAAAGTAACACCAGCGCAAGAGAGAGCAAGCAGAATTATTAGAAGAGCAGCGTCTGTCTGTCATCCATTCCCTTCATTCTATTCTTCTCCTCTTGAATCTATGCAGCAGCTTATGGACTCGTAAAAAGGACTGGCAAATGCAGTTAGCATGTCATGCCAACTGACATCCTTTCATTCTTCAGTACAAATGCCAGGCAATTATAAAGGATTATAAAGTTCTATTAGTTCCTAACAATTTACAGAAATATTAGCTTTGGTGTAGCCTTTCAGCTGACGTACAGTACAGACACCAGGCTGGGTATGTGAAATCCATGGCTACAGAAGTATGTTATAAATTCTCTAGGTCACAAGCCTTTTTGCTTTGCCAAGGAAAGAGGAAAAACTGTATAAAATGGAACCAAAGAATGGAGAGCAGGAAATGAAAGAGAAGGGAAAGGAGGCATGGAGAGAAACAGAGACAAACTGTTCTATAAAAATGTAAAGCAAGTTTTCTCTCAATTATTTACACAATTTAAGGTACACTGTTAACTTTGCTTACCGTCTTCCTGTACCAAAACAAGCAGCGTTCATGGTCAAATCTGAGACTCCATCACATAGTGCTTTTAAACTCAAAGCTAATTTTGTAACCCAGAAAGCCTTTCACAGAAGTCATTTTCTTCCTTGCTGGATATAAAATTATTTATCTGTGTTACGTTAGTGTCTAGGACCCCTTTGTGCTAGGCACGACAAACCTTGAATAAAAGACAGTCCCTGCCTATAACAGGGTGACTTGCCCAGTAAGAGTTGGGGCCAACCAACCCTGATTACTAGAGAGGCACATCTACAGAGAAGGGGGAAGCTCAGGAAACTGCAGGGAATGTGACAGGAAAGACCCTGACCATAGCAGAGTTTGGAGGCCAGGCCCAAATCCAGTTAGGGTTTCCTAAAGGAGCTGTCTGCCCACTGGGCTCTGACCTCCAAATGCCACTTGCAATCAAGGTCTTTCCTGCAGGACAGGGAGAAACTTTGTTTCTGTGAGTCGTCCCCAGCCCAGAGGCATGTGCTCCCTGCTCCTGCAGCTCCACCCCGCCAGGAGCCAGCAGGATTGGCTGCCCTGGCAGAGGGAGGTAGGGCTGGAAGGCTCCTGCACGCACGTTTGAGCATTGGAACTGGCTGCCACCTACTCTAGCTGTAGCCATTGTGTCTGGGTAGAGATTCCTGTTGTCATGACCATTGTGATTGGCCACCTCATTGACTACATTTGGGATTCACTCATCAGTGACCAGCAACCAGTGTAGTTGCACTCATGCAAACCTCAAGTGTAGATAGCGAAGTAAAGCTCCAGTCTGCAGCTATAGCACTGACCCTGGTTTCTGACAAGTGCAACATAGATTTTCCTTCTCTGTACCAGCTGTGCTGATTTCTGGACATTGACAGCTGAAGAAAAGAAGGGTTAATCCCTGTAGCCGCTGGAGCCCTTAATAAATGGTGGGGCTGCAGAATGAGAAAGCAGGACATTTTATAGTACAGTGAAAGGTGGGAAAAGTAACTTTTATGGCTCTATACCTTCTTTATTATAGACCCCTTTATCATGCTGAGTGCCTTTAACTCCCGTTGACTTCAGTGACAAGTGGCATTGCTCAGCATCAGACAGGGTTGTAGATTCCAAGACTAGAAGGGACCACTGTGGTCATCTAATCTGACCTCCTGTATAACACAGACCATAGAACTTCCCCACTATTGTTCTTAGAGCAGCTCATTTAGGAAAAAACACCCAATCTTGATTTAAAAGTTGCCCATGATGAAGCAGCCATCACAACCAGAGGCAAACTGTTCCAAGGGTTAATATGCCCTCACTTTTAAGAATTAGCCCCTTATTTTCAGTCATAATTTTTCCTGTCTTAACTTCCAGGTCAAATGTCTAACCGTAGAAGATGCATATTTTGAGAGGATGTCCCCCTCATTACAATGAATTCTTAAATGACCCATATAAATAAAATGATGCAGGGCTATGAAAACATAAAATGGGGGATTAATAAAAATAAAGACTAGATTATTATTTATCTAGCACCTTAAATCGTAAGGCAGCTTACAAACGAAGGGATATTATGTAACATCACCACACTGAGAAGTGCAGAAAAAGAAAAGAGCTAAAGATTGTGCTTATCATTCTTGGTTTATGTCATCTATTTATTTAAGAAGCCCTTCACTGATGAGAGCCCACAGATATCTGCATTGTTTCAGCCTGTGTTTTGTCCCTGTCTGTGCTTGCTCCACAAAAGATATGAGTTTGTTATAGCAGTTAGCTAGAAAGCCTGACCTTCTAGCTCAACATTTCTCAAACTGTGGATCGGGATGCCAAGTGGGTCGTGACCCCATTTTAATGAAGTCACCAGGGCTGGTGTTACACTTGCCAGGGCCTGAGCCTGGGCCAAACTGCCCAGTTAGAGGCCACAAGCCCCCCTGCCTCGGGCTGAAGCCCTTGGGCTTCAGCTTTGGCCTGCCCTCACCCAGGGCTCAGGCGGACTCAGGATTTGGTTCCCCATCCTGGGATGATTTAGTAATTTTTGTTGTCAGAAGGGGGTCATGGTGCAATGAAGTTTGAGAACTGCTGCTCTAGCTCAAGCTAGCGCGACACGTGCATTTTAGCTTTTGCGGTTCCCAATTCAATAGCTAGTGCCAGCTAAGATTATGGCCATCACACAACTTCATACTGCATCTGATGGGCCAGATCCAATGTTGGCTGAAGTCAAGGTGAGTCTTTTCACTGGAAAAATATCATCAAATGATAGACCAAGAAGCTGAAAGGTTCTGAGTACCCTAAACTCAATGTGACTTTTTGGCCACCACCTCTCAGGATCATTCTCTTAGGTCCCTAACTGCTGGAGAGGGATCATCTTACAACCATAGAACACTAGGGTTGGAAGAGACCTCAGAAGGTCAACTAGTCCAACCCCATGCTCAAAGCAGGACCAACATGAACTAAATCATCCCAGCCAGGGCTTTGTCAAGCCGGGCCTTAAAAACCTCCAAGGATAGAGATTCCACCACTCCCTAGGTAACCCATTCCAGTGCTTCACCACCCTCCTAGTGAAAGAGTTTTTCCTAATATCGAACCTAGACCTCCCGCACTGCAACTTGAGACAATTGCTCCTTGTTCTGTCATCTGCTACCACTGAGAACAGCCTAGTTCCGTCTTCTTTGGAACCCTCCTTCAGGTAGTTAAAGGCTGCTATCAAATCCCCCCTTGCTCTTCTCTTCTGCTGACTAAATAAGCTCAGTTCCTTCAGCCTCTCCTCATAAGTCATGTGCCCCAGCCCCCTAATCATTTTCTGTTGCCCTCCGCTGGACTGTTTCCAATTTGTCCACATTCTTTCTGTAGTGAGGGGACCAAAACTGGATGCAGTACTCCAGATGTGGCCTCACCAGTGCCGAATAGAAGGGAATAATCACTTCCCTTGATTGGTTGGCAATGCTCCTACTAATGCAGCCCAATATGCCGTTAGCCTTCTTGGCAACGAGGGCACACTGTTGACTCATATCCAGCTTCTTGTCCACTGTAATCCCCAGGTCCTTTTCTGCAGAACTGCTGCTTAGCCAGTCAGTCCCCAGCCTGTAGCAGTGGATGGGATTATTCCATCCTAAGTGCAGGACTCTGCACTTCTTCTATGTTTCTCCAACTCTGAGTACACCACAGCATTCCCTGCCTGCCCACTAATTAACTAACTAATAATATTATTTGTTGAAACAAATGTAGCCTCGGCATCTTAAGCTTGATTTCTCAGCTGGAATTTGCTGTCTAGCTTTATTTGAAGGCTTAAAGACTGATATGGTTTTCTTTTCTGATTTAGATACAAGATAATTCTATGGCCTTGCCCAGTTGACACTGTCCTTGCAACAAGTATGTTTTAAAGCATGGCCGTTGCTAATACAGCTCTAGCAGATTTCCCTGACTAATGTGGGCAGGAGATAATTTTTCCTGAGAAATATTTTTTGAAACTGGGCTCTTTGGAGGGGCATCCTGTTAAAGGTTGCATAGCTGGCTACCCAAAAACAATTTCTTGCCACACTGAGTATAGAACCCCAAGATCAGCATATAAACTGCAGTGAGGACAGGTTGTATATGATTAAAGCTTCTGCACACAGTTATATACATACACACCTTGCACTGGTGTTTAACAGTGGCCAGAAATTTGACCTAGGCATACATTTAATTCATTCTAATATATTGTTTAGGGAAAATATAGTAAGTAAATGGAAAAATCAGCGTTTAACAGGTTTGCATCAGAAGTTTGCACAACTGGGCCCTGGTTTTTGTATTTGTAAATCAGTTTTTTAATATATAGCCTCCAGAAATTCATAATCCAGAAACAGATGGAGAACAAGATATGTGCAGCATAAGGTCACTTGGGGCATCTCTTCCAATGTGCTGAATGGCCTCAACTCTCACTGAAGTTCAAAGGGATGTGGAGTGGCTCAGCACCTTGCAGAATCGTGCTCATAATATGCTTAAAGGCAAGTTACACTTTTTCCTTAGAGATTCTTTTTTTGACAGTCTGTGCAAGACATAAAAAAAAAGTAAATGCAACAAATTTTGCTAGGCGTGTGATTAATGTATGTTAGTTTACGTTTCGCTCCCCTTTTTTTATTTCAAAAATCGATTAAAGGATTGAAAAAAAAAAGAAAAAAAAAGGAATAAATTTTGAGCTAAGATGAAGCATAAAGATTATTTATACATTTCTGCAAGACTTTTTTCTGGCTCTGGATATAACATTTTTTCTTGAGATTCTGACTTGCAGAATACCTCTACTAGTTTGGAGAGAGAGACAAACTCATTCCATTATGGCACATCAAATATAACAGGCTCTTTTTATTGTTGCTTAATGGCTTGTTCAAGAAAATCAAAACAGCTTGCAAATATTTCTCTTTTTGCTGTTTCAGTAACATCGAAACAGGGGCCTGAATTGTGAGGAAATATTATTCAGAGGAGCATAATACTTTAGGTGCATTTTTTGGCATCAGGATGTCCCATTTTGTAATCAGAACTTTGTGCATTCATCTTTTTAAAATTAGTGACAGAATTTCTTTCATGTGCTTTCTGACAAAGTGAGGAATGTTTAATACTGTGCATGTAAAATTGTAATTGGATGTCGAGACTGCATCACTCAGTGGAGAATGGTAAACTCATTGCTGCTCAAATCACAAGTTTAAATCCATCCCAGGCTAGTCATGACCATGGTTCTGACTCTGAAATGATTATGTGCAATGACTGTTCACACTAATGACATAGAAAGATGGTTGTCCAGTTCTCATGCTCTTGTCCATTACAAAAAATCACCATAATAAATGACACACATTGACAGTTTCAGGAGCAAGGACAAGGAATCAACTGGACATAAAGTATGGACTTTGTCCCTAGGGCTAGGTTTTTGAAGCGTCAAGTCTCTAACTATTTACCTACCCTTTTAAATTTCTCTTTCAGGGGAAAAGGTGATAAATGAATATTGACAATATATTTCAATACCTAAGAAATAGGCTCGGTCTATGAGCTGCAGTCCGATCCTGGCATCAGACAAGTTCCTTTCCCACTGCTTCTATTGAACCTCCCATGGTGCATATCAGACTCCAGATGTGTATAGAGGGTAGTAAAGAAGCCTTGAACAATTATGAATTCTTGGTCTATGCCCATGATGTCCTTTTACCTCTCATCCCCAATTAGATAACCACACTGGATAATTCTGACTGGAAATTTTTCACAGCTACATGGTAACTCAAAGCCATATGGATGCCTTTCTGTAATGGTACCACAAACTGCCACACCTGGTTTTCCATTCATTCAGCCAAACCACTGACCAATCTGAGTGTTTGTCTGACCCCAGACCCTTAATTCAGGTATATTGTGGTTACTTTCGGATGCTTAGCACAGATATTAAGGGATGAGAGCCATTACCCATGTATGGGGGGGGGGTGGATTCCGTGAAAACACACTTAGACACTTATGTTCTTTTACAATTACTTTATTATTTCATTGTTATCACTACATACATTTCTAAAGCAACCATCACCATGGTACCTGGGCACTCAGTTGGCATGCTCCCTTTGAAAGTAAAAACATGGACATACCACAATGCCCATAGTCTTGCCCAAATTTATTTGGCTTGATTATGTGCCTAGAATACCCCCAAAAAGCACTGAAAAGAACCTGGCAGAGAAACAGTCTTTGGCTGCCAGATCTTTGCCTATGTATTTCACTGGGCACACCAGCTTGACATGAACAGATGGCTCTCTCTAGTCTATGTTCAAGCTCCTTACAGCTTGCTTTGTCTGACTGTAGAAGGCACCCTTTCTTGACTTTCTATGACCTTTTTTGGTTCCCTGTTTCTCCATTATCCACCTTGAACATGACCCTGCTCCTCATGAACTTTAACGAAAACCACAGCATCTTTGTCAGGATCAGACCTATCTTCATCCTCCAACCTTCTGCTCTGGAATAGCTAACATTAGAAAAGGGAAATGGAGCATTAACAAAGCTTGATTGGCTGGGCAGGGAGGGGAAGCTTACTTTGAGAGGGAAAATAAAGGGACTTATTCTTAGGCTTGGGAGGTTAGATTTTTTCTGTAAATATTGATAAATGTCAATCTCACCGTGCACACAAACTGCCAAAAGAATATTTCCATTAATAATAATCAAAATTTACTGATAGGCAAAGTAAGAAAACTGCTGCATAAGGACTTATTAGAGTTTGATTTAAGGATATATACATATTGCATATTTTGATATATGATGTTGACAATTTGTGTTTTAATGGGTACAAAGCTTTAATTTTTGATTCTCGGTGTCTGTTGTCATTAAATAATTATCTGACTCCCCAAAATTTTTGCATAACTGCAGAACTTTAAATTCACAAAAATTAAAAATAAACTCTGATTTTGTCTATTGAAATAATAACCAGATTCTGCTAAACCTATTTATTCTGCAGATAAAAATCAGAATTCAATGTGCAAGGCTGGTCCAATCTGATATCTTTCACTAGCACTAAATTTACAGAGGGAGAGAAAACAAAGAAAATTGGCTTGAGCAGGAAATGTTTCATCTGAACTCTCTGAGGATGGCAGAATAGAAAGCAGTGAAAGTAACTTTAACAATTAAAATTGGACAAATTTTTTTTGGACAAATAGTTTATTTGTTAAAAATTGCAGTGTCAGTTACTCTGAAGCTATTTTTGACATGTATCGTTAGGCCATTCACAAACTGGTCAGTGGAGTCGAGGTGGTGGGGCTGCTGCGACTGTCCCCCCGCCTCGCGCCCCTCCCCCCAAAATCTTCACTTAGTGGTTAGAGCACTCACCTGGGATGAGCGAGATCCATGTTTGCATCCCTGCTCTGGACAGACCCCAAATGGACTTCTTCAAGTCACCAGAAATTCAGATTCAGTTTGACCAAACCAATTTTTTTCTGATTTTTTCAGAACTGACGCCAAACTAAAAAATCAGTTATTTGCCAAGCTCCATTAACAATAGCACTGTTACCAAATGGTAACACCAGCCAGATTTGCCCCATTTTCAGAGTACTGTGCTTCCAAAATTTGAACATTTCAATGACGTTGTGGCACAATTTTGTATCTCACTATCTGGATATCAGGGGAAATTTCAGTACAAGTTTTTTTAAAGGGTTTTTGGTGGTGGTGGTGAACTTTTCTGCTGAATTTATTGGATTTCATTGCATTGGTGAAATCACGCTATATTTCTTCAGGCTCCCTGATGGCTGAGTACTGCTGCACGCACTTAGGAGGATCAGCAGAAACCATTCTGATTTGTTTTCACTGGCCTGCGTGAGAGGGAGGAGATATACCCCAAACATGCATCAGAGCAGGGAGCAGGTTTGCCAGCCATCAAAGTTACAGTGGGTATGACAGACCACTGCTCCTCCCCTCAAGATGGCAATGTCAGAAAGGGGAGATGAAGGGTGAAATCCTGGCCTCTTCCAAGTCCATGGGAGTTTTGTCAGTGATTTCAGGGTGACCAGGCTATCACCCGAAGCCTGTTAGGAGACAGGCTCTTGCACAGCTTTTGGTATATTCATACAACTAGACTGAGAGCCCCTTACTTGCACTGAACAGCACTGTATACCACATTTAGTCCAACTGACTTCAGTGGATTACTCTATGTGTAAGGAGTTACTGAATATGAGTAAGGGATCATGGTGTAACCCGCAGATTTTTTTAAAGGCCATTATGGCCCCCAAAGGGGCCATTATGATAATCTGGTCTGGCCTCCCACATTGCACAGGCCATCAAATTTCAGCCATTAGGGAAGAGGACTGTGTGGAAATAGAATGATTCCCTAGGTTTGGACAGGTCAGAGATCTCTCTAAACTTTTGGATGCTTATCCAGACTGAATTCTGAACATTCTGATGGTCCCCTATTGTTAACACAATGTGGATTTTTTTCCTTTTGAGGCTGGCTGTTGAAGCTGAATGATGGAGTGCTATTTATACAGCTTTGTAATTTGGTTACTGCACTCACAGTTCACTGCAGGTGTAGCATTGAACTAATGAAAGCAAGTGTACTGTGCTTTTTCGTGTAGTCATGCTGCAGAGAATTACTGCCCTCCGCTGATATTGTATAGGTTGTATAGTATAGGCAGTTTTACAATGGGGAAGTTTTCTTTTGTGACAGAGATGTAACATACAGGAGTCCTGATAGGAGACTCAGTATGGCCATCCCCTTGTGTTCAAAAGTCATGAATCAAGCTCCTCCTTCCCATACCATGACATTTTAAAAAATAACACAGTCTGATTTATTTTTATTTGTCCTTTGGTGCATGAGTCCAGGGCTGGCCTTACCATGAGGCCAACTGAGGCGGCCGCCTTAAGTGCCAGACTGTGGGGGGAGGGGCAGAGGTGGGTGCCACTAGGACCCAGAGTGTAGAAAATTGTGACTGCTGCTGGTGCATACGTAGTCTCTCTGCTCTAGATGCACAGAGATGGTGGAGTGCTGTGCTGGAGGAAGGAGGGCACAAGAGACATAACAGGTTGGCAGGAGAAAAGGGGAGAGGGAATAACAGAAAACAGCAGGAGCTGCAGGGAGAGAAAGGAGGAGGAGGAGGAGCCTATTATGTACCTTTCTAGCACCAACCAGGAGCCTGGACTGATTAACACCAGCTTCTCAGGGAGCTTCCTGTTTCCTGCTGCTTCCCTGAACCCACTTGAGGAGAACAGGCAGTCAACTGAAGTAGTAGGAGCCAGTTAGGCCCTTAAGATGCTGATATCTTCCCTCACTCAGGCCCTGCTACCAGCCTGCTTATTTGTCCCCTTCAACTGAGTGTTGAGAGCCACTATCGCTGGCCCAGAACATCAGTCATGAGTGAAAGAAGAAAACGCCCCTCTGGGGCAGCATTCAGAAAAAGAAAGAAAGCAAAGGAAGGTTTTCTATCTAAGCAGGAAGGAGCTCTCCTGAGATACATAGACACAAATGTTCACGGTGAGCTTTCCGGCCTCAGTGACGATGTGAGTGGTGAGAAGATGCCTGATTTTCCAGTTAGTCAGAGTGCAGGTGACCTGGCGGCTACTACAGCATCCATATCGCCATCTCAAATGGATGTAACCATGCACATTCCTGAAGAAAAGTGTAGATCAGAGAAGAGTGTGGTGGAGGCGCAAGAAACAGCTGCTGCTGAGTTTAGTTCCTGAAGTCTAGAGATCCAGGACTATGGACCTACTTGAGCAGTAGCCTGAGGGACTTCCTTGTAGTGAATGGGCCACAGCAAGGGAAAAACTTCATGTTCCCCAAAGACAATGAAAATAGAAGTTTCCATCCAACACATTACTGGCGTTAAATCCCCAGTGGTGACAAAGTGGAGAGGCCATGGCTTATGTACTCAAAAACCCAGACTGCTGCATAATGTTTTTGTTGCAAACTCTTCCAGTCTAATGTTCCAGCCACATTGGGTTCTACAGGAACAAAGGACTGGAAAAATCTGGCTAGAAATCTGGCATGCCATGTGTAGCCAGACAGCCAGCCCCCCCCCCCCCCCCCCCTCAGACCAGCATTGCTGGAAACACAGGAGGAAGCCGGAACAGGGCACTTAACATATATTCCAGCACAGCCTTTGAAGCTGTGAAAGCACAGGTGTGCCTCTGGGGGCAGATACAACGATTAAGCTCACAGCAGGCAGAGGCCCTGTGACAGACATGGCTTTTAGCCCCTACTAACTAGCGTGATGCACACACACCAACATCCTAGTTGGAAAAATATTTACCCTGATAAAAGAAATGTCCAGTAGTCAACACTTATTGTTTCTCTCCCTTGCAAGTGTAAACTACTCTTGCGAAAGCTGGCGTCACCCAGACAGACCAGCCTCAATTTGGCATAAGAAAGGAGAAAGAGAATAAAGGAGTACAGAGGTATAAGTAGGGGACCTACAGCACCATGATTTTTGAGTGCTTTTCACTATCTATCTGCTGGTCAGATAAGTGACAGCCTCCCAAGGCTTCTGCAGCTAAGAGGGTCCCTACGCCTTGTCCCTTATTCGTCTTTCCGCGGAATTGAGTGACCGATCCTGGCTTGGCACCGCTGGAATCGAGAGATGCAAGGAGGGTAAGAAGCACCCACACCTGATCTCCTATCTTTAGTGTACACGTATTTTGAAATAGAGCTCTATACTTTGTTTTCTTTCTTTGGGATTGTGGCTTCAGTTTTGTAACTTGTTTGTGTGTGTAACATCTCTACATTTAAATAAGTAGGCACTAGCAATTTTGTAACCACATGATTAGAATCTAGCTTAATAAATTTTGGTAACCATTTTTGCATAAGCCTGACTTGTTTTCTCTGGTTTACTGTAAAGCAGCCGACACAATTAAAGAACCTCAGCCGTTTTGGCTCTAAAGCCTGGCCATTAGGTGAGAGTACTAAGAGCCTAGCGTTGAGTTGTGCCGCCTCCACGGGGCAAACTCTTGGGGCACCTGTCAGTCAATCCTGGCTGCCCGCTGCGAAGGAGCTCTGAGCTCTAGCAGTTAAAGTCACGGGTGTGGAGAGGCTCTTAGTGCTGCCATTGGGGCACCTGTCAGTCAGTATTGACTGCCCGCTGCGAAGGGGCTCTGAGCTCTAGCAGTTAAAGTCACGGGTGGTTAGGACCTTGGGGCATCCGTCAGCCTAGCCCGGGCTGCCCGCCGCGAAGGGACAGTGCGTCCTAGCGGTTAAAGTCACGGATGGTATAAACGGGCATAGCTGGCACCTCACCAAACATCCTTGGCCGTCGGCTAACAGAAATTGGCGTCACGAACAGGATTGTGATATAGGCTGCACTACAGTAACACAATGAAACCAGTCATGATAAACACCACAGAATTCCCTGAGCTAGAGAAAAGTTTGACCCAAGAGGGATGGGGAAATCCTCTGTGGAGCAAAGAACTGCTGGAGAAATATTGGGGAAAACCAGCAGAGATCTGGCAGCATTTCTGTAACTGGAGAACTGCCTGCAAGATGAAGAAAGGGAAAGGAAAAGGTGCTTGTATATGGCTGCTTACTAACATTTGGCAAGCTGCCTGTAAGGATTATCATAGTCTGGCAATAGAATTTAATAGGCTACAACAGGAAAGGGACACACTGCACAAGGAATGCCAGAATTTAGATACCAGAGTAAGAACACTGAATAGGGATATGGAACATCTTCAGAAAAGATTACTTCCCTTAATTGAGAAAGAAGGGATAGAACGAAGGGAAAAGCTGGAGACTAAAACATGCAGTATCAACCGGGCTAAAGTTGAGACTGCTCTCTGGCTAGACCCTGAGGAATGGGATGGAGACATTTGGGATTCAGCAGATGAGTCCCCCTCCTCTGAGGAGGAAGGTCCCTCTGTAAAATTAAGACCAGCTATCACACATCACAAATCAGAAGAACATGAGGAAAATTTGAGTGGGGCAGAGCTGGATGAAGAAGGGGATGACAATTATCCATCCACCTCTTCAAAAACAAAGAAGGGAGGTAAAAAGGGAAAAGGGAGTAAAGCTCCAACACACTTTACCAAAATTACCACCCGCCAATATACTCCCTTGGAGTTAAAAACAATCCAGGGAGATTTTGCTAAAAAGCCTGAGGAAGGTATAATAGAGTGGCTGGTCCGCCTCTGGGACACTGGGGGTGGATATATACGCCTGACAGCCCAAGAAACTGAGCGCCTTAACTTAGGTGCAGGAATATTCCTGGAACATTCAGAGGGGAACACCCCTAAAACACTTTGGTCTCTGGCTTGTCGATGGGCAAGAGGAATTTACCCAGCAGACCGAGATGAACCCACAGTAATGCACTGGACCAACATAGATGAGGTAAAAACAGCTCTATTAACTGTGGCTGTTATTAGCATGCTTGGCCAAAACCCTCAAGAGTTAGCCTATGAAAGTCCATGGGAGGGTCAGGTAGATGTAGATGATCTCAGACCCCTGCTTAAGGGAGTTCCAAGTAACCACAGGGCTATGGCACTGTCCCTTAGATCAGAAGCTGCAGCACATAACAGTACCTTTCGGGCACTGCTAAACCTTCTGGTGTCATACTTTAGAGAATTCGGAGACATCAGAGCACTGACAGGCAAAGCTAAGATACGTTCCCTTCAGGGAAACAAGGGGGCACCATCTAAAGGACATAAAAACAAGCGAGAGCCAACCCAAGAGGAAAAGGAGCTTAGAGCCAAGTTGTGGAGACAATGTCTGGCTTTAGGTTATCCCAGAGATGTGATAAATGGACTGCCCACAGAGCGGCTAAAATTATTCACCACCTTTAAAAGAGCTGACTGGGAGACAACTAATGCTACTCCCAGTGCACCTCTGCAGCCCTCTCCTCTTTCCCCACCTGCAGACACCCTGTATACTCCATTGCTGCGGCAACTGCAAGAGTTACCAGAGCAGGGAAACTAGCTTGCGGGGGTCAGTCTCCTCTCCTAATAAACCAGCTTAAATCCAAAGAGGAGAAAACAACAGCAAAAGACCCCCGGATACATGTAACTGTAAATGACAAACACATTATTCCTTTCTTAATGGACACAGGGGCTCAAATGTCCATGATTAAGCAAGAAAGTTTTCAGGGCTCGCCACCTACTGGCGGAAAGCAGGTACTTGTTACAGGAGTAAATGGCAGTACCATAACTTACCCATTAGTTAAGATAAAACTGGATATCCCCTTGCAACCCCACCATCAGCCCCGAAAATATGAGGTGATTTTGGGCAATGCCAACATACTGGGCATGGACGTTTTAAGAGGAAAGAAGGGAAGGATTAATGGGGAAAGATGGGCTTTTGGAGTCAGTTCTTTTCCTCATGCCACCCACCTGGAAGAGGAAAGCCTTCCCCACTATTCTGTAAACTTACTTAGCAGCGCGCCTGCTCTCCCGCCCTCAACAGTAACAAACATAAAGCAGTATAATGTTCCAGCTGAGGCCATAAGCCCTGTTACTGACCTGATCAAAGATTTGGAACAGCGAGGAATTTTAATTCGTACCCACTCTCGCTTTAATTCTCCTGTGTGGCCCATCAAGAAACCAAATGGCAAATGGAGACTCACTATAGACTATAGGAAGCTAAACAGTAACACTGGACCATTAACTGCAGCAGTCCCTAGCATAACAGATATTGTAAACACCATACAAACCTGGGATAAACCCTGGCTAGCAGTATTAGATGTAAAGGACATGTTCTTCATGGTCCCTTTGCAACCAGCTGACCAGGAAAGATTTGCTTTTACGTGGAAAGGTGTACAATACACTTTTACCCGAATGCCACAAGGGTTTAAACACTCACCCACTATTTGCCATGGGGCACTGGCAAAGGTCCTAGATGACCTTATATTGCCACCCAATGTACAAACTGTGCAATACATTGATGACATCTTAATAGGTGGGAAAACCTCAGAAGAGGTACAGGAGGCTATGAATCAAATCAAAGGAGCACTAGAAGCCCTTAATTTAGAGTTACCAGCTGATAAATGCCAAGGTCCCTCCCAAGAGATAAAATTCTTAGGTACTGTATGGATGGGAGGTAGGAGGTCTGTGCCTAATGACACTGTGCAAGAGCTAAATCAGGCACCCTCCCCTGAAAGTAAAGATCAATTGAGACAGATTTTGGGAACCCTGGGGTTTTGGAGAAAACATGTACCTGGCTTTGCCATTATAGCCAGACCATTGTACAATTTGTTAAAGAAAAGTGCTGCCTGGGAATGGGCTCCTGCCCATGAGGAAGCCCTCAGGCAACTGATAGGGGAGATACACACCTATCAGGCTCTGGGTCCCATACATCCTGAAGCCCCATTCCATTTGTACCTAACTGTGGGAGCCACTGGAATGTCTTATGCTCTCTGGCAAGAAAGTGACACTGCTCCCAGACGACCAATTCAGTTTGGTTCCAAGTCATGGCAAGGGTCACAGGCTAACTACACGCCTTATGAGAAGGTGCTTCTGGCAGCTTACACAGCCTTGAGAGAAACTGAGGAATTAACTCAGGATAAGGACATCACAATTCACACTCCTCTTCCAATCATTAAACCTATATTGGAAGGAAAAGAGTTACCACCTGGTGTAGCACAAAAGATGACTATCCAAAGATGGGCACTTTACATACACCACAGGGTAGGGAGTGCAGACACTGCACAAAACCCCACTATGATTCAGGAATCCCTATGGAAAGTAGGAATGCCTGATGAATACTGCCTACCTCCACAGCAGTCTCCCATTAAGGATGCTGCCCCATTTGATCCTTCTAAGCCTGAGGGAGTGTGGTTCACTGATGGCAGTGCCAGGCTGGTAAAAGGAAAATGGAAGGGAAAAGCTGCAGCAGTGCCTGCAGACACCTCTGCAGCACCCCTAACTGCTGAAATTGATGGGTCAGCACAACTTGCAGAATTGGCTGCAATTAAACTGGCCTGTGAAGCAGGAGCCACCGCAGTATATACGGACTCCTATGCGGTATGGGCAGGTGCCACTCAGTGGATCACTAACTGGAAAAATAACCACTGGGAAATAGGAGGTAAACCAGTCTGGGGACTGGAATACTGGAAGTGGTTATGTCAGCATGCCCTGCAACAACCCCTGTCTATAGGACATGTCTCAGCTCATCAGAGGAATAATACCCCAGCTGCACAGTTAAACAATTTAGCCGATGCAGCTGCCCAGCTCTTTACCGCACAAGTAGAATGGGAACGCTTATATTCATGGTTACATGATAATTTAGGACACACAGGAAGTGATGAGTTAGTGCGGCAAGCACATATCAGGGGGTGGCCTATCACCCACAGACAGGCTAGAGACCTGGTGCAAGCCTGCGCTATTTGTGCTGAGACTAGAAAACATATAGCAGAAGGACAAAGGTTTGCCAGGCTAAGAGATGGAAAAACACTATGGGCAACCTGGCAGGTCGACTATGTCGGACCACTGCCCACTACAAGGCAGAGGTGGAAATACATCTTGACTGGGGTAGAAATTGTTTCAGGGATTGGTTTTGCATATCCAACCCGATTGGCAACAGGGTTGTCCACAGTTATGGGACTAAACCGCTTAACAGCAATTGTCCCAATGCCTCAAGAAATCCAATCAGATAATGGTTCGCATTTTAAGAATAAACTTGTAAGGGAATGGACCCTTAAACATGGAGTCCAATGGACCTTCCACCTTCCATATCGACCTCAATCTAATGGCATGGTCGAGCGCTGGAATGGGTTGCTAAAGAATCACTTGAAGCCTACTGATGGCACATGGGGAGACAGACTGGACGAAGTGGTGTAGAGATTAAACAACAGACAGACTCCTACAGGAAGTCCAATCAGCAGGGGATTCTTCCCTACAGGGAAAGCTATCTCCCCTGCCAGAACACCACTGCACAGTTCCAAGTATGCTCCCGGAGACACTGTTGTGATTAAACACCCAGCCCTGGGAACCTTTACCTGCATTTTGCATGCCTATAAAGAGAAAGGTGTATGGAGTGCTTTAAATGCTGATAAAAGGCTAATAACCATTACAGAGGCTTGGATCGCATCCAAGACCGGCTGACCATGTGATTTATTGCAGGAATGGTCCCACGGTTCCGAGCAACCTGCCAGCTAACCTGTCAGCAAAATGGACCATGCAGCAGACCTGTTTGATCACTAGAGACTACTATGGACTGTTGATATATTTGCCATTACTTATAATAGCAGGTGTAATTTTTGCTTTTGGTTTTAAAATAAGTTTTTTAGCTAGAACACGACCCACCAGAGATATGTTCCTGCAAGCTCTCATGATCCTTCTGTTGGCTCCAGTCACCTTGGCAATACCAGAACATCCTCTTCGGGGAGCAATCCAAACCATCGCCTCAGCTGCTGGTGCTACAAATTGCTGGATGTGCACCTTGCTAGATTCAACCAATGGACTGGGAATTGAATTTGTACCACTACATGCAGTGGCTGAGAATGGACAAACCTCATGGATGCAATGGTTAGCTCAACACTTGGGATTTTCCCTCTCCCCGTTTTTACATTCGGTTGTGAATACTGTTTTAACCATTTTAATTATTGTAATTGTTTTTTGTGTAACTTTATGTATTATGAAGCGTTTGATTCAAACTGCTCTTTCCTCCATGCAAATCAGATACCTAGAGCTAAAAAGGGATCCTAACCAATTCCGCGAACCCTCATCCTCTAATTTGGTTGTTGGGTATTTCTAGATTTCCCCAAGGAGGGCAAGAGGTGCTGGCATCACCGTCACCTTGCAATCTGGGATGTAGTGTGGTGCATC